>NC_134269.1:73156276-73466276 GCF_031893055.1 Leptodactylus fuscus | reverse complement strand
GTAGGGGGCAGTTAAACTGAAGGCAGTTTGAGGGGGGGCATTAAACTAGGGGACAGATGGAGGGTGACATTAAACTGGGGTCAACTACAGGAGGATATTAAACCGTGAGGGTAGCTGGAGAGGGACATATCTGCCTTTAGTTGCCCCCAGTTTAATGTCTCCCTCCAAATACGCCCACTGTTTAATGTCCCTCTTCAGCTGCCTCAGTTTAATGTCCCCCTCTAGTTTCTTCTAGTTTAAACTGGGGCATGAGGAGAGCGACTTAATGCTGTGGGACATTTGGAGGAGAACATTATGATGTGGGAGCATATAATGTTACGGTGTCTGTAGGAGCATTAGACTTTGTGGAGGCACATTGTAAAATGGATGAGAATGGGAGGAGTCAATGTAGAAGTGGGTGGAGCTTAATTTGCAGCGGCGCATAGCCCTCTAGAACAGTTTCAATTTCTCATGTGGCCCATGGGAAAATGAATTGCCCACCCCTGCTTCAGAGGAAACCCCTATCATCAACTGAAGTCGGGTGGAGGAGCTAGACACTCCTGCCAGGCAAATATAACATATACTTCCAGAATGCGCGATCAACTTTTCCCTGCATTGAATTAATGGTTCTACTCATGTTGTGTATGCCCTCGACTTTTCCATGACGTCAGTGGAACTCGCTGCCAGTCTCAGGGCTCGTTCACATCAGCGTTGTGAACTCCGTAGTTCAGGTTTCCGTTTCCTGCCTAAAACAGAGGCAGGATACGGAAACCTGCAGGAGTCTCTCTCACCCATTCATTTGAATGGGTGAGAGAGATGTCCGGCCGTGAGCGGCGGTGAGCGTTTTATGCTCTCTGCCGCAAAACCGGGTTTTATAATCCGGACACAGAGTCGGACATGCAGTACTCTGTGTCCGGATAAAAAAAATCCGGTTTCGCGGCGGAGAGCATAAAACGCTCACCGCCGCTCACGGCCGGACCCGGTCTGTGCTTTCCGTCTTCTGGCATGCAGAAGACGGAAAGCACAGAACGGAAAGAAGAACGCAGGTGTGAACCTAGCGTCACCTGTGTTTGGCTAGAATATGTTATTGTGATATCATCACAATAACAAAAGGTGAGAGCCCAACTGATCTTACATATTCCGATTGAATTGCAATTTATTTATTCACCTTTCATATGGATCTACACTATTGTGTTACTGGGTGTTTCTCCCCTATTGTGAGCATTTACCTAGAATGGGGCTCACGACCACGTCTGACTCCCATCTCTCACTGTTGACTGTGGATCTCCAGGTAAAAAAAGTTTGGGGACGACGTATATGGAAATACAATTTTGTTATAATGTGTCCAATAATATCATGAAAAGCACAATACTATCATATTTCTGAAATAGCAAATAATTTAAAATCACCCAGAAATAAAAATTAATGACATTAATGGTGTATGAGCAATCACGTGTTATATTCCTGAACTAATGACTGACATGAGAGATATGGGGCCCTTGTACAGCTATTCCATTGGAAAAGGAATGTTACCATTGGTCAGGATAATTATACTTTATACTATATCTAATCCAGATGTTGGACACAAATAAAGCTGATATGTATAAAAGTTTCCAGCTTTCCTTGACTTTCCGGCCCACGTTTACATTTTGGCATTTAAGTACAGACAACAAGTCAGAAGAACTCAAGCTTTTCCATACTGCCCGTTTTACTTATTTCACTTTCTTGCAGAAAAATAATAATGCAGATATTTTTGTCAAACCTTTTGAAACACATGCATGAAAACTGTCCCAGGGTGTGCCCTTACTACCTTTAGTAACAATATATCCTATTTCAGTTTTCTATTGCTGGTTTCCACTATTTCTGTAATGAAGTTTTCATACACTAAGTCTATTATATTTTATAATTACGGTAGAATTTCAAATCGGTCCACAAGTAAAAGAGGCAAAACTTAAAGAAAAGATTGTAAACAGCCAAGAATAATGAGGACTTCCTGGATGGAATGTTCTATGGACGAATAGAACAATGGTTATGTTTATAGTTTAAGGTTTGGTCATTTTCTTATAAAGTGTGGTCCAACCACTGGGATCCCCACTGATCATGAGAAAAGGAGTCTCGTTCCCAAATGTAATTAACATAAAACAAAACAGCAACCAAAGAAAATCCTTGCCTGCCTGGCTCTTATTGTATATTAAAGGAGTCGTGATCACTATATTGTAGGAAGCTAATTAAATTCTCCAATGGTCTCTTTTTTTTACCTTTATACAAACAGAGCATACATTTTTTTTTAAATACACCTAAAATAAACCACCAAAAGGCTACCCCTCCTAGAATTGGTGTGATATTAACCTTGTCCCACTAAACCATGGATGGTAGATAATGATGAACCCAAACATAAAGTCTATTTTAGATTGTGTGATGAATACTGTGATTACCACAACGTAATTAGAATGTCCCAAAAAATATTTTTCAATTATTTTTCAAGCAAAAATTAAAGTCTATTTTTTTTATTTAGAAGTTCTGAACAGACCCTTTTATCTCTTTTGAATGGAGAGATCCTGAACCTCTCACCATCACTATGTGGCAAAACAAGGTCCACCATATGTATAAACTGAAGAAGCTTGCAATTTGGCAAAATATGGATAGAGACTAGAGATAGGCGAATATACTCAATCGAATACACATAGCTCCCATTGCAAAAACACTTCCGGGGCTTCGTATTTTTACTGCCCCTCCCACCTTCAATTGGCGCCGTGAGCTATGCGTCGGAGGTAGTCGATCGAGTATATTCGCTCATCTCTAATAGAGACTTTTATCTTAAACTCAGCAGTTAAAGTGGATTGGTGAACCACTAGCCCAACTACAACCCTTACCCAACCCTTCTTCCACATCAACATGGATAACAGATTATATTTCTTCTCTACCACGATTATATACAATGCTTAAACAATTAAAGGGAACACTCAAATAACACATCCTAGATCTGAAATGAATGAAATATTCTCATTGAATACTTTGTTCTGTACAAAGTTGAATGTGATGACAACAAAATCACACAAAAATCATCAATGGAAATCAAATTTATTAACCAATGGAGGCCTGGATTTGGAGTCACCCCCAAAATTAAAGTGCAAAAACACACTATTGGCTGATCCAACTTTGATATAATGTCCTTAAAACATGTCAAAATGAGGCTCAGTAGTGTGTGGCCTCCAAGTTCCTGTATGACCTCCCTACAACACATTGCAATGTGTGCTATGACTGCATATTTTGCGAATTCTCTATGGAAATGATGCTTTTTTAAAGACAAAGACAAATAATAAAGTTTATTTTTTAATACATCGTTGCCTGGTCGGTGCAGGAATTTTCCTTGGTTCTTTACCACATATTAGAGTTTTACTCCAGGTTTCCATAGCAACCCAACCGTTTTTCTTCACTGCCTTATGTCAGCTTTAAAGGGGCAGGGCGCTGTGGATGACACTGTTACACAAGGTCACATACACACAGCTTTACTCTAGGTCTCTGTAACAACCGATTGCAGGTTTTTCACTGATATCCGAATTGAGATGGAAACACACAAAAGATATACAAAATACATCAGTGCAAAACTGGACAATTCTTATGGGGCCACTATACAAACAAAAAATGAAATATCCCCGTACGAAACCGGGTCTTCCTGCTAGTGTTTCATAAAAATAATTTCCTGGCACTAATTCAAATTGTGTTACTATAAATCTCTGAACTCTTACTTTCCTATATCTTATCGAACCACAATGGTAAACTATCTGATTAAAGTGAATGACTACTATAAACAGGCTTAAATGTCATATCTAATAAGAAGTTAACATAAACCTGGAGCTTTCCATAAACCTTCTTAGCTTTTAATATAAACAATAACTCATTGACGCCTGAGTTGAAAACTGAAATGAAGCCCCCCCCCCCCCCCAACACATATTAGATATAGGAATATATAATATAATTGCTTAATCCCTGCATTTTTTATTTTTGCATTTCTGTTTTTTACTTCCCACCATGACGTTTTAATTTTTTTTTTTTAATCAAAAAAAGAATTCAGGGCTTAGTTTTTGTGGGACAAATTGTACTTTCTAAGTGCTCCATTTAATGCTCCCCATATAATATACTGAGGAACATTTTTTTTTTTCAACTGCAATTTTTATTAAAGTTTTTAATAAAACAAAATATAACAATGGTACTAAACAGAGCACAGCATATGGCATTACAAAGTTGAGACAAGAAAGAAGAGTGTATAATAAATGTGACCAGGAGATAAGGGGGAACACATAAAGGAAAACACAGTGAAAAGGCTAAGGGAAGGGAGATAAAAGACCCTTCAGGGTCGAATATGTTTTACACACCGTCAAATAATCCTGATTACATATACAGTGCCTTGCAAAAGTATTCGGCCCCCTTGAACTTTTCAACCTGTTGCCACATTTCAGGCTTCAAACATAAAGATTAGAGATGAGCGAACAGTGTTCTATCGAACACATGTTCGATCGGATATCAGGGTGTTCGCCATGTTCGAATCGAATCGAACACCGCGTGGTAAAGTGCGCCAAAATTCGATTCCCCTCCCACCTTCCCTGGCGCCTTTTTTGCACCAATAACAGCGCAGGGGAGGTGGGACAGGAACTACGACACCGGGGGCATTGAAAAAAATTGGAAAAAGTCATTGGCTGCCGAAATCAGGTGACCTCCATTTTAGACGAATAGTGGATTTCAAATCCGGGTCATATGAGAATGTGAACTTTGTGACTATGAGACAGGGATAGCTGTACAGGCAGGGATAGCTAGGGATAACCTTTATTTAGGGGGGAATGTTATTAAAAATAACTTTTTGGGGCTCTATCGGGTGTGTAATTGTGATTTTTGTGAGATAAACTTTTTCCCATAGGGATGCATTGGCCAGCGCTGATTGGCCAGAGTACGGAACTCGACCAATCAGCGCTGGCTCTGCTGGAGGAGGCGGAGACTAAGATCGCTCCACACCAGTCTCCATTCAGGTCTGACCTTAGACTCCGCCTCCTCCAGCAGAGCCAGCGCTGATTGGCCGAATTCCGTACTCTGGCCAATCAGCACTGGCTAATGCATTGTATTGGCGTGATGAAGCAGTGCTGAATGTGTGTGCTTAGCACACACATTCAGCTCTACTTCATCGGGCTAATAGAATGCATTGGCCAATCAGCGCTGGCCAATGCATTCTATTAGCTTGATGAAGCAGAGTGTGCACAAGGGTTCAAGCGCACCCTCGGCTCTGATGTAGCAGAGCCGAGGCTGCACAAGGGTTCAAGTGCACCCTCGGCTCTGATGTAGCACAGCCGAGGGTGCACAAGGGTTCAAGCGCACCCTCGGCTCTGATGTAGCAGAGCCGAGGGTGCACTTGAACCCTTGTGCACCCTCGGCTCTGCTACATCAGAGCCGAGGGTGCGCTTGAACCCTTGTGCACCCTCGGCTGTGCTACATCAGAGCCGAGGGTGCGCTTGAACCCTTGTGCACCCTCGGCTCTGCTACATCAGAGCCGAGGGTGCGCTTGAACCCTTGTGCACACTCTGCTTCATCAAGCTAATAGAATGCATTGGCCAGCGCTGATTGGCCAATGCATTCTATTAGCCCGATGAAGTAGAGCTGAATGTGTGTGCTAAGCACACACATTCAGCACTGCTTCATCACGCCAATACAATGCATTAGCCAGTGCTGATTGGCCAGAGTACGGAATTCGGCCAATCAGCGCTGGCTCTGCTGGAGGAGGCGGAGTCTAAGGTCGGACCTGAATGGAGACTGGTGTGGAGCGATCTTAGACTCCGCCTCCTCCAGCAGAGCCAGCGCTGATTGGTCGAGTTCCGTACTCTGGCCAATCAGCGCTGGCCAATGCATTCTATTAGCCCGATGAAGTAGAGCTGAATGTGTGTGCTTAGCACACACATTCAGCTCTACTTCATTGGGCTAATAGAATGCATTGGCCAATCAGCGCTGGCCAATGCATTCTATTAGTGTGAACTGAGTTTGAACAGGGGTTCTAGTGCACCCTCGGCTCTGCTACATCAGATTGCTACATCTGATGTAGCAGTGCCGAGTGTGCATCAGATGTGTAGTTGAGCAAAACTGACTCAGCACTGCTAAGTCTCTGCATTCGCATAGGAATGCATTGGCCAGCCTTCGGCCAATCAGCGCTGGCTCTGCCGGAGGAGGCGGAGTCTAAGGTCGGACCTGAATGGAGACTGGTGTGGAGCGATCTTAGACTCCGCCTCCTCCAGCAGAGCCAGCGCTGATTGGTCGAGTTCCGTACTCTGGCCAATCAGCACTGGCCAATGCATTTCTATGGGGAAAAGTTAGCTTGCGAAAATCGCAAACTGACAGGGATTTCCATGAAATAAAGTGACTTTTATGCCCCCAGACATGCTTCCCCTGCTGTCCCAGTGTCATTCCAGGGTGTTGGTATCATTTCCTGGGGTGTCATAGTGGACTTGGTGACCCTCCAGACACGAATTTGGGTTTCCCCCTTAACGAGTTTATGTTCCCCATAGACTATAATGGGGTTCGAAACCCATTCGAACACTCGAACAGTGAGCGGCTGTTCGAATCGAATTTCGAACCTCGAACATTTTAGTGTTCGCTCATCTCTAATAAAGATATCAAATATTAATTTTGGGAGGAAAAATCTACAAATAGGACACAATTGTGAAGTGGAACCACATTTATTGGATATTTTAAACTTTTTTACCAACTAAAAAACTGAAAAGTGGGGCATGCAAAATTATTCAGCCCCTTGCGTTGATACTTTGTAGCGCCACCTTTTGCTGCGATTACAGCTGCATGTCACTTGGGGTATGTCTCTATCAGTTTTGCACATAGAGAGACTGAAATTCTTGCCCATTCTTCCTTGAAAAACAGCTGGAGCTCAGTGAGGTTGGATGGAGAGCGTTTGTGAAAAACAGTTTTCAGCTCTTTCCACAAATTCTCGATTGGATTCAGGTCTGGACTGTGACTTGGCCATTCTAACACCTGGATACGTTTATTTGTGAACCATTCCATTGTAGGTTTTGCTTTATGTTTTGGACCATTGTCTTGTTGGAAGATAAATCTGTGTCCCAGTCTCAGATCTTTTGCAGATTTCAACAGGTTTTCTTCCAGAATGATGGTCCTGTATTTGGCTTCATCCATCTTCCCGTCAATTTTAACCATCTTCCATGTCCCTGCTAAAGAAAAGCAGGACCAAACCATGATGCTGCCACCACCATGTTTGACAGTGGGGATGGTGTGTTCAGAGTGATGAGCTTTGTTGCTTTTATGCCAAACATATTTTGCATTGTGGCCAAACCGTTCGATTTCAGTTTCGTCCTACCAGAGCATCTTCTTCTACATGTCTGGTGTGTCTCACAGGTGGCTTGTGGCAAACTTTAAACAAGACTTTTTATGGATATCTTTGAGAAATGGCTTTCTTCTTGGCACTCTTCCATAAAGGCCATATTTGTGCAGTCTGCAGCTGATTGTTGTCCTATGGGCAGACTCTCCCACCTCAGCTGTAGATCTCTGCAATTCATCCAGAGTGATCATGGGCCTCTTGGTTGCATCTTTGATCAGTCTTCTCCTTGTTTGAGTTGAAAGTTTAGAGGGACAGCCGGGTTTTTGTAAGATTTTCAGTGGTCTGATACTCCTTCCGTTTCAATATGATTGCTTGCACATTGCTCCTTGGGATGTTTAAAGCTTGGAAAGGAAATGAAATCTTTTTTAAAGGAAATATTTTTGTATCCAAATCCGGCTTTAAACTTCTCCACAACAGTATCTCGGACCTGCCTGGTGTGTTCCTTGGTCTTAAACAGAACCCTGAGCCTATCACAGAGCAGGTGCATTTATACAGAGACTTTGTTACACACAGGTGGATTCTATTTCTCATCATCAGTCATTTAGGACAACATTGGATCATCCAGAGATCGTCACTGAACGGAACAGAGTGAGTTTGCTGCACTGAAAGTAAAGGGACAGAATAATATTGAACCCCCACTTTTCAGTTTTTTATTTGTTAAAAAGTTTAAAATATAAAATAAATTTCGTTCCACTTCACAATTGTGTCACACTTGTTGTTGATTCTTCCCCCCCCCAAATTAAAATTTGATATCTTTATGTTTGAAGCCTGAAATGTGCTGAATACTTTCACAAGGCACTGTACAGTCCTATGAAAAAGTTTGGGCACCCCTATTAATCTTAATCATTTTTAGTTCTAAATATTTTGGTGTTTGCAACAGCCATTTCAGTTTGATATATCTAATAACTGATGGACACAGTAATATTTCAGGATTGAAATGAGGTTTATTGTACTAACAGAAAATGCGCAATATGCATTAAACCAAAATTTGACCGGTGCAAAAGTATGGGCACCTCAACAGAAAAGTGACATTAATATTTAGTACATCCTCCTTTTGCAAAGATAACAGCCTCTAGTTGTTTCCTGTAGCTTTTAATCAGTTCCTGGATCCTGGATGAAGGTATTTTGGACCATTTCTTTCTACAAAACAATTCAAGTTCAGTTAAGTTTGATGGCCGCCGAACATGGACAGCCCGCTCTCAAATGATCTGAAAACAAAGATTGTTCAACATAGTTGTTCAGGGGAAGGATACAAAACGTTGTCTCAGAGATTTAACCTGTCAGTTTCCACTGTGAGGAACATAGTAAGGAAATGGAAGACCACAGGGACAGTTCTTGTTAAGCCCAGAAGTGGCAGGCCAAGAAAAATATCAGAAAGGCAGAGAAGAAGAATGGTGAGAACAGCCAAGGACAATCCACAGACCACCTCCAAAGAGCTGCAGCATCATCTTGCTGCAGATGGTGTCACTGTGCATCGGTCAACTATACAGCGCACTTTGCACAAGTAGAAGCTGTATGGGAGAGTGATGAGAAAGAAGCCGTTTCTGCACGTACGCCACAAATAGAGTTGCCTGAGGTATGCAAAAGCACATTTGGAGAAGCCAACTTCATTTTGGAAACAAAGATTGAGTTGTTTGGTTATAAAAAAAGGCGTTATGCATGGCGTCCAAAAAGAAACAGCATTCCAAGAAAAACACTTGCTACCCACTGTAAAATTTGGTGGAGGTTCCATCATGCTTTGGGGCTGTGTGGCCAATGCCGGCACCGGGAATCTTGTTAAAGTTGAGGGTCGCATGGATTCCACTCAGTATCAGCAGATTCTTGAGAATAATGTTCAAGAATCAGTGACGAAGTTGAAGTTACGCCGGGGATGGATATTTCAGCAAGACAATGATCCAAAACACTGCTCCAAATCAACTCAGGCATTCATGCAGAGGAACAATTACAATGTTCTGGAATGGCCATCCCAGTCCCCAGACCTGAATATCATTGAACATCTGTGGGATGATTTGAAGCGGGCTGTCCATGCTCGGCGACCATCTAACTTAACTGAACTTGAATTGTTTGTCCAAAATACCTTTATCCAGGATCCAGGAACTGATGAAAAGCTACAGGAAGCGACTAGAGGCTGTTATCTTTGCAAAAGGAGGATCTACTAAATATTAATGTCACTTTTCTGTTGAGGTGCCCAGACTTTTGCACCGGTCAAATTTTGGTTTAATGCATATTGCACATTTTCTGTTAGTACAATAAACCTCATTTCAATCCTGAAATATTACTGTGTCCATCAGTTATTAGATATATCAAACCGAAATGGCTGCTGCAAACACCAAAATATTTAGAACTAAAAATGATTAAGATTAATAGGGGTGCCCAAACTTTTTCATAGGACTGTATCTTTGACACGAGCAAGAAGATCAGTACTGACAGGGGATTGGAGGACTTCTAATGAAACGCTATGAGGGATTTCAGTACAGAGGTAAAGAAAAAGTATGGAGGATTTCTTTTCAATCTGTCTTGGTGGGAGATTGTGGATGAGATGATCAAGGGGAACTTCTTGTATGAAGAAATTACTAGCAATGTCCTTGACCCCCCTCTAGAAACCTTTTATCAATTATATAATTATATAATTTATATTTGATAGAGTGTGCCCATGTCAGAGTTACATCTGTAACTAACTGAGGGCTTTGTGGGATTCAGTGAGTGTAGCAGGGCAGGAGTGTAATACCAATGCATCAGAAGATTGTATTGGCCTTCGTTAAATGTTAAACACGTGGAGGACATAACCAGATGTTCTGCCATTGAGCAGGGGCGATCCATTGCCTCTTATCAGCGTGTCATATACCTATGAACTGGGGGTGTCTGGTCCACAGGGGAGGACAGGAGATGGCAGATTGTAGCGATCAGGCCTTTAGTGGAGATACTTGGCCGACAGTTTCTCATAAGCAGTAGGAGCTGTAACTAGGAGAGAACGAAATAGAGGGAATATGAATTGGGCTATTTGATGGAAATGGAATGGGATGTCCAGTGTTGTGGTAAAATAGTCAAAGGGCCTGAGGTCCATAGTCATGGGGTCAACTATGTCAGTCAGTCTAAAGAGGCCAGCCCTGGACCAAGAATGGATCATGGGAGATGACAATCCCACTAGTGAGGTTGTACAAAAAGATCACCATGTAGGAGTTCATGAAAGGCAATAGGAAACCTCTTACTACAGCTGGACCAAATAGCTGGGGTTAAGTGTATGAGGCACAATGTAGGAGATGGATGGGACCCACAGGAGAGCATTAGGGTGACGAGTTTAATTTCTACAACATTCACCATGCAGTGAAAATTACACATTTTATATCTATATAAAATACATTAGGGCAGCACGGTGGCTCAGTGCTTAGCACTGCAGTCTTGCAGCGTTGGGGTCCTAGGTTTGAATCCTGACAAGGACAACATCTGGAGGTTTTATGTTCTCCCTGTGTTTGCATGAGTTTCCTCCGGCACTCTGGTTTCCTCCCATGCTCCAACAGACATACTGACAGGGAATGTAGATTGTGAGCCCTGTGTATGTAACAGTGACTGTCAATGTCTGTAAAGTGCTGTGGAACATGATTGCACTATATAAGTAAGCATAATAATAATAATAATAATAAATAAATGGTTGATCCTCGATTTGAACCAGTAACCTTTCGCTTGTAAATCAACCTGAAAACACAGTTTTTAGGGAATGTGAGGAAAGGTTGTAATTTATAGTATACAAGAAAAAAAAAAGATTTTTCCACCACCAGGAGCAGAATAGTAACAATGTAGTTACATGTCAAGAATCTGCATAATTATGAGCTATATCGTTACAATTCAAATTTAAGTAGCTAGCCAACATGTCTGCCTATAAAATGATGGTAGTCTCATGTTTGAAGCTGTAGTGGATGGTGAGCTATGGAGCATTAAAGTCAAAAGTGGAGTGAATTGAGCAGGAAAGTAAACTTTTTCTATTTCTCAGTGCATTTTTGCAAGGCTTATATTATGGCCCATTGTGTCTTTGCAATTGACCAGTGGCAATAAAAAAAAAACAATGCAAAAAGAATCAATACAAATAATCCCACGGTGAGGATAATAAACATCATCACAGGTCCTTTAGCTGATTTGCAAATCGGCTTCTATCTAGGTCCTAGAAAACCACACAGACAGGTCCTAGATAGATGCCAAATTGCAAGTCTTTAAAGGACCTTTAATGACATCATCACAGGTCCTCTAACTTTAATAATGTTTAGGGAAAAAAAGTCCCGTGCCTGCCGCCCCCTCCGAAAATGACACCTGAAGCGGCTGCCTCACTTCGCCTCATTAGAGGTGCGGCCCTGATTTGAGGTGCAATTTATGTTCAATGTGCAGCCTAACTGAAGAGTGAGTGGATTGAGTTGACCCCTGAGAGCCACACTCGCGGCAAATGCTAGGACGGCCCGTACGTGACACCCATAATAAATTATTTTTCTATTCCCTATATGCTAGTGGGAATCCATTTTCTGTGCCTTGACTAATAAGAGGAAGGGCTTTTTTTGTAATAAACTCTGATGCATAAAAGTTTGTCTCGCTTACATTAATGAAAATAAATTCTTAAAAACGTCAAAAAAACTAGGGGGCCAAAACCAATAACATTAACTGTTGAGCCAACCACAATGTTTAATTTAGGAACAAATGATGTATCAACAGTTGTAGGCTGCCAATTTGGAATATTTCCTTGTACTGGTTCAGTATCCATTTGCACCTTTGCACTGTTACTTGGCATTGCCAGGTGTGATTATTTTTGCATTAGGAACAGAATGTACACTGTTCTCACTATAATCAGTGTCATTGTCAGGATTATTGTGATCAAACCCTTCAAAAGCAATATCACTCACTCAGCTTTGTTCACTCTCACAGCATAAGAGTGCATATGCCTCTTCTATTAAGTACATTTTATGCGCCTTATGCTTGGTTCTGCGTTTGGGGACTCTGTCCCCCTCTCCACATTTTTCTTACGTAAACTGAGTGGAAACCACACAGACACCATTATAGTCTATGGGATCGGCTGGTTTCCTAAGGTAACTGCTTTTTTATTATGGGGATTAGGTTTCCTTTCAAGGGGGAAGGGGTTTCCCCCTCTGATATACAGTCCTATGAAAAAGTTTGGGCACCCCTATTAATCTTAATCATTTTTAGTTCTAAATATTTTGGTGTTTGCAACAGCCATTTCAGTTTGATATATCTAATAACTGATGGACACAGTAATATTTCAGGATTGAAATGAGGTTTATTGTACTAACAGAAAATGTGCAATATGCATTAAACCAAAATTTGACCGGTGCAAAAGTATGGGCACCTCAACAGAAAAGTGACATTAATATTTAGTAGCTCCTCCTTTTGCAAAGATAACAGCCTCTAGTCGCTTCCTGTAGCTTTTAATCAGTTCCTGGATCCTGGATGAAGGTATTTTGGACCATTCCTCTTTACAAAACAATTCAAGTTCAGTTAAGTTTGATGGTCGCCGAGCATGGACAGCCGGCTCTCAAATGATCTTAAAACAAAGATTGTTCAACATAGTTGTTCAGGGGAAGGATACCAAAAGTTGTCTCTAAGATTTAACCTGTCAGTTTCCACTGTGAGGAACATAGTAAGGAAATAGAAGACCACAGGGACAGTTCTTGTTAAGCCCAGAAGTGGCAGGCCAAGAAAAATATCAGAAAGGCAGAGAAGAAGAATGGTGAGAACAGTCAAGGACAATCCACAGACCACCTCCAAAGAGCTGCAGCATCATCTTGCTGCAAATGGTGTCACTGTGCATCGGTCAACAATACAGCGCACTTTGCACAAGGAAAAGCTGTATGGGAGAGTGATGAAAAAGAAGCCGTTTCTGCAAGCACGCCACAAACAGAGTCACCTGAGGTATGCAAAAGCACATTTGGACAAGCCAGCTGCATTTTGGAAGAAGGTCCTGTGGACTGATGAAACAAAGATTGAGTTGTTTGGTCATACAAAATGGCGTTATATATGGCGTCCAAAAAAAAACAGCATTCCAAGAAAAACACTTGCTACCCACTGTAAAATTTGGTGGAGGTTCCATCATGCTTTGTGGCTGTGTGGCCAATGCCAGCACCGGGAATCTTGTTAAAGTTGAGGGTCGCATGGATTCCACTCAGTATCAGCAGATTCTTGAGAATAATGTTCAAGAATCAGTGACGAAGTTGAAGTTACGCCAGGGATGGATATTTCAGCAAGACAATGATCCAAAACACCGCTCCAAATCGACTCAGGCATTCATGCAGAGGAACAATTACAATGTTCTGGAATGGCCATCCCAGTCCCCAGACCTGAATATCATTGAACATCTGTGGGATGATTTGAGAGCGGGCTGTCCATGCTCGGCGACCATCAAACTGAACTGAACGTGAATTGTTTTGTAAAGAGGAATGGTCCAAAATACCTTCATCTAGGATCCAGGAACTGATTAAAAGCTACAGGAAGCGACTAGAGGCAAAAGGAGGATCTACTAAATATTAATTGCCTAATTATTAGCATTGTGCAGGACGATGCCCAAATAATAATGTGATACATAGGCAAAACACTAAAAAAGGAATGGTATACAATGTCGCCACCATTATAAACTGCAAAAATAATGTACAGTACATTAAGTAGTAGTAGTTAGAGATGAGCGAACAGTGTTCTATCGAACTCATGTTCGATCGGATATTAGGCTGTTCGGCATGTTCGAATCGAATCGAACACCGCGTGGTAAAGTGCGCCATTACTCGATTCCCCTCCCACCTTCCCTGGCGCCTTTTTTGCTCCAATAACAGCGCAGGGTAGGTGGGACAGGAACTACGACACCGGTGACGTTGAAAAAAGTAGGCAAAACCCATTGGCTGCCGAAAACATGTGACCTCTAATTTAAAAGAACAGCGCCGCCCAGCTTCGCGTCATTCTGAGCTTGCAATTCACCGAGGACGGAGGTTTCCGTCCAGCTAGCTAGGGCTTAGATTCTGGGTAGGCAGGGACAGGCTAGGATAGGAAGGAGAAGACAACCAACAGCTCTTATAAGAGCTAAATTCCAGGGAGAAGCTTGTCAGTGTAACGTGGCACTGACGGGCTCAATCGCCGCAACCCAGCTTTCCCAGGATCCTGAATGGAATACACTGTCAGTGTATTCCCGTATACCCGATATATACCCCCGATACCCGTTCCAACGGTGTGCCCCCCCACCTTCACCCCAGAAATACCCTGCAAGTCCCCTAGCAATAGAATTGGGGCTATATACACCCACAATTTTTACTACTGGTATACAGTGCCATTGTCTGACTGGGAATTCAAAGAATATATTGGGAATACAAATACCCTCATTTCTTGCTACTGCCATATAGTGCCAGTTTCTGACTGGTAATTCAAAGAATATATTGGGGTTACGTGCACCCACAATTTTTACTACTGGTATACAGTGCCATTGTCTGACTGGGAATTCAAAGAATATATTGGGAATACAAATACCCTCATTTCTTGCTACTGCCATATAGTGCCAGTGTCTGACTGGTAATTCAAAGAATATATTGGGGTTACGTGCACCCACAATTTTTACTACTGGTATACAGTGCCATTGTCTGACTGGGAATTCAAAGAATATATTGGGAATACAAATACCCTCATTTCTTGCTACTGCCATATAGTGCCAGTTTCTGACTTGGAATTCAAAGAATATATTGGGGTTACGTGCACCCACAATTTTTACTACTGGTATACAGTGCCATTGTCTGACTGGGAATTCAAAGAGTATATTGGGAATACAAATACCCTCATTTCTTGCTACTGCCATATAGTGCCAGTTTCTGACTGGTAATTCAAAGAATATATTGGGGTTACGTGCACCCACAATTTTTACTACTGGTATACAGTGCCATTGTCTGACTGGGAATTCAAAGAATATATTGGGAATACAAATACCCTCATTTCTTGCTACTGCCATATAGTGCCAGTGTCTGACTGGGAATTCAAAGAATATATTGGGGTTACGTGCACCCACAATTTTTACTACTGGTATACAGTGCCATTGTCTGACTGGGAATTCAAAGAATATATTGGGGTTATAAATACCCTCATTTCTTGCTACTGCCATATAGTGCCAGTTTCTGACTGGTAATTCAAAGAATATATTGGGGTTACGTGCACCCACAATTTTTACTACTGGTATACAGTGCCATTGTCTGACTGGGAATTCAAAGAATATATTGGGAATACAAATACCCTCATTTCTTGCTACTGCCATATAGTGCCAGTTTCTGACTGGGAATTCAAAGAATATATTGGGGTTACGTGCACCCACAATTTTTACTACTGGTATACAGTGCCATTGTCTGACTGGGAATTCAAAGAGTATATTGGGAATACAAATACCCTCATTTCTTGCTACTGCCATATAGTGCCAGTTTCTGACTGGTAATTCAAAGAATATATTGGGGTTACGTGCACCCACAATTTTTACTACTGGTATACAGTGCCATTGTCTGACTGGGAATTCAAAGAATATATTGGGGTTATAAATACCCTCATTTCTTGCTACTGCCATATAGTGCCAGTTTCTGACTGGTAATTCAAAGAATATAATGGGGTTACGTGCACCCACAATTTTTACTACTGGTATACAGTGCCATTGTCTGACTGGGAATTCAAAGAATATATTGGGAATACAAATACCCTCATTTCTTGCTACTGCCATATAGTGCCAGTTTCTGACTGGGAATTCAAAGAATATATTGGGGTTACGTGCACCCACAATTTTTACTACTGGTATACAGTGCCATTGTCTGACTGGGAATTCAAAGAATATATTGGGAATACAAATACCCTCATTTCTTGCTACTGCCATATAGTGCCAGTGTCTGACTGGGAATTCAAAGAATATATTGGGGTTACGTGCACCCACAATTTTTACTACTGGTATACAGTGCCATTGTCTGACTGGGAATTCAAAGAATATATTGGGAATACAAATACCCTCATTTCTTGCTACTGCCATATAGTGCCAGTTTCTGACTGGTAATTCAAAGAATATATTGGGGTTACGTGCACCCACAATTTTTACTACTGGTATACAGTGCCATTGTCTGACTGGGAATTCAAAGAATATATTGGGGTTATAAATACCCTCATTTCTTGCTACTGCCATATAGTGCCAGTTTCTGACTGGTAATTCAAAGAATATATTGGGGTTACGTGCACCCACAATTTTTACTACTGGTATACAGTGCCAATTTCTAACTAGGAATTCAAAATGCGCAAGGCTCCCGGAAAGGGACGTGGACGAGGCCGTGGGCGAGGTCGGGGGAATGGTTCTGGGGAGCAAGGTAGCAGTGAAGCCACAGGGCGTCCCGTGCCTACTCCTGTGGGGCAGCAAGCATTGCGCCACTCCACAGTGCCAGGGTTGCTTGCCACATTAACTAAACTGCAGGGTACAAACCTTAGTAGGCCCGAGAACCAGGAACAGGTCTTGCAATGGCTGTCAGAGAACGCTTACAGCACATTGTCCAGCAGCCAGTCAGACTCTGCCTCCTCTCCTCCTATTACCCAACAGTCTTGTCTTCCTTCCTCCCAAAATTCCGAAGCTTTACAGAACAATAACCCAAACTGTCCCTGCTCCCCAGAGCTGTTCTCCGCTCCTTTCATTGTCCCTCAACCTGCCTCTCCACGTCACGATTCCACGAACCTAACAGAGGAGCATCTGTGTCCAGATGCTCAAACACTAGAGTCTCCTCCATCTCCGTTCGATTTGGTGGTGGATGACCAGCAACCCACCCTCATCGACGATGATGTGACGCAGTTGCCGTCAGGGCATCCAGTTGACTGGCGCATTGTGCGGGAGGAGGAGATGAGACAGGAGTTGGAAGAGGAAGTGGTGGATGATGAGGACACTGACCCGACCTGGACAGGGGGGATGTCAAGCGGGGAAAGTAGTGTGGATGTTGAGGCAGGTGCAGCACCAAAAAGGGTAGCTAGAGGCAGAGGCAGAGGTCAGCAGCTTAGGCGAAGCCAGGCCACACCCGGAATCTCCCAAGATGTTCCAGTTCGTACCCAGCCCCGAAAAACTCCCACCTCGAGGGCACGTTTCTCGAAGGTGTGGAGTTTTTTCAAGGAATGCGCCGAGGACAGATATAGTGTTGTCTGCACAATTTGCCTCTCGAAATTGATTAGGGGCTCTGAGAAGAGCAACCTGTCCACCACTTCAATGCGCCGTCATTTGGAATCCAAGCACTGGAATCAGTGGCAGGCAGCAACGGCAGGACAAAGGCCGCCTGCCGTTCACGCCACTGCCACTGCCTCTGCCTCTGCCTCTGCCACTGCCACTGCTGACTGTGCTGGCGATGCACTCCAGAGGACGAGCCAGGACACCACTTCATCTGCCTCCGCCACTTTGTTGACTTCTACCTCATCCTCCCCTGGTCCTGTCTTATCTCCTTCTCCTGCACCATCAAAGGCACCATCAGGCGTTTCTTTACAACAACCCACCATCTCTCAGACATTGGAGCGGCGGCAGAAATACACTGCTAACCACCCACACGCGCAAGCCTTGAACGCCAACATCGCTAAACTGCTGGCCCAGGAGATGTTGGCGTTCCGGCTTGTTGAAACTCCCGCCTTCCTGGACCTGATGGCAACTGCGGCACCTCGCTATGCCGTCCCTAGCCGTCACTACTTCTCCCGGTGTGCCGTCCCCGCCTTGCACCAGCACGTGTCACTCAACATCAGGCGGGCCCTTAGTTCCGCGCTTTGCACAAAGGTCCACTTGACCACCGACGCGTGGACAAGTGCATGCGGACAGGGACGCTACATTTCACTGACGGCACACTGGGTGAATGTAGTTGAGGCTGGGACTGCTTCCCAAACTGGCCCGGTGTACCTCGTCTCCCCGCCTAACATTCCTGGCAGGGACACGAGAAGAACACCCCCCTCCTCCTCCTCCTCTACCGCCTCCTCCTCCGCCACCGCCTCCTCCTCCGCCACCGCCTCCTCCTCCGCTGTTAGATTGACCCCAGCTACGAGTTGGAAACGTTGCAGCACTGGCGTTGGTAGACGTCAGCAGGCTGTGCTGAAGCTGATCAGCTTGGGGGACAGACAGCACACTGCCTCCGAGGTGAGGGATGCCCTCCTCGATGAGACGGCAATATGGTTTGAGCCGCTGCACCTGGGCCCAGGCATGGTCGTTTGTGATAACGGCCGGAACCTGGTAGCAGCTCTGGAGCTTGCCGGACTCCAACATGTTCCATGCCTGGCCCACGTCTTCAACCTAGTGGTGCAACGTTTCCTAAAGAGCTACCCCAATGTTCCAGAGCTACTGGTGAAAGTGCGGCGCATGTGCGCCCACTTTCGCAAGTCGACAGTAGCCGCTGCTAGCTTAAAATCTCTCCAGCAACGCCTGCATGTGCCACAACACCGGCTTTTGTGCGACGTCCCCACACGCTGGAACTCAACGTTTCAGATGTTGAATAGAGTGGTTGAGCAGCAGAGACCTTTGATGGAATACCAGCTACAAAACCCTAGGGTGCCACAAAGTCAGCTGCCTCAGTTTCACATCCATGAGTGGCCATGGATGAGAGACCTTTGTGACATCCTACGGGTCTTTGAGGAGTCCACAAGGAGGGTGAGCTCTGAGGATGCGATGGTGAGCCTTACAATCCCGCTCTTGTGTGTTCTGAGAGAATCCCTGATTGACATCAGGGATAACTCAGATCACACAGAGGAGTTAGGGATAGCATCCGATCCGTCACAGCTGGAGAGTAGGTCCACACATCTGTCCGCTTCACTGCGTTTAATGGAGGAGGAGGAGGAGGAGGAGGAGGAGGAAGAAGAGTTGTCCGATGATGTGATGGTGATACAGGAGGCTTCCGGGCAACTTCGAATCGTCCCATTGTTGCAGCGCGGATGGGTAGACATGGAGGATGAGGAGGAAATGGAGATTGAACTTTCCGGTGGGGCCAGAGGAGTCATGCCAACTAACACTGTGGCAGACATGGCTGAGTTCATGTTGGGGTGCTTTACAACCGACAAGCGTATTGTCAAAATCATGGAGGACAACCAGTACTGGATCTTTGCTATCCTTGACCCCCGGTATAAAAACAACATCTCGTCTTTTATTCCGGTAGAGGGGAGGGCCAATCGCATCAATGCTTGCCACAGGCAATTGGTGCAGAATATGATGGAGATGTTTCCAGCATGTGACAGTGGCGGCAGGGAGGGCAGTTCCTCCAGTAGGCAACCAAGTTCTCACCGGTCCACACAAACGAGGGGCACACTGTCTAAGGTCTGGGACACCTTGATGGCACCCCCTCGCCAAAGTGCCGCCACGGAGGGTCCTAGTGTCACCAGGCGTGAGAAGTATAGGCGCATGTTGCGGGAATACCTTTCCGACCACAGCCCTGTCCTCTCCGACCCCTCTGCGCCCTACACGTATTGGGTGTCGAAGTTGGACCTGTGGCTTGAACTTGCCCTATATGCCTTGGAGGTGCTGTCCTGTCCTGCCGCCAGCGTCCTATCTGAGAGGGTGTTCAGTGCAGCCGGTGGCATCATCACTGACAAGCGCACCCGTCTGTCAGCTGAGAGTGCCGACCGGCTCACTTTGATAAAAATGAACCACCACTGGATAGAGCCTTCATTTTTGTGCCCACCTGTGTAAAGCACCCCAACATGAAACTCCATGTCTGTACTCAACCTCTCCAATTCCTCCGCATCCTCATACTCATCCACCATAAGCGTTGCACAATTCTGCTAATACTAGGCTCCCTCCAACATGATTTCCCCCAACTCTGCTGGTTAGAGGCTCCCTCCACCCTGATTTCCACCAACTCTGCTGGTTAGAGGCTCCCTCCACCCTGCTTTCCCACAACTCTGCTGGTTAGAGGCTCCTTCCACCATGAATTTGCCCAAACTGGGCTGTTTAGAGGCTCCCTCCACCATGAATTGGTCCAAACTGGGCTGGTTAGAGGCTCCCTCCACCATTAATTGGTCCAAACTGGGCTGGTTAGAGGCTCCCTCCACCATGAATTTGCCCAAACTGGGCTGTTTAGAGGCTCCCTCCACCATGAATTTGCCCAAACTGGGCTGTTTAGAGGCTCCCTCCACCATGAATTGGTCCAAACTGGGTTTTTTAGAGGCTCCCTCCACCATGAATTTGTCCAAACTGGGGTGGTTAGAGGCTCCCTCCACCATTAATTGGTCCAAACTGGGCTGGTTAGAGGCTCCCTCCACCATTAATTGGTCCAAACTGGGCTGGTTAGAGGCTCCCTCCACCATTAATTGGTCCAAACTGGGCTGGTTAGAGGCTCCCTCCACCATGAATTTGCCCAAACTGGGCTGTTTAGAGGCTCCCTCCACCATGAATTTGCCCAAACTGGGCTGGTTAGAGGCTCCCTCCACCATGAATTGGTCCAAACTGGGGTTTTTAGAGGCTCCCTCCACCATTAATTGGTCCAAACTGGGCTGGTTAGAGGCTCCCTCCACCATTAATTGGTCCAAACTGGGCTGGTTAGAGGCTCCCTCCACCATGAATTTGCCCAAACTGGGCTGTTTAGAGGCTCCCTCCACCATGAATTTGCCCAAACTGGGCTGGTTAGAGGCTCCCTCCACCATGAATTGGTCCAAACTGGGGTTTTTAGAGGCTCCCTCCACCATGAATTGGTCCAAACTGGGGTGGTTAGAGGCTCCCTCCACCATTAATTGGTCCAAACTGGGCTGGTTAGAGGCTCCCTCCACCATTAATTGGTCCAAACTGGGCTGGTTAGAGGCTCCCTCCACCATGAATTTGCCCAAACTGGGCTGTTTAGAGGCTCCCTCCACCATGAATTTGCCCAAACTGGGCTGTTTAGAGGCTCCCTCCACCATGAATTGGTCCAAACTGGGTTTTTTAGAGGCTCCCTCCACCATGAATTTGTCCAAACTGGGGTGGTTAGAGGCTCCCTCCACCATTAATTGGTCCAAACTGGGCTGGTTAGAGGCTCCCTCCACCATTAATTGGTCCAAACTGGGCTGGTTAGAGGCTCCCTCCACCATTAATTGGTCCAAACTGGGCTGGTTAGAGGCTCCCTCCACCATGAATTTGCCCAAACTGGGCTGTTTAGAGGCTCCCTCCACCATGAATTTGCCCAAACTGGGCTGGTTAGAGGCTCCCTCCACCATGAATTGGTCCAAACTGGGGTTTTTAGAGGCTCCCTCCACCATGAATTGGTCCAAACTTGGCTGTTTAGAGGCTCCCTCCACCATGAATTGGTCCAAACTGGGGTGGTTAGAGGCTCCCTCCACCATTAATTGGTCCAAACTGGGCTGGTTAGAGGCTCCCTCCACCATTAATTGGTCCAAACTGGGCTGGTTAGAGGCTCCCTCCACCATGAATTTGCCCAAACTGGGCTGTTTAGAGGCTCCCTCCACCATGAATTTGCCCAAACTGGGCTGGTTAGAGGCTCCCTCCACCATGAATTGGTCCAAACTGGGGTTTTTAGAGGCTCCCTCCACCATGAATTGGTCCAAACTGGGGTGGTTAGAGGCTCCCTCCACCATTAATTGGTCCAAACTGGGCTGGTTAGAGGCTCCCTCCACCATTAATTGGTCCAAACTGGGCTGGTTAGAGGCTCCCTCCACCATGAATTTGCCCAAACTGGGCTGTTTAGAGGCTCCCTCCACCATGAATTTGCCCAAACTGGGCTGTTTAGAGGCTCCCTCCACCATGAATTGGTCCAAACTGGGTTTTTTAGAGGCTCCCTCCACCATGAATTTGTCCAAACTGGGGTGGTTAGAGGCTCCCTCCACCATTAATTGGTCCAAACTGGGCTGGTTAGAGGCTCCCTCCACCATTAATTGGTCCAAACTGGGCTGGTTAGAGGCTCCCTCCACCATTAATTGGTCCAAACTGGGCTGGTTAGAGGCTCCCTCCACCATGAATTTGCCCAAACTGGGCTGTTTAGAGGCTCCCTCCACCATGAATTTGCCCAAACTGGGCTGGTTAGAGGCTCCCTCCACCATGAATTGGTCCAAACTGGGGTTTTTAGAGGCTCCCTCCACCATGAATTGGTCCAAACTTGGCTGTTTAGAGGCTCCCTCCACCATGAATTGGTCCAAACTGGGGTGGTTAGAGGCTCCCTCCACCATTAATTGGTCCAAACTGGGCTGGTTAGAGGCTCCCTCCACCATTAATTGGTCCAAACTGGGCTGGTTAGAGGCTCCCTCCACCATGAATTTGCCCAAACTGGGCTGTTTAGAGGCTCCCTCCACCATGAATTTGCCCAAACTGGGCTGGTTAGAGGCTCCCTCCACCATGAATTGGTCCAAACTGGGGTTTTTAGAGGCTCCCTCCACCATGAATTGGTCCAAACTGGGGTGGTTAGAGGCTCCCTCCACCATTAATTGGTCCAAACTGGGCTGGTTAGAGGCTCCCTCCACCATTAATTGGTCCAAACTGGGCTGGTTAGAGGCTCCCTCCACCATGAATTTGCCCAAACTGGGCTGTTTAGAGGCTCCCTCCACCATGAATTTGCCCAAACTGGGCTGGTTAGAGGCTCCCTCCACCATGAATTGGTCCAAACTGGGGTTTTTAGAGGCTCCCTCCACCATGAATTGGTCCAAACTTGGCTGTTTAGAGGCTCCCTCCACCATGAATTGGTCCAAACTGGGGTGGTTAGAGGCTCCCTCCACCATGAATTGGTCCAAACTGGGGTGGTTAGAGGCTCCCTCCACCATTAATTGGTCCAAACTGGGCTGGTTAGAGGCTCCCTCCACCATTAATTGGTCCAAACTGGGCTGGTTAGAGGCTCCCTCCACCATGAATTTGCCCAAACTGGGCTGTTTAGAGGCTCCCTCCACCATGAATTTGCCCAAACTGGGCTGGTTAGAGGCTCCCTCCACCATGAATTGGTCCAAACTGGGTTTTTTAGAGGCTCCCTCCACCATGAATTTGTCCAAACTGGGGTGGTTAGAGGCTCCCTCCACCATTAATTGGTCCAAACTGGGCTGGTTAGAGGCTCCCTCCACCATTAATTGGTCCAAACTGGGCTGGTTAGAGGCTCCCTCCACCATTAATTGGTCCAAACTGGGCTGGTTAGAGGCTCCCTCCACCATGAATTTGCCCAAACTGGGCTGTTTAGAGGCTCCCTCCACCATGAATTTGCCCAAACTGGGCTGGTTAGAGGCTCCCTCCACCATGAATTGGTCCAAACTGGGTTTTTTAGAGGCTCCCTCCACCATGAATTGGTCCAAACTGGGGTGGTTAGAGGCTCCCTCCACCATTAATTGGTCCAAACTGGGCTGGTTAGAGGCTCCCTCCACCATTAATTGGTCCAAACTGGGCTGGTTAGAGGCTCCCTCCACCATGAATTTGCCCAAACTGGGCTGTTTAGAGGCTCCCTCCACCATGAATTTGCCCAAACTGGGCTGTTTAGAGGCTCCCTCCACCATGAATTGGTCCAAACTGGGTTTTTTAGAGGCTCCCTCCACCATGAATTTGTCCAAACTGGGGTGGTTAGAGGCTCCCTCCACCATTAATTGGTCCAAACTGGGCTGGTTAGAGGCTCCCTCCACCATTAATTGGTCCAAACTGGGCTGGTTAGAGGCTCCCTCCACCATTAATTGGTCCAAACTGGGCTGGTTAGAGGCTCCCTCCACCATGAATTTGCCCAAACTGGGCTGTTTAGAGGCTCCCTCCACCATGAATTTGCCCAAACTGGGCTGGTTAGAGGCTCCCTCCACCATGAATTGGTCCAAACTGGGGTTTTTAGAGGCTCCCTCCACCATGAATTGGTCCAAACTTGGCTGTTTAGAGGCTCCCTCCACCATGAATTGGTCCAAACTGGGGTGGTTAGAGGCTCCCTCCACCATTAATTGGTCCAAACTGGGCTGGTTAGAGGCTCCCTCCACCATTAATTGGTCCAAACTGGGCTGGTTAGAGGCTCCCTCCACCATGAATTTGCCCAAACTGGGCTGTTTAGAGGCTCCCTCCACCATGAATTTGCCCAAACTGGGCTGGTTAGAGGCTCCCTCCACCATGAATTGGTCCAAACTGGGGTTTTTAGAGGCTCCCTCCACCATGAATTGGTCCAAACTGGGGTGGTTAGAGGCTCCCTCCACCATTAATTGGTCCAAACTGGGCTGGTTAGAGGCTCCCTCCACCATTAATTGGTCCAAACTGGGCTGGTTAGAGGCTCCCTCCACCATGAATTTGCCCAAACTGGGCTGTTTAGAGGCTCCCTCCACCATGAATTTGCCCAAACTGGGCTGGTTAGAGGCTCCCTCCACCATGAATTGGTCCAAACTGGGGTTTTTAGAGGCTCCCTCCACCATGAATTGGTCCAAACTTGGCTGTTTAGAGGCTCCCTCCACCATGAATTGGTCCAAACTGGGGTGGTTAGAGGCTCCCTCCACCATTAATTGGTCCAAACTGGGCTGGTTAGAGGCTCCCTCCACCATTAATTGGTCCAAACTGGGCTGGTTAGAGGCTCCCTCCACCATGAATTTGCCCAAACTGGGCTGTTTAGAGGCTCCCTCCACCATGAATTTGCCCAAACTGGGCTGGTTAGAGGCTCCCTCCACCATGAATTGGTCCAAACTGGGGTGGTTAGAGGCTCCCTCCACCATTAATTGGTCCAAACTGGGCTGGTTAGAGGCTCCCTCCACCATGAATTGGTCCAAACTGGGGTTTTTAGAGGCTCCCTCCACCATGAATTGGTCCAAACTTGGCTGTTTAGAGGCTCCCTCCACCATTAATTGGTCCAAACTGGGCTGGTTAGAGGCTCCCTCCACCATGAATTGGTCCAAACTGGGTTTTTTAGAGGCTCCCTCCACCATGAATTTGCCCAAACTGGGCTGTTTAGAGGCTCCCTCCACCATGAATTGGTCCAAACTGGGTTTTTTAGAGGCTCCCTCCACCATGAATTGGTCCAAACTTGGCTGTTTAGAGGCTCCCTCCACCATTAATTGGTCCAAACTGGGCTGGTTAGAGGCTCCCTCCACCATGAATTGGTCCAAACTGGGTTTTTTAGAGGCTCCCTCCACCATGAATTTGCCCAAACTGGGCTGTTTAGAGGCTCCCTCCACCATGAATTGGTCCAAACTGGGTTTTTTAGAGGCTCCCTCCACCATTAATTGGTCCAAACTGGGCTGGTTAGAGGCTCCCTCCACCATTAATTGGTCCAAACTGGGCTGGTTAGAGGCTCCCTCCACCATGAATTTGCCCAAACTGGGCTGGTTAGAGGCTCCCTCCACCATGAATTGGTCCAAACTGGGTTTTTTAGAGGCTCCCTCCACCATGAATTTGCCCAAACTGGGCAGGTTAGAGTCTCCCTCCACCATGAATTGGTCCAAACTGGGGTTTTTAGAGGCTCCCTCCACCATGAATTTGCCCAAACTCTGCTGGTTAGAGGCTCAATCCACCCTGATTTTCAAAACAAATGTTGGTGCCAACCTCAACTTACTACAAGGGCCAAATTCACTGCTGGTGACAAGCTCTCCTCACTGCAAGTGCCAAATACACATGTTTCAAGGTGTTTTCCTACTGTCAGAGAGGTGGTATTGAGTGTGTAAAGTGTGTAGTTGTTAGGCTGTGATGTTGGGGTAATAGAGGGTCTTTGGTGTGTTAGATGCCCCCAGACATGCTTCCCCTGCTGTCCCAGTGTCATTCCAGAGGTGTTGGCATCATTTCCTGGGGTGTCATAGTGGACTTGGTGACCCTCCAGACACGGATTTGGGTTTCCCCCTTAACGAGTATCTGTTCCCCATAGACTATAATGGGGTTCGAAACCCGTTCGAACACACGAACATTGAGCGGCTGTTCGAATCGAATTTCGAACCTCGAACATTTTAGTGTTCGCTCATCTCTAGTAGTAGTGACACACAGTGGCAATTAAATACTTCCCTAATGTACTTAAACAATACCAACATACAACATTCAACAATTAAACAGTTCCAAACATTAAGTAATCTAGTAACAGTACTACAAAAACTTAATATTAAGATTCTTGATGATGGTTCCATCAGCTGCAACGGCTGATAAACCCTATGGATGACTAGAAGAGAATCCCATTGTGTTATGCCCTTTCTGCTACAAGTCTTCAGTAGGTGATACCTTTTTTAATGGCTAACTCATAATGATGACAGAATATGACGTTTCGAAGCTTTCCTCTGAGCTTCTTCTTCAGATATAACAGTTATATCTGAAGAAGAAGCTCAGAGGAAAGCTTCGAAACGTCATATTCTGTCATCATTATGAGTTAGCCATTAAAAAAGGTATCACCTACTGAAGACTTGCAAAGTTTTTTTTGTTTTTTATATTTTATAACCACTGGCTAACACGGTACCAAAACAAACATTTTCCTTTCTGCTACAAACATTGCTAATATGTAATGTCTCATTTGGGTAATGTTTAGGAGTATTAGAGGGAGGGTCATAAAATGCAGGCAAAAATGTAATTATCTGTTTTGCCTGAAACAGCTATATAAATCAGTTTTCCCATCTCACAATTTCGTTGCCCTCCTGTGTCCTTTTCCCTCTACTTGCTGGTTTTCAGCTCAGTCCAGCAGCCTGCTGGTAAACTGCAGTTATCTCTGGTTTTATGTACAGAGATAATAGAGGCATGGTTCAAGAAACTTATCAGAGCTCAGTAACTGAAAGCAGTATGCAGAGAGAGTATGAGAAGAGAATAAAGATGGCCCAAAGCATGGTCTGAGTCACCAGTCTGACCAGAGAGGTGATCTGTAACCTAAACAACCAGCTGTAGACATTGAGGGTGAATATTTAGCTGTATCTGGCAATTAGAACAAGATTGATAAAACAATGTATTTGCTATTAATTCAGTTAGTTTAAGCTACACGTTTGAATAAAATCCTTGAGATGGGATTAGCCTTTTAAATAGACACTGTTTCAATAAACTTTGCACAAATCAATAGTCTGGCATTTCTTTTCCTTCTTTTTTTTTTTTTTTTTTTAACTGTAATTTTTATTGAAAGGATTTTTGTTATATGCATATGCATATAATGTCAAATAGACTGGAAATGTATACACATCACAAAAACCTGAGAGTAGAAATGAGGGGGTGGGAGAGGAAGGGAAGGGGAAGGAGTCAGAGACCATTCAAAATACAGTATGCGTCCCAAGATGAACATATAGCCTGGAACGCCTCAACAGTATGATTAAGTGTGGCTGTCAAGTTCTCCATGCTACGGACATCCTTAACTCGGGCTACAAGATCAGAGCCAGAGGGAGGAGAGGCACTCTTCCATCGGAGAGCGATGAGAGTTTTGGCTGCGGTACAGAGATAAAGAAACAATTTAGAGGTGTGCTTACCCAGATGAGCAGGGGGGAGATTGAGGAGATAGATGAGGGGATCTAAAGGGACACCTTGAATAAATAAAGCGTCTGTAAGGGACTTGACCTCCAGCCAGAATGGACAGATCCCTGGACAGTCCCGAAAAATATGATACAGGGTACCCACTCCTGCCCGGCAACGCCAACACTGGGAAGAAATGTTAGGATTAAGGGAGTGGAGGAAGGCTGGGGTATGGTACCAGTGCATAAGTAGCTTGTACTGAGTCTCCCGAAACGTAACACAGGTGGAGGATTTAGCTGCACAGGACCAGATAATTTGCCATTGGTTCGGGGAGATCTGCTTGTTCAAGGCCCCAGACCACCTCTCCATATATTTATGCGATATGGGGCCCTGCCATCCAGAGGAGGAGAGGATACCATAAATGCCAGAGATAAGGCCTGCAGTAGAGGTGCCCGCACGACACAGTTTTTCAAAGACAGTTGGTGGGGACACCTTCAGAGAGCCGAACTGGGTAAAAACAAAATGGACAATCTGCTGGTAATGCAACCATTCAGTGGCGGGTAGATGCAGTTCTGACACAAAATACTCAAAGGGCCTAAGCACCAACGTCAGCGGGTCTATTAAGCCAGTGACACGGAAAAGGCCAAGCCTACTCCATGGTCGCACCAAAGCTGACGTAAGTCCCTCCGGTAAGAGGGGGCTGTAAAGTCTGGCATTTCTAAGACCCTTTGTAATAAATTTAATATGAGAAAAATGACCTCTTCCTGATGTTTCCCTGTTCTCATTCCCTCTGCAGAAATTACTTTCATGGTGAAAATCACTGCTATATCTGTGTCAGGATAGACTACAAGTCTCATGACTCAGATAACTTGTCTATAGAACTCTATAGAGAGGGGAAGGGGAGGCGTGAGCAGGAAGTGCAGGAGATAAGAGAAGAAAGACACGCCTAGACTTATGATGGAATGGACCAGAAACATTTTATAACAAATAAAGTACTTTACTCACAGCAGTACATATCCTGTGTGCAGAATATAAGTCATGTAATGAAAATCAGTAGTTTTATTTGTCACGTACACACATAGCAGCATTTCCCGAAAAAGGTAAATGAAATAGCAAGTATGCTTTAATGCTTTAAGTGAACTACAAAGGTTTTCAGTCTAAACAAGTTAAACAATCCCTGTGCATACCTTTTTTTTTTACATACTTTATTTCTTCAGGGCCCAGTTCTGTACAGATTTTTACATGAAATGGTTTAAAGAAACATTTGTATAAATGATGTTCCAGTTAAGAGTGCAGATCTAGGACACCAGCGCTGTGATCATTATTTCTAAAGAGTGTAAAAAAATCTCTCTAGGCGTGCCGCTTTCTCAGAACTCTTCACATCTACGCAGCAGCTGCTCTATGATGAAAAGTTATTATTTTTAAGGATTCCCTCATCCTTACATCTCTTGCCAGTATCTCACATGCCCTTCTAGTTATTGCTAGTTAACATCACCATGTATTAAACATAGAGACTAACCAGCATGGACACATGGCCTATTCTACATCCATGACATACTATAAACGCAGACAATTACTGAATATAATCCTATTATTATATAACTGTGGAATGTGGTTAATTAAAACAGAATTAATACACTTTCAAACTCAATTATTATATAGTCAATGTTCATGAATATTGTTCTGACTGGAAAGAGTCTGATCATAATGTGTCATTGTGCCGTGTCATATGTCTAATTAAAATAACCTAAGTAAAAAAATATTCTGATGATTGTGAACATAAATCTACAGTATGTATTTCAATGCTAGGCTATACCAGACTATAAGACACACTGTTTAGCAAAGGTTAGAAAGTCCCGAAGTTTTATAGTCCATAGTCTGCTTCCTTAAGACCGCACTTTTCCCAATCAGCGTGAGAACTGTACATCTGCACGGCTGTCCCCTTCCCTACTCCACACCGATCTGTTAGGTCAGTGCAAGGCAGAGGAAAGGAAGCTGCATTGGCTGACTGTGGACTGCTCTCATGGCTCTCCACCCAGCCTTTAAAGGAGTTTTCCCATTTCAGTGTTTCAGCAGTCTGGTTAAAATGTTTTCTTCCCACTTCCTGCATTTCTCCTTCCTCCCCCTCCCACTTACTAAATGGCTGGAGAGATCTCACAACACTTATACAATACTTTGTATACTATACCTGAAGAAGAGGCCGAGAGCCTCGAAAGCTTGTAATCTGTCATCATTATTAGTTAGCCATTAAAAAAGGAATCAACTACTGAAGACTATCAAGTTTTTTGTTTTTTATATTTCATTCAATACTTATACAAATCAGATAATATTTATAGGCTTGCACAGAAGGGACTCAGTGTTATCTGTGTGTTTACATAGAGAGATAAGAGACTTGGCTTTATCAGCAAAATGCAATTGGCTGAACTGCTTGTCCTGCTGAGCAGTGAGTAAGTGGCAACACTTGTCCTATCTCACAGGACTGTAGTTATAGCAACACTGCATAAACAATGGGAGGAATAATTTCACATAGCTGGAGAAAAAAAGCAAAATTTCTAAAGCAATATATTTAGGAAAAGTCTGCAAATTACATAAGCTACCAGCATAGATAGGATCCTTGAGATGGGACAACCCCTTTAATTAATTATCACAGCAGTCGAGAGAAACATTATTTCCAAGCCTTATACATTAGAATAGCAGCAGCAGGGATCTGCAATCATCCGTGCTCCCTGCTGATGATACATTTATCTTGTCAAGGCAGCAAGAATGATTATAGATCCTTGCTAATGCTATAGTAAGTATAGTGCACTGCCCCATTAGTGCCCATCACACAGTATAATGCCTCATTAATGCACACCATATAATGTAATGTTCCGCTAGAGCCCACTACTCAATATGGTGTCTCATAAGTGTCTAAAACATAGCATAATGCTTAGTTCCCCCCATACAGTATAATGCCCCATCAGTGCCCACTATACAATATAATGTTTCACTAGCGCCCACTACTCAATATTATGACCCACAAGTTTCTGACACACAGCATAATTCTCCATTAGTTCCCTCCATACAGTTTAATGCCTCATTAGTGTCTATCACACAGTATAATGTTCCATTAGTGCCTGCCACACAGCATAGTGCCCCCAACTAGTACAATGCTTCATTATAATGTGTGAAGACACCAATAGGACATTATACCATGTTGAGTCCTCTAATGGGGCCTTTTATGTAAGTGCCCTTTGTGGGCAGCATTAGCAAAATGTTAGCTAATAACTCCCTTCATCCATAGAACATCAGTTAGTGTCATTGTACCTTCCCAAAATATTTTTTTTCCTAATTTTTCTTGCTATTTTGATTAATGTTTTTTGGGGGATTTGTTTAAAAAAACCTAGAATTATATGATGGTACATGTATATACCAGTGATACCATATTTATATTTGATTTATTGCCCAAAATGTAACAGAGCACTGGGTGCTCCTGGCAGTCAAAAAGCGAGCTAAGGGCTGTACAAAATGATGAAGCAGTGTACAAGGTCGACAGTGAGTTACGCCATGGGCCCCAGACCTTTTAAAATTTCTGTGGGCAGCCCCTTGCTTTCTCCATATTTGGTTATATGGAAAAATAGATTTGACTAACTTTCTCCCCATTGATAGAGAGGGCCGGTATGGGTGGGGTGCCATCCATAAGGTGATGGTTTTCCTAGCCGAAAATGATGATTAATGCAAGATTCTGACACCCGTGGGTGTTTTTGAAAACACAGATTTTCCACTGTGGATTATATTTTTTCTACAATGTGAGGATGGGATAAGCCAGAATCCCATTTATTTTGTAAAAGGTACTGTAAAACGTAGCATTTTTTGTTGCAACAAAAACGCTGTGTTTTAGCAACGTGGGGCTTCAGCCTAAAAGTTTTCTGTATGTTCTATTAGATGGGAGCACCAAGGTTGGTAGCGTTCCACATGTCATATAGAGACAAACATATGGCAGTCAATCACTAGTCACACAAGTCCATATGAAGCATTTTCTAAAACAAATATGGTTTCCTTTCTCAGATATAACTTTGTGCTGCTACAGGAGGAAGGTCTCTCACAAAACTGATGAGTGTGCCCATCTTAGCCTAGCCCATATCCAAACGGCGCTGTTTTGATCAATTTCCTGAGTAGACCAACTTATTCTTTATTTCTCCCCACTGTGCTGCCATTTGGGCTAGGACCTAGTTCAGTATTTAACCCATTTCAACAGTATAATCAAATAAAATATTTATAAATGGCTTTAATTATTAATACAATGAAACTTCTCCAGAAAGCCACTCCATTAAGAAGAACCCCCCCCCCCCCCACTTAAAGATTGGTATTTTTAGTTATTTATTTTTTCAGTGAGTTTTCTCCCATTATACTCTATGGAAGCTGCGCCTCTAAGCAGAGCAGCCGCTTTTCCAACCACTTTTTTGAGCAAACCTATAGACTTTAAAATCTGTTAAGCAGGTTATCCCAGGTACAGTAGCCTTCAGAGTGTGAGCCCCTGACACAGGCTGGGAGCAACATATTGCAAAGATGTATTTCTGAAAAAATAGCAATTTTACATTTTCATGAGCTGTGCCTACAATTCAGGAAACATGGAGGTAAAAAGTTCACTACACCACTTGATGTAGTTTTCAAAATGTTTTCTTGTCTCAGGGGATTTCACTTTACTAGCATGCAATCTAAACCTATGCCATAAAAGTTGTTGTGTGCCCAAATGGCAGTTTATGCCAATGTATGACATTAGGTGAGTTATCCTGGGTATAACATTCTAATTCATGGGCTCATGAACTTCTGTTTGGACAGACATCAGGGCACAGAAGGAAGGGGTTGGGTTTTTTTGCAATAATGCCATGTTTGCAGAGCTCCTTAGGTGCTAGTAAATGGGAATCCACTAGGAAGTGATGTCCATTTTGGAAACTAAACTCTTCAAGGGGTATAAAGAGAAATAGTTTACTAGATAGAAATGTGCAGCAAATAGTGGAAAGTGAATATGTAAACTGTGCAGAGTATATTGGGTACACCAAATACCACACTATTTTCCCACTTTCTCTTAGAGTGGGTTGACATTTGGGGGGGGGATTCTGGTGCCTATTGCTTCATAAAATGTAAACCAGAAATGTACCCCTGATGTATACTATACTTGCACATATTATATATTCTCTTTCTTGCCATAGTCAGGTTTGCCCTTAAGGATGTGGCCACTTTTGAGGTTTTTTTGTTGTTGCATTGCACAAGTTATAAATAGTTTTTTTTTTCTGTTGATGTAGCCATATGAGAGCTTGTTTTTCGCATTTTTCAATGACACTACTTTTGGGATCACTTCTTGATCACTTTTTATCAGGTTCCAAGCAACCATTATAATGGAACGGCAGTCATCAGGTGGAGTGTGTGTGGGAGGGAGGGCTGAACTCTGTAAAGCCTCTTTAAGATGCCATAGTGCTGATTAACTGTGGCATCTAAGGAGTTAACACCTGAGACCAGAGCCTCTGTAACTGTGAGTGATACAGCAGTCAGCTGTATGTTATGGGAGATCCCGTGTGCCAGAACTTTAATGCTGTGTGTCATCTTGGGAAGAAGTTTTTGATTAGAAGCCGAATGCACATGTCTGAACTCTGCCATTGGCCACAACTTTTCAATTATCAACCGAAATAGCGAAAATTTCCCATTCTGTATGACTTCTATCGCGTGTATGTGTGCGAAGCTTCAGTGTCTACAAATTGAAAAAGTCATGAAAATGAAAACCATGTTTGATGGAGTACAGCAAACTGAAACCTGACTGCTGTTTTGGTCTTTCACCGCACAACATTTTTTTCTATATGATAACTCAATAATACATGTTTTTTAATGTTCTTTATTATATACTGCCCCACTTATCTGCATCTGACTTTTCTCCATAACTTGTAGCTATTTCCCTAGCCGTTTCCTTTTATTCTTACAAAAGATATATCCTAAACATCTCAAGCTATGGCACGGTATTACAGTATTTCAAGTTCTCCTATTCCTATGAAGTAAGGAACAGTTTTTTCCTGTCCATTCATGTAGAGACGAACAAAGAGATAACCACCCAAAAGATCTTTGAAGACAGATACCTCAAAAGATGTGAAACTCTTGAAGTGGTTGGAATATGTCTTTTAATTTTAGAAACAATGTGAAAATATTTCAATAATTCAAAGATCTTTAACAACAAACTTCCTTAGTGCTCTAAAAACCTTTGAAGAACAAAATTCAACAGGATAATAATCTTCAAAGAGGCTCTTCCTCTCCTCCCTTTTTACCACCACCTACAACCCACTTCATTGAAGGCTAAATTATACTATAGAATATAAACTTTCAAAGGAGGTAACTTACTCTTTTAAGATCCCTTGTACTAGTGATATAAGCTATATTATGTCACGCAATGGAGATATTTCAAACTGAAAAAGCATGGAACAAAAGAAGTTTTCTAAGGTTTCAAGATCTGAATTTATGTTTCTTACCTTAAACACAAAATGAAAGTTAAGAAAAAAAAAGGGAAGGCTAGTAACCTACTCAAGTACACTTAGAGTCTTCTTACTAAATGATGGCAAATAAACTTGGACTAGAAATTGATTCTATGTTTCAATGCAAAGCATAAGAATGAGAATAGCGTATCTGTAGCATCCTTCTGTAGACTGCTTACAAGGGTGAACATTCTAAATGGAACTTTGGCAACTCTTAATGGATATGCAAATGGATTATAATACCCATAAATGTATTTTGACCGTTAAGTACTATCACGGTGTCTATCATACAACTCTGTCATACACATATCATTAGGATATTAGACACCATGATAGTACTTAAGGGTAATTTAATTTACATGCTGCACCATAAGTGTGGAAAGAGCCATACTAGACATCCTATTAAAACAATAGACTATAGCTATACAATTATTAAGAAAAATTATATTTATCACAGCAACTGTCTATGAATTTATATTGTTTTGCATACTGTATCTTGAGTTATAAAGCAATGAATAGGTAAAATTCAATTTTCATTATAGAAAAAGTATGTGGTGTACCCTACAACATTTTGAAGTCAAAGTTATTTAGAAACTAGCCTACTGGTACAATTATGTATAGCCAAATAACATAGACAGTACATTGTACTCTAAACAAGTGCATGAATAGATGTGGAGATCAAAGACATGCTTTGGTCGGTTCTCCAGGCAGTTACGTATTATGGCCACTATGGGTCTTTGCACACGATGCCGTGATCTGGCAGAGTTTGGTGATAAACATAGCTGAACGCCAGAGGTGAGTAATACATAGACTGTAAACACATCATTCACTGCATCTATTTTATCTGGCTATAGAACATTATTTGTGGAAACTCTGTTCTCTTTTGCAGTTATATCATAGGTGAGACAGGAGATCTGACAATTCCCAGACAGTGCATAATAGACGAAAAATGTAAATGCATATATGGTATAGGTTTAGTCAATATGTATTTATAGTAAAACATAACATTTTGGTTAATCTCATCCACACATTGTGGGGAAAAAAAAGTTGTGGAAAAGCAGCATTTTCAAAACATGTGTGCGATTATATACCTTCTGTTTTAATGTGTAAAAAAGTTAAAAAAAAAACATAATCGACAAATTTTCTGTCAACAAATTCTAACCACCATAACATTTTATATTTTTCATATATGGAGCTGTGCAAGGTGTCTTTTTTATTGGAGCATGTTGCAGTTTTTATTTACACCATTTTAGGGAATGTCTAAGGTATTGATCAGCTTTTATTAATTTTTGGGGGAGGGACAGGATAAATATTTTTATATTTTAACAGCTTTTACATTTTGACATATATGTGATGTGATTGTATAATTTTTTTTTTTAATTTTGACTGAATTTTATTTGTAAACTAAGGAAATAGAGGGGATTTACTTTTAAATACGTTGATGAGATTGATAAGATTGATTATACCATAAACTCCAATGCTACTGTATTGCAGGACAATTGGAAATTGGCTATTTTATTCAGCCCCATTACAGGTAGGGCTTTAGAGTAGCATAAAACTGACAGGCCTGTAAGTTCTCCCAATTGCCATGACAACCAAACGATTTTCAAAATCTCGCTGTGCAGGAGCTGTTCAGTCCTGCACAAAAATAGTGAAAGTAAAACAACTTTTCAAATTCATTGGTCGTATTTGACCATGGTATCTAAGGGAGCCTTCACACGGAGTATACGCTCCGCTCATTCTGAACGTAAAACTCGTTCAGAGTGAGCGGCGTAAAAACCAGCTCCCATTGACTTGAATGGGTGCCGGCATACGTGCGCTCCCCATTGAAATCAATGGGAGGCTTTTTTACCTATTGCTTTCAATGTGATACATGCGTATCCCATGCCTACTTCACGATAAAAACCACAGCGCGGACATGCTGCGATTTCCAAAACTGGCGTGGTTTTGGAAATCACAGCATGTCAATTATATCTATAGAAATGCTGGCAGTTTACCCATAGGTACAGTCCTATGAAAAAGTTTGGGCACCCCTATTAATCTTAATCATTTTTAGTTCTAAATATTTTGGTGTTTGCAACAGCCATTTCAGTTTGATGTATCTAATAACTGATGGACACAGTAATATTTCAGGATTGAAATGAGGTTTATTGTACTAACAGAAAATGCGCAATATGCATTAAACCAAAATTTGACCGGTGCAAAAGTATGGGCACCTCAACAGAAAAGTGACATTCATATTTAGTAGATCCTCCTTTTGCAAAGATAACAGCCTCTAGTCGCTTCCTGTAGCTTTTAATCAGTTCCTGGATCCTGGATGAAGGTATTTTGGACCATTTCTTTCTACAAAACAATTCAAGTTCAGTTAAGTTTGATGGTCGCCGAGCATGGACAGCCCGCTCTCAAATGATCTGAAAACAAAGATTGTTCAACATAGTTGTTCAGGGGAAGGATACAAAACGTTGTCTCAGAGATTTAACCTGTCAGTTTCCACTGTGAGGAACATAGTAAGGAAATGGAAGACCACAGGGACAGTTCTTGTTAAGTCCAGAAGTGGCAGGCCAAGAAAAATATCAGAAAGGCAGAGAAGAAGAATGGTGAGAACAGTCAAGGACAATCCATAGACCACCTCCAAAGAGCTGCAGCATCATCTTGCTGCAGATGGTGTCACTGTGCATCAGTCAGCAATACAGCGCACTTTGCACAAGGAGAAGCTGTATGGGAGAGTGATGAGAAAGAAGCCGTTTCTGCACGTACGCCACAAATAGAGTTGCCTGAGGTATGCAAAAGCACATTTGGAGAAGCCAACTTCATTTTGGAAACAAAGATTGAGTTGTTTGGTTATAAAAAAAAGGCATTATGCATGGCGTCCAAAAAGAAACAGCATTACAAGAAAAACACTTGCTACCCACTGTAAAATTTGGTGGAGGTTCCATCATGCTTTGGGGCTGTGTGGCCAATGCCGGCACCGGGAATCTTGTTAAAGTTGAGGGTCGCATGGATTCCACTCAGTATCAGCAGATTCTTGAGAATAATGTTCAAGAATCAGTGACAAAGTTGAAGTTACGCCGGGGATGGAGATTTCAGAAAGACAATGATCCAAAACACTGCTCCAAATCAACTCAGGCATTCATGCAGAGGAACAATTACAATGTTCTGGAATGGCCATCCCAGTCCCCAGACCTTAATATCATTGAACATCTGTGGGATGATTTGAAGCGGGCTGTCCATGCTCGGCCACCATCTAACTTAACTGAACTTGAATTGTTTGTCCAAAATACCTTTATCCAGGATCCAGGAACTGATTAAAAGCTACAGGAAGCGACTAGAGGCTGTTATCTTTGCAAAAGGAGGATCTACTAAATATGAATGTCACTTTTCTGTTGAGGTGCCCATACTTTTGCACCGGTCAAATTTTGGTTTAATGCATATTGCACATTTTCTGTTAGTACAATAAACCTCATTTCAATCCTGAAATATTACTGTGTCCATCAGTTATTAGATATATCAAACTGAAATGGCTGTTGCAAATACCAAAATATTTAGAACTAAAAATGATTAAGATTAATAGGGGTGCCCAAACTTTTTCATAGGACTGTATAATTGTAACAGAAAGTCCGTGGAGGAAAACTCTGCAAACTTTCTGTTTAAAGCGCTGTGAAAAGAACCGCAATGCGTTATTGCCGCGTTTTTTCCCGCAGCACTTTATAACTGCAGGTCATCCCGTGTGGCCTTAGCCTCAATGAAGAAGATGTTTTCAATTTAGCACAGGTAGAATCTGTGGTTTTCCTGTTTAAAATTCTTGCCCGGAAAAAAACTTAAGAAATTATTTATCACTAACTGACCTTGTCACTGTAAGACACTCTATGGACAGTCACAGATCAAACTATTGCAAAGCAGACTTAGACAAAACTATTCTTTTAATGTCTGTATTACAGTAATAGTCTGGCTCACACAGTACAGATATTCTCCTTCACTTCTATCTGATTTTTATCACTAATTTGCCTGTAATTGATTAAATATGACTAAACTGTGTTCTATTTCTCCTGCACCTAAGATTCTCTAGCTGTATTGAAAGCATTGCTGCACTCAGAGTTCTGTATCATGCAGTGATAAATAAAACATCCATCCCCTACTTCCACCATCACTGAAGTGCCTTGTGTTCCAGTCCACAGCATTTTATATAATGTAAATAACATCAGCACTGTAAGGTGTCCACCTACCACTGACTATTGATTGAAAGGCTGTCAGGTGACTCTAGGTTACACTGACTCACAGACACATGTAACGGCGGTCAGTTTTAGTTCATCTGAGACGATTCGCCATTTATTCGGTTTCGTTAAAAACTAAACAATTTTGAATATTCAAGTTGAACCCGAATCAGAATGAATTGGTTCACACATCTCTTATATAGATACATACAGAATAGACACTTTGTGACACAACTTCATGTTTTTTGACAACCTGATCATCTTGATATGTCCAGCCCAGTGGTTCTTAACCTTGTTTGCGGTACCGAACCCACCAGTTTCATTTGCACATTCACCGAACCCTTCTTTAGTGATAAATCAAATATGATTTTTTCAAAATTCAAGACATAGGTATATGGTTTTTTTTTACTGGTACACAAAATGAACCGTGCATATGGCCTAGGGTTCGCTCGAACCCCGGTTAAGAACCACTGGTCTAGCCAATAAGAAAGGGCACAACTTTGTAACTGTTGTTCCAAACATGGTAGTTCCTCAGGATAATAATATGTTCTAGTACCTTTAGCTCTCATCAATACAAAATGGAAAAAGAACACAAAGTTATGATGACATATTATAATGCATGATTACCACTTTCATTTTGCTAAATGAGAGCAGCAAACTAACCACTTGTTATGGACACTTTTCCGGTTTTATATACTGCACATGCCTCAATACTGTGTAAGTGAAAAATAAGTATATGTAGCAAAACTTACCTTGTGTTTCTACAGTGTGATAACTTGAATGATCACTGATAGAGATGAGCGAACACTGTTCGGATCAGCCGATCCGAACAGCACGCTCCCATAGAAATGAATGGAAGCACCTGTGATGCTGACTTTGCCGGCGGCCGGCGTCACAGGTGCTTCCATTCATTTCTATGGGTGTGTGCTGTTCAGATCGGCTGATCCGAACAGTGTTCGCTCATCTCTAATCACTGACTTTTCAGACAACTTAGTCTCATTTAATAATGATTCTGGACCAACATGTAATGCATTTTTATTTAAAAATGGTATAGTTTTCTGTTTGAATAAACTCTTTAGAAACCAAGAGGCTCAAGACTGAATATAGGAAGCAGAGGGGGAGGGGGGTGCAGTCTCTTCAGTCTCTGCATGTTTATAAAAAAAAGATCTGCTGCTCTGTGTTCCCTTCCTGCACATTACTCAGAGAAAAGTCTGCAGCTTGCCACACTCTATATACGTCTGACTAGCTTGTGTTATTGATGGTGGGATGTTAGTCAGACAGAAAGTAGCTTTTCTTGTTTTGTTTTTCATTCTGCTCAGATCTCTCTTTTTCTGTGTCAATGGTCTTTTTAATTCCATCGTAACTTGTGTCCCTGGGTGTCCTACATTAAATATTGGGCTTTTCTCCGCTATGCGCTATTTTACAGTTACTTCTGGCAGAATAACACATGTAGTAGTAGTAATGGATGATGGAGGCAGACTGCTCTGTATCCTATTGAACACCTGCCTCAAAGGGAAATATAAAATGTGCTGCAGCCATATTGAGGCTATTAGCAATTAGAAAAACTGATAGGACATCAAGTATGACTGCTTTACAGCCAAAGAACAGACTGCTCAGGAAGACCCTGCAGATGTATCATCTTTTAATGAAAACTCAGACACCCTTTAACATCAAAAGCCATTGAAAAACTTAATCTAGCATTCTAGGTCACAGTGTTAAGTGTTCAGATAAACCTTACTACAACTCTATCAGAATACTAAATGTAATGAAGCACAAGTGACAATACTGTTGTGAAGTCTCTGGTGTCTTAGTTGACTCTTACTCACTTTAATGTGAAATGTTCCAGTAATTACTGTTCTGTGAATGAACAAAGAACTTTTCACACAAAGGTTCAGAAGATTCCTTTATTTCTAAAGGTTTGGAAAACCCCAGTGGAATCTGCCAGTATAAAATATGGCCCAATAAATAATGAACTTTCTTTTATATATTTCCTGAAACTGCTTAAGTAAAACTGAATGGAAGTCATAAATTTCTCTTGATACAGGAATTTTGTGCAGCACATTTCCTAATCTGAATTTGTTTATATTAAAAGATTACTTACATTTTACATAACCTGTAAGTTTACAAAGCTGAGGCAGAAAAACCTTAAGTTAGTATGCCAAATGTGTTTTCAATTAGTCTACAGGCAGGTGTTGAGGTAAGAAAAATTGTTATAGTGCTCTCGGGAATGTGCTCTTTTGCACTCTTTCTATTATAACACTATAGCGTTTTGCAACTGGAATGCGCCCTGAATTTTTTATTTTTTTTTTATAACGTAAAGCACCAGAAAGTGCAGGTAGCTATCATTCCTTACAGTCAGAAAGTAATGGCATGTTAGGTTTGTTCTGCTAACTCAGGGGTAGGGAACGTACGACTCTCCAGCTGTTGCAAGACTACAACTCCCAGCATGCATACTTGCTCTGCTTTTCTTGGGACTCTCATGGAAGTGAATGGAGCATGTTGGGAGTTGTAGTTTCACAGCAGCTGGAGAGCTGAAGGTTCCCTATCCCTGTGCTAACTGATCAAGAGTGGCCATAAAATATAATGACGATGACAGCTATTGTAATGTTTTATGTATATACCAAGGCAGACATGCAACATGTGTAGCTGCTGGCGGCCCCAAAAAGTGAGGGCACATAGCATCATTTTTTTAGAATTACAGTTGCGGAAATAATGTCTTAAGGTGTCTTAAGTGTTGAGAGACTACAGCAAAAGGATGTAGCTTATTGTCATCTAACACATCTCTGACTCTGGCAATCCCATCCCCATGGCATCCCTGTACCCAGTTAGCTAGAGAAAATTGCTGGCTTCCCACTAAGGGTCAGGCGGCCAGGGGAGGTGACTGTCATGGACAGTAGGTTGTGGACCCACTGTGCTGCAAAACTGGTTTTGCTTGGTACCAGCTTTAAAAGGGTATTATCATGATTATAACGATTTTCAAGTTTGTATATAGTTAAAAGTTAAACATTTTTGCAAATATGAGTAATTAAATATTTTGCAGAGTTTTAAAGATTTTCTCTAAATATCTTGTGGTCACAGTCTGGTAGTCTTGATCAGTGGCCAGTGGATATGACCATGAATGCAGGAACTTTCTAAGGTCAGAAAATCCACCATGATTTCCTTATTGTGGCCGGGATATCTTCTCATACATGTAGTGTCCCTGCCTGATATCCCAGCTACAATAAGAAAACCATAACTGGGTTCCTGACAAGTCCCAGATCACAGAAAGTTTCTGCATTAGTGGTCGTATCCAGTGGAAACTGATTAAGACAACAGATATGATTATGTACATGGGAATACTCCTTTAAGGGCGTTATCCCAGCAGACACCCCAGTTTTCACCTTTTAACCCCCATAGAGATAGTGTATCTGACCTATGGTTGGACAAGAAGTAGCAGCAGAAATCACACAGTAGCATGGAGTGTCAGAAAACTGCACAGTGTGAACTAGGGACAAGCTGACAGCTGCATATACTAGAAGAGCACAAAGGGCCTGGACCATTATAGTGACCAACCCAGAGCTTTGCACAAATTTGCACCGGGTTAGTGCAGGAGTGTGGAGGAGAGGATAGACAGTGAGTGATGCTAGGGAAATGTGGGGGTGCCACCAAAATATGCCCTGAGCTTGTATGGGGCAAGGTCCAGTTCTATCTTAACCCACGTCTTACAAGCCTGATTATGGAAGAGGTCCAGAACATGGTGCAGGGCAAAGTCCAAAAGTCCTGTGTCTCACAATAGTTTAAATTGAGTTAGTGTGTCATACTTAGTCAGGACTGGTTATTCCATAAAATGGAAAGGACAATCTCTGGAGTCTAAAGCAAAGCGGCAAGGAAAGTTAACAGGGAGTATCTGTAAGACATAGATCAAACGTGGTAGTCTTTCCCTCTTGGGGACTTGATCATTTCCAGACCAGAAGAGAGTCAGTTTGGACCACTTTTGGAGGTCATCTGTAATGGTCCATAGCAATAGAGCATAGTTCATTGAAAAACCTGACCAGGTTGGCTTCCCCATGACGAAGCCAAGAGTGGCGAAACGCGTGTGGGGGCGCGTGACCAGCTTAGATGGGTTAATAGGTAAAACACTTTTATCACCTTTATACCTTATTGTTCTCTACTTTTGCTTGTTAAATCTATGATGGTAAACCATTTATTTATTTCATATTCCTTGATATGTGCACCTGCCCTTTATATAGTGTCTGTATTTCTATATGAGACATCCTTTTACCATATATGGCCTTGGTGGTATATATATATACAGACAGAAATTCTTGTTAATAAAAAATAAAAAAAAAAATCCATCATTTATATGCTTATTATTAGAGAGATGACTTATGGTATATACATTTTTTGTATGCTATATAATTATCCCCTAATGCTGGCTTGATATATTATTTCCCCTATCCTACTTCATATGTGTGTTATGTATTGGACTTGTCATGTCAATTTAATAAAGTAATTATGTATTTTACTTATATGGTGGTAGTTTGCCTTTTTTTCTGGCATAGTGGAATATATGAACTTGTAAGCTACCTGTGTTGGCCTATAAATTTATGTGTTGGTTGTAATATTAGTAGGATATATACAGTAAGCTACAATAAAAGACCATAAGTATACAGTTAGGAAGACTAAACTGCCATCTTCTTCAATATAATTGTGTCACAGGAGGTAATTATTTCAGTAATAAAGAAACATGAGAAACCTTAGATTTGGGTATAGATTCCATTTAAAGGGAATCTGCCACCTGAATAGACCCTGTTGAGCTACAAGCCAAGTCATATAGCTGGGGTTCATGTGAATAAAACACTCGGAAGGGGTGAAGGGAGCTTGAGCTGCTATGTGATCTAAGACGCGGTTTAACAACTTTGTTATAGTGAACAGAAAGTCTCAGAGCCCAGATCCCATGGATGAGAGAAAGGCTGTAAGATATATTAGATGATTTTGAAAACAGTAAAAGAATAAATCAAAATAAAAGGAAAACAACATTTCTTATTAAATTAGAAATTATAACCATTTCCAGATTCCATAAGATGCAAGATAAACAATCCATGAACAGTAGGGGAGAAGAAGCTTATCTTTCTTTAGAGGTCAAAACAAACAGATGTGTAAGGCCCCTTGCAGACAACCGCCTGCTAGCTGCAGAGCGTGAGGGAACGGCATGGCCGGCACACAGGCGGCTTACAATTGTCATCCGTGTGCCGCTGATGCACCAGCCATGCTTCTGCAGCTAAATTTATTTAAGGAATGGGACCTGTGGAAGATGGGTGCAAAACTGGACAGGTATGGGACCTATCCTTGTTTTTGTGGCCTGGACTGTGGGCCAACACACGGGACCATGTAATTCACTGTTGTGTACGTTAGCTGACGAAAATTAATGGGTCTATACTTTGTGAAGGCATTATACTGTGTGGGGACCAGTGAAGGAGGCATGTGTATGATTTTCAGGACCCCTAAGATAAACCAAGGCAAATTGTATGTACACCCTTGCTACTGTTGGAAGGCACCATCCATCTTAGCATTAAGATGCTTATATAGAAGGGTAACAGAGTAGTTTGCATTCCATATACAAGGTGATTAGCCAAAAATGTGATTTAATTTTCTCCTTATCAATTGTAAGAGAAGAGACTGACTGTTGCGTCAGAGATCGTGTAACAGTCACCTGGTCCTAGAATTGTGAAAGTATCACTTGGGAGCCACCCAACCAAACAAGCCCTTGAGAGTCTCAAAGGGAACAAAGTCTGTCACCCTAGCAGGAGGCATAACTAAGTAGTAGCAAGGACTGTGAATACTTTGGAAACTTGGTCAGACTTCAGAAACCAGCGAACAAGCTTAGTGTTGGCCATATTCCTTCTCCAAGCTCCATGGAAACAAAAGGACTCTTTACAAATTATAAGGTTTTTCTGATGTTTCTCATTTTATTTTTAAAAACTGTTTTGATTGTTTACCATCTATTTTTCTTTTTTATGGAATTTTGTTTGCTCTATGAAGCCATTACCTATTTAAAGTGTGTTTGTGTCTGACTGTTAGAGAGATACGTACATATGTGATTAAGGTTTCTACTGAGCCTTTCAAGGACCGCATTGGATTGTGATTAATGCTCAATTTGCAGCCTGAGTGAAGGATGAGTGCAAGATACAGTGAGTGGAGTGAAGTGACACCTGAAAGCCACAGCCATGCCATATACTAGGATGATACATATGTAACAGTCTTCATTAAAAATAAACCATTTGTTGTTCTCCAAGTCGTACCCCACATGTTGCTGCAGTGTTTGTTTAATTCTTTCACATGATTGGCTGTCTTGTTACTTCTGAGATAACGCCAACAGCACACTACTCCTGGTTTTCTCAAAGACAGAGGCAAGGACGGGTCATGTTTGCATGTTTGGGAGGAAAGAACCAAAGACAAACTCTGTAGGATGAGTGGGGAGTCTGTCAGCCCAATGGAGAATAGACCCTGCATGGACTGTAGAAAGGCCATATAGAGAGTCTGCAAAAAAAAAACAAAACTCTGTACTCAAGAAAACTGACGTAGATGGGAATAGTCATTGCGCATCTTTGGTGCACAGGCGTTTTTTTTTTTGCAATAAAGATACACTACTTCCCTCTTTTGGGCGGTATACTCATACACAAAATCTATGGCATTGGAATAAACCTGAATGATTAAGAGGCTGTAGTCTAATCCAGGTGCAGTTAGCGTCAGTGGGAGAATGAACCAAAACACCAGCTGCACAAAACACCAGTCTTAATAATTCTGTGCCAGGTATTTACCATTGCTTCCTTTCTACTGTACTCTTATTACTGTCACCCTAGCGCTCTAATTTTATTTATAGTCTTTATTAAACAGTTACCGATCATCTCTACTTGTATCACTTGATCAAAGTACATATGTTGGCAGGAGGGTATCCGCAGTTCTGGATCCTAAAAAACCCTGGAAACATAAGGTCCATAGGAAAAATAAGGAAATAACCGAAACTTTTGAAGCTTTTGAGTAGTTGCAGGATTTTCATCATTTACATCAGATTAATGAATTACAATCAAAATCCAATAATTTAGAATGGAAATAATTGTTCTCATCTGGAAGAACTACACACATCAAGCAAATTTGGAAACAAAAGTGTTGAAAGCAGGAACAACATTGTTCATGCTTGTTTTAATATTTGTCTGGTCATATGTTTGAAAATAGAAATGAAAATATCAACTGGCCAAGACTCTGGAGACTATTATAATTACATCATATTATATTTGAGATTCATTCTGAAAAACAAGGCTCTGTCTTACATATCCCCATTGTGTCTATATCGCTCCTGTGACCCTTTTACACTTTCAAATTTAGCTTACACCCACTTTTTAAATCTCTATTGGAGTTGGACCAACCAATGAATACACTCATGATACAACTATTATAAACCCCACAATTTACTATGTTTTTTTCAGCATGATAAGACAAAGTTATATGACCTAGTACCAATTTATCAAAATGTTAATTCTAACATTGTTGCTGCAGGACATGGTGAAATACAATAGTGCAGCAAAAATACCTTTCCTAAAGCACTACACAGGCACCACGCACTGTAACATACTGTATTTATTTACTTCTCTGACACAGGTTCACACTATCGTTCAGGCAAATCTACCTGAGATTCCGCTTAAATCAGTGGAGAGAAAACTCCTGCAAGCAGCACTTTTCTCTCCTCTGAAATTGGCGTAAACAGAGCAGAGACCCAACTGACCCCATTATAGTCTATGGGGTTCATGCGTTTTCACAGGTAACCACTCTTTTAGGTGAAAAGGGTTTCCATCCTTCAGGACCCTATGTGGACCAAAGGACAGAAACAGAGCGCTAGCCTTACTTGTATAGTGCGCAAATATATACCTCAGTGCTTAACAGAAATTGTCAGTCACTATTCTCTATAGGGCTCATAATCTAAATTCCTGATCAGTAAGTCTTTGGAAGGAAACCTACAAACTCCAGCTGATTTCCTTGGTTCAATTGAAACCCAGAACTCCAGCATTATAAGGCAACGGTATTAACCACCGAGCCAAATAAGTGCTGGTACATTGCAGGTGGTATAATGTTGGAGCTACTGATATATTACACAAGGTGACATAAGGGTGCTGACATACTACAAGTAGCATAATGGTGCTGCTGGTTTATTACAGAAATATACACAAAGTCCAGCGGATAGCTATACAGTTTGGTACATATTATCAGTTACAGTACTCACTACCTCCCTGTATATAGCCTGCTAGCTATTACATACAGTAATGACATATGGAAAATACACTAAGAAATGGGAGTGACAGCCACTGAAGTTGTAGTTACAGCTCAGATTCTAGGCTTCATCCAGTTGTTTGATGAGTAGAGAAAAGGGAATTTTACTCTAAGGGTTGGTTCACACTAGCGCTTGTATTCCATCCGCAAGGAGTCCGCATGGAGACCCCCCCGTACGGAATGTAATCGCAATTGCAAGCAAATGAATTGTGCGGGCAGCGCACGGCAAGCACACGGAGCCCATTATAATCTATGGGCTCCGTGTGCTTAACTGCACAGCGCTTGCATTAGCGTTGGTATTCCGTTGGGGAGGGGGGGTGTCTCCATGTGGACTCCTTGCGGACAGAATACAAGCGCTAGTGTGAACCAACCCCAACAAAGTTTCTTCAATTTACTTGTACTATTGATTTTTGTAAAGTTTGTTGATAAGTTAGTGACCGGCTCTTCTAGTAAAATAGATTTTCAGTTAAAACAACACTCAGTTCTATTTATACAGTAAAAGTTCAGATTTGTATACACGTTTGAGAATGTTCATGCACAGCAGATTTGAGTATACATGAGTATACATGTTATAAACCCCATTCAGATAGCTGGAAAAGTCAGAGAAATGCAACAAATCTGCTGCGTGTGAACACACCTTTAATCTTTTCCTACAACACAAACACAAATTCTCAGACCAATGAACAATGTCAAGTAGAAGACACACCTAATTAGCAAGATCCAAGAGCATAAATTGTATAATGGGTGGATTTAGACTTGCACAGATTTTCTTATTTATTCATGGAAGAAATTCAGAATAGCAAGATCAAAAATTCCTCTTTCTGTTTAGCTAATCTAAAACAGGATTGGGCTGCTAAAAGTGTCCTGATTGTGCGCTTTCATGTTCTCTAGCAAAACTATTTTTAACCTCAGGTTTACAGATAATACAAACTTATATTGCTGGAAAAAATGTTTTGTTTTCAGGGATTAGCTGTATATTTACTATAGCCAACTTCTGGGACTGAAAATTATGATTTTTTATGACCAATATATATCAAATAGACTCTTTTTATTCTTAATACATTTCTAAAAAGTGGTCTATTTGCAAACTACTATGTCAGGGTTTCTTGGTTTCTAGATAAGGGAATGCCTACGCAGTTTAGACATTAGTGTCATGGCTTCCGTTTTGAATGATGTATCCATGTTCAAACAAATCTTAAAGAATACTTACCAATACTAATTACTCTACAATGATACTCTGCCAGGACCATTTTTTGCAGAAAGAATAAAACTGATATTCTCTTTGTTTAAAAAACCAGAAATCCATTGGTATAGAAAACTAAGGTAGTATGAGAGAGCCTAACAAGAACACGAGAAAAAAATTATGTAGATCATGTAGGCATGTATAGTATTCTGTTACTGATGAACATAAAAAAAAACTTGGCTCCATATCATAAGAACAAAAGCAAACTTTGACTTTTTGGTATCTACATAACAAAAAAATAAAGTAAAGTAAAATACTCTGTAGTTGACATTGGTATGCAAAATCCAATGTGAAACATTAGCACACAGAAATGAGTCCACCTACACTCTACCGCTATAAGACTGGTGCCAAACAGTGGATAAAATGGTTTTAAATTGCCAGCAGTTGCATCAAATATGGATTATTATGTTAGCGTTGCGAGCTAGTTAGAATATGAAGTTGCTCTCGCAGGAATACTGATTACAATCAGAACCAGATGTGCTTTCCATGGTCAGATTGAAAGCGGCTAAAAAAGATAAACAACTAGAAATCAGTTCAAAGAAAATAGATGCCAAGGGGTGTTTCAAGAAATTAAAATATCTTTGTGTGCATGTTGTGTATAGTTAGGGAAATAATCTTAGAATAGACAAAAACACTGAAAGTTTAAAGACTGAAGGACCACCAAGGTGTCTCCATTCTTGAATATTTGTTAGATAACGTCAGGGATTTCTACATTGTTTTTGCAAAGTGTTGCTGGTGTTGCTCATGATGCAAATAGGTAATAATGGGACCAGTAAGTTACTTAATAGGTTAAATCAGCATGTGATAACAGGTGGATGGTATCTATGGTTGGTAAAGAGAGATAAGAAAATCAAAATTCTGACATAAAGTTGTTAGTATACTAAAACTAATCATATTAAGTGTCAGCACAAAGCCCACAGATTCTATGATTCCAAATTAATATGGCCTTTAATAGTTGTTCATTTTTCCTTTTCAAAGAAAGTCTTCTTTAGGGAAACTGCGACTGTTTTGGAAATCGCAGCATTTCCACTACATACGTATATGTATGTATATATATATATATATATATATATATATATATATATATATATGTATATATATATTTCAATGGGGGGGCATATAGGGTTCACAACATACATTTTTTTTCTTCCTACCAGTATGTCTTTATAGTATGGGAGGAAATCCATGCAAACATGGGGAGAACATACAAACTCCTTGCAGATATTGTTCCTGACGGGATTCGAGCCAAAGACTCCAGCACTGCAAGGCTACAGTGCTAACCACTGAGTCACCGTGTTGCCCCTTTCCACTACATGTATGGATGGGATTTGCAGGGCCATAATAGCTGAACTTTGGTAAAGAAAACAAAAAAGCCTACAATTTTTTTTTTCAGAAAAATTATTTTTCCCTCCCATACAGTAATTTTTACAAAGATGACACATTGTTATGTTGCTGGGGATGGAACTAGAACCTGTGACATGGGCAATATATTGGCTTTTTATTTATTTATTTTGTCCTTTATTTTTTTTCATACATTGTCCCCCACCTAATAGACCTTTTAAAGACATTTTACCATTACGTTTTCTTTTTTCTGCTGATTTTCCCTGTATATGGGGCTGATACTTTAGCCCCAGCTATAGGAGGAATGCAGCCTCCTAAGCTATACTGCAGCTGATTCTGTACAGCTGTTTAACTAAGTAAGTATGTTTAGTTAATTTCTGAGCCGTAGGGTAAGTTCATATGGGGTTTTTTGGTCTGGAACCTGAAGCGGAGGCCACCTCAGATTCCAGATCAAAAACTGGGTAGTTGCGACTGAAAGCAGGTGCACTGCAGCAGCATCCACCTGCGCACTCTGCTCCAGATTAGGCCCAATGAGACTAGTCCGGAGGTGGGAGTGTCTTCAGGCCAAATCACGAGCCGACGCTGCCTGAAGAATGAGCCCTTCTCTTCTTTTTCCGGGAGCTAGAACAAACTAGCTCAGTAAAAAGAACTGAGCGGCTCCCATTAATTTCAATGGAAGCCGTTTTTGGTAAGGATTTTGAGGAGGATACAGCCTCAAAATCCTGATCAAAATACTCCATGTGAACTTACCCTAAGACTTCTAACAGTAAGCTTTCTAGTTTGAAAAGCCATTCTTTTGTCACAAAACGTTGGTAATGTTAGTAAGCAGTCCATGAAGAGGCATTAGGAAAAGTCTATATATCAATGAATGTTTATTTGCAAATTTGGAAATAGTAAGATGTCAACATGTAGCAGTTCCCTATAGAAGTAATGAAGCAGAAAGTGCACAAACCTCTGAAAACCTCCTGTGAAAAGCGCTGTGGGAAAAACAATAAGTTACCGCAGTGTTTTTTTCTACAGTGCTTTTTTGCTGAAGGGTCTTAGCCTTAAAAAAGCCCAAGTGCCACCTTAATTAAATTAATTGCACCCTTATATTATGTCCCTGATTCCCCCTGACATAAATACTGCACCCCTAATGACCCCTTATATAAATGACCACCCCTTATGTTCATAATGCCCCCAATGACACCTTATATAAATAACCTCCCCATGTATTCATAATGCCCCCTAATAGCCCTTATATAAATGACCCCCCTATCGTCCTAATTCTCCCTAATGAATCCTCCATTATAGTTATAATTCCCCCCTCCCCTTATACTATTAAACTATTCACAACTGCTTTAAAAAAATAAAAAAAAAAATTAAACTCCTGCGATTCTGATGAATGAAGTCGCTGCCTACCTGTCCATGCATAGGATGTCTGCCTCTCCACACAGGAGGTGCAATATTGTGATGTCATCGCGCTGCCTGTGCTGAGATGCAAACGTCCACTGTCTATGGTCTCGGCTTCTTGAAAACTGCAGGCCTGAAGTGGCTTGTGGTTTACAAGACAGTCATTTTACGATGCATTTTAGCTAGATTGGTGTCTGCAGACACCGATCTCGTTTAAAGTAAAGGATGTATTATTGGTGGCTGCGGGGTGGACCCCACAGAGTCAGTGGGCCTGGGGCAGCTGCCCCCTCTGACCCTCCACTAGCTACATCACTGTGCCAATTGCGTCTTCCAGCAACCAGTATGAGCTTGTATATTTCGGGCCAAGAATACCAACAACAAAAAGATCATTTTTATCAGATTTAGGCCTAATGCACACCCATTGAAAACCATTGGGACCCATTGAAAACTTGACTGTGGGGCAAAGGATCTCCTAGTTTCATCCTTGCTAACCATTCATTCAGATTTCAATGCTGGACTGTCAGAAAATGTAAGGCTGTTTTCAGCAGAGCTTGTACTGACACTTCATGGAAGTTACATGCTTTTAGCTTTTTGTGCAGTGGTACCTTTTTCACTGTATAAATGCCATATGGAAGTAGATCCAGCATCGAAAACGAGGAATGATGAATAAAATTCAACTTTTATTTCATTTTCATTAGAAAATTATATTCATTTCCAAAGGAATTGTAAATGGTAAGTATTGCATGGCTACTCGTTTCAGAGCGCCATCTTTGCTCCTTCTTCACTGTGCCCGATTTGGCTCATAGAATGTCTTCCATGGCTTTTGTGAAGTTGTCATCATGGAGGTGAAACTGGACACTATTATCTGTTGGGCAAAAACTAAACCTTGAAGAACATTAACTGAAAGCAGACATAAAGAGAAATCAAAATTCTGCAAAGGTCTAGTATTCTATGATCCAGGAATGTATTTGTTTAAAAATAAAGGTAACTCAAAGAACATAGGTATTATTCTTTAGAATGGGGGAGTTGAAAAATATGAGTGATCATGCAAAACACCATTCATAGAATTAGAAATAATGGTCATACTTGAGTGTTTGGGCTGAATATCAGCATTAAAGTTGTCACAGGTTGAGATGATCAAAAATAAGATATATATCCACGCCAAGGTCTTCCTTAATTGTATTTAGTGTCTCTATATGTAATAGATGAGTTTCTTAGTGTCAGGGGCGGATCCAGGGCCGGGCGAGCTGGGCAACCGCCCGGGGCCCCGCGCCTAGCGGGGCCCCGCGGCAGGGCCCGTACCTAACAAAACTCGGGTCGGTCGGCAGGGCAATTGTCACTTGCAGGGGCCCCCTGTCGGTCCTCTATCAGTAGCTGCAGCTCCCTGCACACAGTGTGCTTCAGACATATACTTTCTCTATTAGGAAGTATATGTCGGAAGCGCACTGTGTACCTGCAGCATCAGCTGATAGACAGCAGCCAGCCAGGGAGCTGCAGCTACTGATAGAGGACGCTCCCTCCTCACCCCCCTTCTCTGGCTGCCCTCTGTCAACCAATGAGAGGGTGAGGAGAGCCCAGGAGGCGGAGCTTATCGCTCTATAGAAGATCCCTGCCGTCCTGCATCCTGCACATGAGAGGGAGAAGTTCAGCAAAGTGAAAGAAAGCACACACAGGTACAGGCTGGAGGGGGGAAGGGGGTTACTATTCCTATTAATGTCAGGCACTTGGAGTTATTCATTTAGTTTTGGTAACTCCATGTGCCTCATATTAATAGCAACTAACCCCATCATGTCCCTCACATTAACCCCATGTGTACTTCACCATAAGGGTTACTGATGTGTGAGATATATGGGGTACTAATCATGGAGATACTTCATTATTACCTCCATGTCGCTCACATATCAGTAACTCTTATGTGAGGCACACAGGGGGTTAATGTGAGGGACATGATGGGGTTAATTGCTATTAATATGAGGCACATGGAGTATCTTAGGGGGCGTTCACACTACCGTCATTGTCCGCTGCTAATGTCTTGCACGGACATTAGCCTCGGACACTAGCTGTGTCCGTGACATTCTCCATTCATTTAAAGGGGCTCTATCATAAAAAATCATGCTAATAGACCCCACCTATGCGTGAATAGACTTTAAAAAGACCATTCAAGCCCCGTAAATGTTATATTAACCCCCGGTCCCATTTTTAAATAAAAGCATTAAAACATATATGCTAATTGTACCTGAACGTGCACTGGGGGCGGGGATGCACGATGCTATGTCATCTTCGGGCACGCCTGCCTCTTCTGTCTTCTTGGAGCGACGCCCTCTGGTCCCGTCTCTTCTGCCGGCTTCCTATTGGTCTTCTTCCGGCTTGAGGTCTTCAAATCTCGCGCCTGTGTAGTAGCGCTTCCCTCTGGAGCACTACTGCGCAGGCTCACTTGCCAGTCCCCGTAGAACTACACGAGCGTACTGCACGCTTGCGAACTGCCATTAAGTAAAATGGCGAGTGAGCCTGCGCAGTAGCAATCCGGAGGGAAGCGCTATTACGCAGGCGCAAGATTTGAAGACCTCAAGCCGGAAGAAGACCAATAGGAAGCCGGCAGAAGAGACGGGACCAGAGGGCGTCGCTCCAAGAAGAAAGAAGAGGCAGGCGTGCCCGAAGATGACGCGGCATCGTGCATCCCCGCCCCCGGTGCACGTTCAATAAGATTTGCATATATGTTTTTATGCTTTTATTTAAAAACGGGACTGGGGGTTAACATAACATTTACGGTGCCTGAATAGCCTTTTTAAAGGCTATTCACGCATATGTGGGGCTCTATTAGCATAATTTTGCTGATAGAGCCCCTTTAAATGGACATCGGGTGCATTGTTTTACACTCCGTGCCTGTCCTAAAGATGTCCGACTTTTCAAGCGGACAGAAAAAACCTACATGTCGGGTTTTTGTAAGTAGGGCTCCGCCACAGTCAATAGCCCAGGGCCCCGCAAAGCCTGGATCCGCCACTGCTTAGTGTCTTTCAGAAACCCTTGTACATTTCAAATAGGCTGCACTATGCTGGCTACTTAAAGGGGTTGTCTGAGGCGTTTAGATTCACTTACTTGATCTGGTGGACTCTTGATGATGGGCCCTCCTTCCCAGATCTTAATGCTGGGGGCCCCAAATGGCATATAACATGGCATTTTACAGTTCCTGCAAAGTAAATCCCATCCACACATTGCGGAAAAATACAAGCATCAGACGCTGCGATTTCCAAAACTGTTGCGATTTCGGAAATTGCAGCATGTCATTTAGACCTACAGAAATGCGGGCGGTTTCCCTGAAGTTATCATGAAAGCAGAAAGTCCACAAAGGAAACCTCTGGAGACTTTATGTGAAAAGCGTTGCTGGAAAAACTGCATTGCATTGCCACCGTGGTTTTTCCCGCAGCGCTCTTTTGTTGCGACCCACTAGGTGGGGCATTAGCCTGAAGGCAATTACCTGTGTTACTTGTGCTATGGTGGCTGGCTGACTAAAAAGATTTTTTTAAAAAAAAACACCAAAAAAAATAAATGTTCAAATCACCTTTTCTTCAGATATAGAAAAAATAATATATTAGGTGTCAAAATGTTGTATGTAACATATGTTGTATGAGCTCCATAATGCTTACATTAAAAACGTCAGCTTGTGCGGCAGAAAAACAAGTCCTGTAGATGTTATGGGAGTCAAGAAATTGTGTTTAGGAAAATATTTTTTTCTTCTTGTTCCTTAATCACGCAAAAACGGCTGAACGAATTTGAATGAAATTTGGCACATAGATAGATTGTAACTTCGATTAAAATATAGACTACTTTTTATCCTAGTAAAAATGGCTTCACAACTGTTATGATTTTATGTTCACATACTATATTAAACTGCTCATGCAGCAGCTTATCTCCCAGGGCTGTTATCTCTTGTGTAAACACACACTAACCCTCAGTGTACATGTATTTGCATATTATCTGATCTGCTCCAGGCACTGCTGACACACTGACATGGGCAAACACCTTTAATCCAAATTGGCAGTTTGACAATTTTAAACATGACAGGAAAAAGAGAATCTAATTCGTCACAAACGAGAGCTATGAAGGTAGCCAGAAGTCACAGACTTCCCTTCAAGTGGAGCTGAGGGAGATCATTGATCCCAACGAGCCAACAAGCTGCTGAAATGCCAGAACAATTACAGGCACGGTGCAAAAAACAACTTCAGTGCCAGGCCAACTTGAGAGCTGCTGAAACGCTGGAGCAGGCGTATCATCAACGCCAACAACACACTCATTATATCGCTTCCCAGCGAGCTGCTGAGATGCCACAACAATCACGGGAACAGCGCAAGGAACGCGTTCAGCGACAGGCCAGATTGAGAGTTGCCGAAATGCTGGAGCAGGTGGATCATCAACACTAACAACATGCTTATTATATGGCCTCCCAGTGAGCTGCGAGGAACAAGTTCAGCAGCAGGACAGCTTAAGAGCTGCCAAAACACCAGAACAGGCAAACCATCTACGGCAGCAATTTGCTGAATATAGGTGGATCATCGGAGCCAACAACACGCAGACAAAGTCACGGGCAGAGGCTAGTGCATAATAATATTAAGTGTGCAAACATTTAAACAGAAGCATTTCATTCTTTCCTCATTGTTATGGCTTGTTTAATGTGTGTTCTATTCTTATATATGCCTAATAATGTCATTTAAAACACTATGAGCTTGTCTCATCACTCACGGTTTTTGTTACCAAAAATTGTAAACATCTTATAGATTTTCCTTGGGGCATGTAAACTTACAGAGAATAAAATCACACCCCACATGCCAGTGATACTTGGGGTGAGGAGCAACTTGTTTGATCTAATAGTATATGTATTGCCAATGGTGCACTACACAAAATCATGTGACTGGCCCTTTATAGAAACCTTATTTGTGTGCATTTAGAATACTAAGCATCCACCCACTTTATGGATGGTAGCCATGTCTACAGTATGTCTATGGATATTCAGCAATAATATGCAACCTATATAACATCTCTGCATCCTGCAGTTTTAACTTTGTGTTAAAGAGGATCTTTCATGGGTTTGGGCATAGGCAGTTTTATATGAACGAATTCAGTGCACTGTCAGCTTTGACGATCTGTGCCCCGGGTGAAGAGCTATCGGTGCCAGTACCGTAGCTCTTCACAGTCAGAAGGGCGTTCCTGACAGTCTGTCAGGAACGTCCTTCTTCACAGCAGCGCCAATAGCGCTGTACAGTGTGAGCGGGGAGGAACTCCCCCCTCCCCTCCTGATAATACTCGTCTATGGACAAGTACTGTGAGCAGAGGGAGGGGGCGTTCCTCCCCGCTCACACAGTACAGCGTGATAGGCACTGCTGTGAAGAAGGACGTTCCTGACAGACTGTCAGGAACGCCCTTCTGACTGTGAAGAGCTATGGTACTGGTACCGATAGCTCTTCACCCGGGGCACAGATCGTCAAAGCTGACAGTGCGCTGAATTCAGCGCACTGTCGGCTTTGCAGCGGTATATAAAACTGCCTGTGCCCAAATCCATAGAAACATAGAAGATTGAAGACAGAAAAAGACCAAGTGGTCAAATTAGTCTACCCTCCTATTATTTATATTTATCTTAGGATAGACGTGTGTTTATCCCAGACATGCTTAAATTCACTTACTGTAGGATTTCCAACTACATATGCTGGGAAGTTGTTCCACAAAATACTAGCTAGTATGGAGTAAAGATCAACTTAAAAGCAAAGGATCCTACTTTTGGATGTTTGTTACTCAATCACACAAAAACAGCTGAACGGATTTCGCAGAAATTTGGCACATACATAGATAGGAACCCCAATTAAAATATAGGCTACTTTTTAGCCCATTAAATTACGTCACTACATAATCGTTACGAGCAAATTTACACACACACTACGTTTGAGGAACTTTGATGACGTCATCACAGGCCCTTCAGCTGTCCCATAGGATCATGCTATGTGGTGGGTGGAGCTACACGCTAATTTTGGGGCGGAGCTAAACAGGAGGGAGCCGGACAGTTTGAAAGCTGAATAAAATGGAGTCTCCGGCTGAACGGATTTGGCTCAAATTTGGCACATACATAGACAGGAACCCCGATTAAAACATAGGCTACTTTTTATTCCCATAAATGACGTCACTACATGACTGTTAAGCCCGAATTTAGACACACACTATGTTTGAGGACCTTTGATGATGTCATCACAGGCCCTTCAACGGTGGGTGGAACTACATGCGAATTTGGGGGCAGAGCTAAACAGGATGGAGCCAGACAGTCTGAAAGCTGAAGAAAATGGACTCTCATACAAGATCAGGAGAGTACAGAACATACAGGCTGTGTGTGGCCAAGAGGAGTATATCGGCTGTAGAGTTTCAGTAAGTAGGACGGGAAATCTGTTGTTCTGCCTCGGATAGGGGAGGGGGAGAACTGTTGTACATTTCAGCATTCCTCAGTATGAGCACTTTGACTTGGACTACCACTAGCTATTCTCCTACCCAGTCCTATTGTACTACAATTTACCATATCTTGCTTATCTTCTGCCCTGTAGCCAGGTTTAAAGGCTCCAGATCTTTCCCAATGTCAATGACAACCACTTGTCCCAGAGAATGTTACTTTGCCTTAGCTCTTTGTTAAGTTTACAGATAGGATCAATGCACAGAATTGTGGGATCCATTTAGCAGATACTGTACAGGATCACCCTTTAATGGTGTTTTCTTTCCATGTGTCTGGTTAGCTTTACAGAGCAGCTGTAGTTTGACCAGATTCACATTGCTTTTTGATTTATATACAGTATGTTTCTTAAGTTGTGCTTACTCAATAGGGAAATGCAGAGATGGGCATAAATCTTTAAGAACGCCAGTTATAGATAAGCCTCCATCTACTGTACATGCAGTGGTTAAGAATTTCTTAATAATTTACAAGACTAGGCAGAATAAACAAAATGGATTTTTAAATTTATGAATGGTTTATTTTCTGAAACTGTGGAAATTGACAATTGTAAGTAGGGTCTAAATCATAAGGAAAATTATAAACGACTAACTTTTTTACTTCAATTTTGTTGATAATATATTGTGATCAATGTCCCATTCATTGCCTTTTACAGCTTTGCTGACAGTAGGTCTTTCTTAAAAAAAAAGGTCAAGTGTCAATAGTTTTCTTATTTCCCTTGTTACTATGACTATTATTTCAAAGAGTCTACTTTTTTTGCTGGGTAGATGGGGTTTTAGTCTACTTTTTTAAGAGGGTTTCTTATTCTCAAATTGGATCTTTACTAGAAACCTTATGCATGTTTTCTGCTAATTCATTCATATTGTATGGTTCAGCGAAAATCTCGGATGACACAGAGATTCGGAAGACACCAATTAGTGTATCATTTTGACTGACCAGGAGACTTCACGCGGTCACGTGCACGAGACCTAAATTTGTATTCAAACACTGTTGAAACAATGACATTTACTATACCAACAAAGAAAACACCCAGCTACAGTAAATAACCAAAAATAGTAAATTGTATTAATACAATAAAATACATGAAACAGACAATAAACAATATACAAATGACAAATACGGAGGAATGATTGAACCCAGAAGAAATCTGGTGGTCAAGAGGTGTTGAAACAACAATATGGCAGTTAAGAGTGCTAGGATCCCATGTAATGCCTAATGACAGCACGTATACACTCACCGGCCACTTTATTAGGTACACCTGTCCAACTGCTCGTTAACACTTAATTTCTAATCAGCCAATCACATGGTGGCAACTCAGTGCATTTAGGCATGTAGACATGGTCAAGACAATCTCCTGCAGTTCAAACCGAGCACAGTATGGGGAAGAAAGGTGATTTGAGCGCCTTTGAACGTGGCATGGTTGTTGGTGCCAGAAGGGCTGGTCTGAGTATTTCAGAAACTGCTGATCTACTGGAATTTTCACGCACAACCATCTCTAGGGTTTACAGAGAATGGTCCGAAAAAGAAAAAACATCCAGTGAGCGGCAGTTCTGTGGGCGGAAATGCGTTGTTGATGCCAGAGGTCAGAGGAGAATGGCCAGACTGTTCGAGCTGGTAGAAAGGCAACAGTGACTCAAATAGCCACCCGTTACAACCAAGGTAGCCAGAAGAGCATCTCTGAACGCACAGTACGTCGAACTTTGAGGCAGATGGGCTACAGCAGCAGAAGACCACACCGGGTGCCACTCCTTTCAGCTAAGAACAGGAAACTGAGGCTACAATTTGCACAAGCTCATCGAAATTGAACAATTGAAGATTGGAAAAACGTTGCCTGGTCTGATGAGTCTCGATTTCTGCTGCGACATTCGGATGGTAGGATCAGAATTTGGCGTCAACAACATGAAAGCATGGATCCATCCTGCCTTGTATCAACGGTTCAGGCTGGTGGTGGTGGTGTCATGGTGTGGGGAATATTTTCTTGGCACTCTTTGGGCCCCTTGGTACCAATTGAGCATCGTTGCAACGCCAAAGCCTACCTGAGTATTGTTGCTGACCATGTCCATCCCTTTATGACCACAATGTACCCAACATCTGATGGCTACTTTCAGCAGGATAATGCGCCATGTCATAAAGCTGGAATCATCTCAGACTGATTTCTTGAACATGACAATGAGTTCACTGTACTGAAATGGCCTCCACAGTCAGCAGATCTCAATCCAATAGAGCATCTTTGGGATGTGGTGGAACGGGAGATTCGCATCATGGATGTGCAGCCGACAAATCTGCGGCAACTGTGTGATGCCATCATGTCAATATGGACCAAAATCTCTGAGGAATGCTTCCAGCACCTTGTTGAATCTATGCCACGAAGAATTGAGGCAGTTCTGAAGGCAAAAGGGGGTCCAACCCGTTACTAGCATGGTGTACCTAATAAAGTGGCCGGTGAGTGTATGTAGAGAATAGAAAGCCTGTGCGTATAGTCACTAAGTGGTGAAATCACCACATCACTGCTAAAACCTTCCACATAGTAAATACCAAAAGACACACATGGAATCCCCTGTAAATGTATTACCTATACCCTCATGAGAACCAGATCACGCCCGACGCACGTTTCGCCCTATCCAGGGCTTTGTCAAGGGACAAGAGACATTTACTATAAATCATTCAATAGCTAATTTGCTGATTTTTAATAAATACAAAATACACCTATACACCAATTCTCAAAAAAAAAAAAAAAATCATACTGTAGGCAAACACATTTTCTGTTAGTAAATACCTAGCCATTGTGAAAACGCCAACCAGCCATTCTGCAATTTTGCATCAAAGTGGAATTTTTTTGTTATTACATAAAAATCCCTTTTTGCAAAGTCTAACCCAAGCAGATCTTGAGACATACAAAACCGCCTAAACATAAAAATGTGGATAAGAATTTGTACATGCCACTTATGGCTATTCAGCACTAATTTTACCCTTTGGAAATTATGCATTTTATCCATAGATGCATATGGGAAAGCAAAAGATGTGTGCCTAAAAAAAGTGTGTCTAAAATGGTTCTTTATCAAGCTACTGTTAAACATCACAGAGTCTATATGTGCCTGGATTAGGTGCTGGGGAAAGGGCCATCAGAGAAATAAAATGTGCAACCTCGTCATATTCTCTCTCATTAATAGCAAAGCAACCCAACCTAAATGTGATGAAAAGACTCATAAGGATAAGGCTAAAGAACTGATTGGGTGAAACAAGCCCTTTCAACACGGCTTCCATCTACTACCAATAAAAAAAATTCTGTGCTGTCTATAGTCACTCTATGACAGCTTCTCCATCCAGAATAAGGTGACGCTCAGGCCTCTACACAGGTTGCATTACATTAAGACAAAAGAAGTTAATTATTCCACTAAACCAAAAAATGTGTTCAACCATTGAAGAGCTTCAGCAGCATGTCAACAGTTTGGTCGCCATTGCTTCCCCAGCTGCATCGCAACTACTGGGAAGGGGAGCCCCACAGAAAGGTAGGTGTTTAACAATGTCTAATTGGAAAGGCCATTATTTAACTAGAAATCAGAAGACACCATCCTCCAAAGTATATACAGCTGTATATATATAATCACTGCATACCAGCCACGTCTATTTGCCTTCATCATTACCAGAACTAATGTACGTAATCATGTTGCATGTCTACTAAGCCACTTGTGCATTAAAAGTTCCTAAAGTATGTCAGCACAGGTAGAAAAATAACATATTTGAAGTTGAACTATGCTTTTCATATTGAATCCAATTATTTATAAAAGTGTAAGCAATTTTAAGCATTCTCATATTGCTGTCAATAATAAATTTGTGAGAAAAGAGACAGCCTGAAAAAATTATAGATGTTTGCTCACATAAAGGGTATGAAAGCCCCAGGGCCCCCATGCTCTTTTGCTACTGTAAACTTTAATCATTTCTAATTTTGCTTGTTTTACTACACTGTGTTTGATCCTTATACTTCAGTACAGATAGTTTAAAGCTATGTGATGTAGACATTTACTATGCTGACCATATGGTAAGGCCCAATCAAGATTTGTGGCAAACCTTGTTTTAGAGCAGAATTTCACTCTAAAGGAATAATATAAGGTAAGTGTCCGCTATAAGATCTTTTTATGGCCCCAATTTATTAAAGAACATTTTCCATTAAAAAAAAAAAAAAAGAAGTATCCTGGAAGAAAATTGTATTTGGGTAAGTCCACATGGTGGAAAATGAAGAGGAATTTGATATGGACACCCTGGGACTCTCAGCTGGAGAAACCAATGCCATTATACTGTAGGTATTGCCCTATAGATAGTTTGATCAGTGCATTATTGGTTCTATGTATGGGAAGTATTGCTAGTGATTAAAAAATGATACAGCATTGACAAATTTAATAAACATCATGCTTATGGGGGAAAAAAGTTGTATTTATTCATATATAAATAATGTATAAATGCTGCATAAGCAAATAAGGCTTATCTTGACCATCTACTGTAGATCTTTATGTATATTACATGTCACATAAACCTAAAATATGCCCAATAATGTCCAATGTCCAATAATGTCTCTGGGAAGCTGCTCCCTGCTACAGTTGCCCGCATACATAGTTTACATGTAACGTGGACCAGTCAACTACCCTTTCGCTGCTAGGGGTTTTCAGATATTTTGAACAAAAAAACAAACAAAAAGTTATATGCACCTTCCTAAACCACCTAAAAATAAGAGTTCAACATGTTCAAAGTTCATTCATATTACTAAGTCCTACACCTGCATGCAAATATCTTCATAAAATCACCAGAACTGGAAGGAGCAAAAAACCGCTTAAGGCTAAGGCTCCACGTGGCATCCCAGTGGCAACGCATTCATACATACCACATATATTTACAGGTGCAGGTTTTAATGGAATGCCAAAATCGCAGACATGCGCCAACCAATTTTCTGCATGCAAATTAAATAGGGGCTTACATAAGAATCTAATTTTCTATCTCCCTATAGAAATTGTAACTCTGATGAATAACACTACACAACCAAAAAATATCTTGGAATACAATAATCGATCTTAGTCATTTTGAACATGCTGATTTCGAATATGCAAGCCGTTTTTCTCTATCACCCTCCATTCTTGAAATATCCACGATCTGAAGTTTTACATTTCAATTAATTACTTCACAAGATAAGAAATGTAATTTTTGCACAAAAACTTGTATTTTAAAAGTTATTTCTACATGAATTTTAAACATAAACATGAACGTGGTTATAGCTATTGAAATTATATATAACATACATAATTATATGATAAAACTTCAATTTGAAGGCTAATATCTATAAAATATGTGCAAAAATTCCTTAAACATGTTCATGGTTTAAATTTCTTGGCTGTGGACTTCCGCTTATACTGATGAGTTGACAAATCATGCTGAAGCGTCCAACAGTAGTCTGCCAACATCGCTAAAAATGACTTTTCCCAATGATAAAGCCCCTTCAACTATTTCCCGACATCCGCCATGCTGGTACGGCGCATGCCGGGTGTGTAACTATGGTGACCGCCCGTGAGCCGGGCGGCGGCTGTCTACTGCTTTACGCCATTTTCCCCATTGAAAGCAATAGGGAAAAAAGCCTCCCATTGATTTCAATGGGGAGCGCACGTATGCGTATACGTATTCAAGTCAATGGGAGCTGCTTTTTACGCGCTCATTCTGAACGTGTTTTTACGATCAGAATGAGCGCAGCGTAACTCTGTGTGAAGGCTCCCTTAAGCAAAATAAAAACAGTTCGACAATATCTTAACAGTGACCTGATAGAGCAAAATGGTTTTCAGATTTTAAATCAACATAAAAAACTGCTTAAGAAACACTTAATAACATTTAGGATATCCACAGCGTGTTTTCCAGTGTAATTATAATCTCTATACCTAACTAGATTTGCATAAAATGGCAACTTTATTGCTCACATATTATGGAGGCAACCTCTGAAGTTCTTGCAGTTCATCATTCTGGTGTTAGTCCTAATTCTAGGTCTGATGACCTACTGAAAGTTCAGGTGCGTCATTTGGATTGTGGGTGAAAAAAAAACCCTGCTATTATACCCATCTGAAAGCTGCTAAAAACTGGGATTTTATATGATGACATTCAATGGGTGAAAATATGTCATCTGAACTTTTCTGCCCATCAATAATGTTTTATATTTTCATATCTAGTGATAGGCGGTCAGTGTATTTTATTCTATAAAGATCTGTTATGTACAAAACAGGAACAGGGTCAAATGTAAACTTTATTGATAACTTTGTGTATGTGTTGTATAAGAGTTTGGTAAAACTCTTTGGTGCTGCAGTCTGAATGATGGTAAACGTCTGGATCACAGCAGAAATAGGCTTCTTGATTAAGTTCAGAGGGATATCACATTATCCTTCTAAGTGACAATCAGAGCGCAAAAGTACAGTATTCTCTGTGATTGATAGTAGAGGGGATAACATCGACAGAAGTCCATGCTACTACCCTCCTGGGGTAACATACAGGTTAGGCCCAGACAATGATGATTTATCATCTACCGCAATACTATGTCCAGTGGAGGGCATAGGCACATATGTTATACCTGTGCCATAAGCAGCCGATGCTGGCCAAACAGACAGATGTCCCTCTGCAACTGAGCTCAGCTGCTTAAGGCTGTGGCATCTAACAAATCATGGTTGCCCCACAATGTTGTTACAGGGTATTCATTTATATGGCAGTAGTGGGCCTGACAATGAATTTATTAAATTCTCAGTGAAATAATAGAAGGTTTACACAAAGAATGGCTATTTCAAATATACATTAATGGTATTTTATAAAGACTAAATGCATTTACTAAGAGAGACATGAGAGATATGAGAGCTGACAGGTGTTCTTTAAAGGTCACAATGATACTTTTTCATTGTGTAGAAACTAATTCTATATACAAAATAAAATGGTTGATTTCTAGCTAAAATCTAGCATTTACCTTGACATCATATACCTTTGGCCTATTGCTTCATATCCTAGATGCAGCCTCTTGCATTGCATGCATCACTTCAATCCAAGAAATAAACATTTTAATCATAATGGCATGTGTGACAAAAAGAAGGCAATGGTGTTCGGGAATGAGAAGAAAGGAGCTAGAAACATATTGTTTTGTTTCCCTTGTTTGTTTTCTTTGAGATCATAGTCATTTTAATTAAATTTATTGTTTCTTGAGAGTTCTAGAAGAGCCGTTTATATTTCCTGATGTTAGGCTTTGTGTTTACAGATATATCAGAAGGCAGTAAACATCTCAGACATCTGCCCACAGTCTGTCACTTACAACTTTTTTGTTACTTCAAGGAGTTAAAGAAGAGCTTATTTGTGCTTCTGACCATAGCTTTTTTGGCCACCATAGTCATGGCAAATCGTATTGTTCATTAACTTTGTAAAACAACTTTGAAAGTTGTGAATTGTTCTTCAGAATTTTGTTGTCTCTGCACGTGCTCAGTAATGCTGCACATCTTGTAGAACAGGGGTAGGAAACCTTCGGCACTCCAGCTGCTGTGAAACTACAACTCCCAACATGCTCCATTCACTTCCATGGGAGTTTCAAAGACAGCAGAGCAAGTATGCATGCTGGGAGTTGTAGTTTTGCAACAACTGGAGAGCCGTACGTTCCCTACCCCTGTTGTAGAAGGATGAAGTGCAGAAGTTCAGGCTGAGGCATGTATAGTGCATGTAGTATACCAGGTTCCAATCACATTTCTCTCAATATACAGTATAGGCACAGTTCACGTACATAATTCGCTATAAGAAATTACTCATATTTCATTAAGTGATGTCAGGCCAATGAAATATTAGCAGTGAACTCTGTGTCCATTGACTAATTTAACAATTGTACTACAATAGCAAGATCACTGGGTTTCATTTCAATGTCTGCAACATCCTAAATACCAGAAACCTGAAGGACACCACTAAAAGAACATAGAATCCATACAGGATTCAAAGGACCCTTTTGAAAATGGCTCGGTTATACTTGTAGTGATCATGCCTCTATTAGGAACAGAAGATGCAATTATTCCTATTTTAAATGTATACAAGGCTGGGACCCCACATGCCATAAATGTCTTGGAAAAAACCTCCGTGTTTTACCAACCCTGTAAATCCCATCCACACGTTGCGGAAAAATATGCACAGCGGACACACTGTGAATTCCAATACCATTGCTGTGTTGGAAATTGCAGCATGTCAATTATACCTATGGAAACTATGGCGGTTTTCCTATAGGTATAATGGAAGCAGAAAGGAAACCTCTGAGGACTTTATGTGAAAAGCGCCTCGGGAAAAAACGTGATGCGTTGCCGTGAACCATGTTTTTTGTTTGGACACGCTACATGAGGCCTTAGCCTAAATATTATCTTTATAAATAATGAATACTGCTGGAGTCATATATAAGGGGTGATTACTGAAAGACGTATTCCCATCTTTAGAGGCAAAAAAGAAAAAAGGAGCCGTGCAAAGTCCACTTACGTAATGTCTGGTGGATTCAAACAATGTGTGTGTTAGGACTGTGTGGCAACTGCGACCGAGGGGTCAGGTCGCAGCCTTTCTCTCTGCGGTAGCGTATTGCCGCCTGTCACTCCCTCCTTGTGCCGGCAGTCAGGTTTAGCAAGGGTTAAACCCTCTTGCAGCTGGAGGTTGTGGTCAGACTGTGACTGACAGTCGTGTCGACCAATCACCTCCGCCTTGGGCAGCTGGCTTGGCTGAAAGTGGACCGCCCTTTCCCTTTATAAAGAGGGAGGTTCCTCAGCCCGCTGCCCTAATGTCAATTCACAAATGCACTGTGTGTGCTTAGGCTAGCTAGTTAGAAATTTTGTTAGGCAGAATTGTAGTTCAGGTAGAACTCTATTTCTAAAAACTTTAAGTTGGTAGCTGCTTGGTGTGCCTCAGGAAGCCACTGTTTGCACACTAGCTAATTGTGGGCAGTCTAGCACAGGAGTGCTGTCTAGACTGAGTCCTTGTGCGGCTGCTCTGACCCACACAGGCCGCTGTGATTTAACAGAACGAACTAGGGTGTGTAGAGGGCTGGCAGTGGCGTCTGTCAGACCCTGTTCACACCAGGGCGTTTCTGTGGTCCAGAGCCCAGCGGGCTCCTTAGGGTTTCATTTTTGTTGTTTTTTTTAATAAACCCAGCAAACCATAACAGTGTGTTTTAGGCTAAGGCCCCATGGGCCATATCCACAGCACTAAAGCGCTGCGGGAAGAACCGCTGTGTGAACGCATTGCAGTTCTTTCCGCAGCGCTTTTAAGAGAAAGTTCACAGAGTTTTCCTCTGCATACTTTCTCTTAACATTATATCTACGGGAAAGCCGCCGGCGTTTCCGTAGATATAATTGACATGCTGTGATCTTTTCCACAAAGTGGGGATGGGATTCGCATGAATCCCATCCACTTTGCCTGCACTGTTCAACGCCCTGATTTTCCCGCAGCGTCTCTGCTGTGGGCAAATCGTGGCGTTTGCGGTCTGTGGGGCCCCAGCCTTAGACTACTTCCTGTTATGACTAAGGGATGCATGTCCTGAAATGTGTAAGTGATTGTGGTAGTTTATTACATGGCTGTTTTGAAACCTGATGGAGTTTAATACATGCTGAATCAAAAGCTAAATCTTATCAAATCTTTTTTGGACTTCGGGTTGCTGGATGTTTTTTTCTATTTGATTTCATTCCCATCTTAGCCAATCATGTCTTGTGTTAGGACTGTGCAGCAGGTGTGGCCATGATATCAGGGTCACAGCCTGTTCCGCTGTAACTATTCAGTCCAGCATGCATGGGGTTAATTCCCTTGCAGACAATAGGCGTGGTCGGTCTGGCTTGAGCACCTGGGCCAGCTGATCAGTCCTGCCTTCCTTCTATTTAAGGAGGCAGGTTTGGACCGTCGGGTGCTCTAGCCTCAAATTACACATGGTGCACGTCTGTGCAAGACTTGGTTTTGGCAGCAAGCTGCTTAGTCAGGCAGGTAGGGAAAATATCCCCCCTTATGGGTTAAAATTGTGGGAACCCAGTCCCTTAGTTAGTATTGTGAATCTCCTACCTTGGGCAGGCTGCTACCTGTGGTACTCCTGTGGTGTGGGTGTGGCCCAGTAAGCTACTGGGAGCACACAGCATTAGTTTTGTTTGTGTTAGTCTTGCAGTACAGTAACTGCAAGACTTTATAACTCATTTTGGCGGCTGCTTTGTTCTGCAGTGTCAGCTTCTCTGAGAAGTTTTCAGAGAAGCACTCACTTGGTGGTGTTGCCCGGCAGTGAATTTAACTGTCGGGCTTTGTTCACACCAGGGTGCCCTATGGATCAGAGCCCAGTGGGCTCCGCAGGATATTATTTAGTTTTTTTTAATATATCCTGCCAGTCATAACAGCTTGTCTTCCCTGCTACCTGGCTGCACTTTGCACTCATGTTGAGGCTGTCTAATATCAGGACCACAAGACCCTTCTCTTCTGTACGCCATCAAAGTTAGAAACCGGAAAAACCCTTTAAGGGCATGGCCTAAAACATCTTAAAAGACCAGCTCCGTTTTTTAAATCTGAGTTGTGTCACTTTATGTGGTAATACCTTTGGGACACTTTAACTTACCCAAGTGATTTTGAGAATGTTTTTTTCATGACACATTGTACTTCAAGTTAGTAGTAAACTTTGGTCCATATTTTTTGCACTTTTTTATGAAATAATAGGAAATTTGTAGAAGTTAGTAAAACTTAGCAATTTTCAAACTGTGAAATTCTCTGTTTTCAAACAGATAGTCATTCCAACAAAATTAGTTAATAAGTATTACCTACCATACCTCTTTTTTTATCTTGGCACCATCTTTTATTGTTCTTGAATTTATTTTGGAGGTTAGAAGACTTACAAGTCTAACAGTGATTTACTAGAAAATTTCCCAAATCCATTTTTAGGAACCACTTCAGTTCTGAAGGGATTTTAAAGACCTATATGATAGAGCAGGGGTAAGGAACCTTTGGCTCTCCAGCTGCTGTGAAACTACAACTCCCAGCATGCTCCATTCACTTCCATGGGAGTTCCCAGAACAGCAGAGCCAGTATGCATGCTGGGAGTTGTAGTTTTGCAACAGCTGGAGAGCCGTACATTCCCTACCCCTGTGTTAGAGGAACCAATAAATCGACCCATTTTCAGTACTGCACCCCTCAAGTAAATACATTTAAGACATTTTATTTTTTTCAATAATATTTTAATGTATCCCTAAAATTTACAATTTCACAGTGGGTTAAGGGACAAAATGCATCACACAATTTGTTATACAATTTCTTCCACACACAGAAATACCCCACATATAGATGTAGACTTCTGTTTGGCCATACAGCAGCGTGTCCAGGGCAGTTTTAGGAATTGCAGCATGTCAATTATACCTACAGAAACGCCAGCAGTTTCCCCATAGCTCTAAATGAAACAGAGTCCACAGAGGAACCCTCTGCAAACTGTCTAAAGCAGCATTTCCCAAACTTTTCGAGTCGAGGAGCACTACTCAGGACAGAAATTCTGTAGGGAGCACTCAACATGAATTGATATTAGATATTACATTTTCTATTAACTTTATTCAATTTTTTTTTCTTTTTCAGTCACAGTTAAAAAATAAAGAACTTAACTTATCTCTTGTTTGTGGTCACAGGTCTCAGCGAATCCAATTTCCAAGTAGGAATCATGGTATTTCCTTTTACTGATTTTTTTTCCTGTGGAACTGGTATCGACAGAAGAAGAACTAGTACTAGGCAGTTCGTTAAACACTTCTGGTGTATTTGGTGTCACTAACTCTTTCACAAACTCTTCAGCCTGTCGAATTATTTCAGCATCAGTAATCTCTTCAACTCTGCAATTGAAAAGTTGTATCACCCAAATATGGTTCTGGATAATCACAACATCCATATCTTAACTTTTTAACATAATATTTAAACATATCTGTTGGATGTTGACGCCGCTGCTCCTACTGGAGGGTCTGTGTCAGTGGTATTAACTGCATTTCTGAAGGATCCAGCCTTCAACCAGCGATCCATTGCTGAACAACCAAATTAGGAATGTTTTTTTTAATAACACGTGGTGAATAACTGACACAGCAAGGATCGAGTGACTGCACAATACAAGCGTGAAAGATGACTAAAGCACTTCCGTCCGTCGGTACAGTTTGTTCGGCAAATATATGAGACCGGTGTATTAAACCAGAAAGGGCGGCCTGAGACCAGTTTTAAAGTGCCATCCGACTGTGAAGTGTTAGTCTGCCGGCCTCGTATACTTGCCAAACAGACCGTAGTGCTGCGCCGATAGAATTATTAGGAGTGCATGTGAACCAGGAATTTTAAACCCTTCACATTTATCTATTTTTTTTATTGTTAACCATATATTATCGCCATATAGCAGAGCACCTGTAGATGGTTCGCAGAGCACCTGGTGCTCCACAGAGCACAGTTTGGGAAACGCTGGTCTAAAGTGCTGCGGGAAGAACTACAATTCGTTGACAGCACAGCACTTTTCAATGCGTCACGCCCGTGGGGCCTTAGCCTTAAAGAAGAGATTTTGCTGGATTAGCTTTCAGGTGCCTTGTCTCAACTGCAGAGCCCCTTAAGTTTCAGTGCAGTGGACAGCTGCCGAAAATGCCCCATTTAGAAAACTACACCAATTAAGGAATTTATCAAGGATTAGAGTGAACTCTTTGACCCAATTGCTGTTTCACATATTTTATTAACATTGGGACATAAAAAAGACTTTTTTCCCACAATAAAGTGTTGTTAAACCCCCAAATTATTTATTTTTACAATGGGATAAAGTAGAACATGCATGCACATTTTTTTCCCATTTTCTCTTGAACATGACAATACATAATATGTGATATGTGATCATAAAACTACTGTATGGGTACATGACAGGGCTTGGTTAGTAAAGAGTGCTACTTGGCTTTTGGAAGGCAGATTTTAGTTTTGGATAACTATGTCTTATTTGCAGAGCCTCTAAAGTACCTGTATAGTGGAAGATCCCAAAGTATGACACCACAGTATTGAGAGAGAGAGAGGAGTTTGGGGGAGGCTTCTCTGTCGTCTTTTGAGGTAATGGGAAGAGGTTACTTTTGCTGTATCTCTATGTGACAGAACCTGAAACACCTGCTAGGAGCTGGTGTAGATTTCAGCTATAACGTATGCCTTATTACTGCCATAAATTATAATAAATGTCGTGCTGTGAAAAATTTGAAAAACGAACCATTTTTGTGCAAAAACAACATACCAAAAATTTTGACTTATTTATACCAGAAGGACTCAATTATGCCTTATAAGCAGAGAAAGCACAAAGAAATATATGTGGAAGTGATACTGAATCTTAAAATGATAGATTCAGAATTACATGTCATTTATCCATTTACTTCTCGGTTCTTTCTCTGATTATAAGGAGTATTTGAGTCCAGTGGGTGATCCTAACAGTGATTGAAAGCTATCTCTATAAGCATAGTCATAGAGGCTATAAAGGGGAGACTGGCATTCACTGTGAGGACTGCCAACTGGGTTCAATTTCTCCTTTTAAGCAGAGAAAGAAGAGAATTAAATGGATACATGACAGGTTATACTGAATCTTTTCCCATAAAGTGTTACAACAATCTGCTCAGCTGCTCTGCTCTATAACATGCTGTCTACAGATTAAATTGCATTTTCACTAACGTGCTCTTTATCCAGGGCGTTCTGCTAGACCCCCTACTCTACCTCCTTAATATGCCTCCCAGACACCTGTTCTTATATATTTGCACTGCAGCTAATACCTCAGTGACCGTCCACTAGAAGAGTTCCCATCCCCCTATTGGTCCAGATCTAGTGCTCGCATTAGGGATGTTAGGAGTTTGGAATACCTCACTGATATGCTTATGCTAGGTTCACACCTGCATTTGGGTTTCCGATCAGGGGTCCGCTTGGGGACCCCGTGAATGGACACCTACTCCACTTATAAAAGTGGTCACTATCATGGAGTCTGTCGGGTTTACACCTGAAAAGGGCAAAACATGCAGAGAAAAGGGCTGTTTGCAGGACTTCTCCCTCCACATTTTTTAAGCGGGTTGGGATGGAAACCCTGGATGGAGTTCAAACGTTGGTGTGAACCCTGCCTTAACAGTACAATGGAGGTCTTCCAGTCAATATGGTCTCTGTGGGATGTACCCTGCATGGTCTCTGATCTTATCTTCCCTTTTACCTCCTCCTATGCCCCTCCTCATCGTATAGAGAAATAAATGATCCTTAAATCTTTCTTTCCAGTTGCTATGACGCCTAGTATCTTTTTCTATCTGCTATTCTGTGCTTGTATGTGTTCTTTCTTGCAATATATTACTGTATTATCCATGCAGGATTATCTTATCTTATTTTGTCTTGTTTTTCTGTCTCTTTGTCTATGTACAGAATTAACATTAAGAATGACTGTCACCTGTTATGACTATTTTTCCTTTTTGCTTTGGTTTGTATATGCTGGTATATTGGTTTTGAAAACAATTTTGAAATTAAAAAAAAAAAAACCACAAACCTTCATTTTCATGGTGACAGGTCCCATTTAAAGCTCCTAAATGTTCATGATCATACTTGTAGGCGTTTCACACAAGGGTAGGTAGGCAATCATAGAGTGTGGGAAGAGATAAACTTGTAGAATAAAACCATATTTCCATACACTGCTTTAGTTTAGAGTCCCTATTACAATTACCCCCACCCAATTTGCAGAGATTTTAGATTGTACAAACCCATATACCCATAAGACCAGAGCTAATGGCTAAATCCAATGGTGACTTCTCTCTTCTTATTCTTCTGGGCCTCTCTGCAGCCTTTGACACTGTTGACCATCATCTCCTCCTCACTATGCTCCGCTCAGTCGGCCTCAATGACACTGTGTTCTCCTGGTTCTCCTCTTATCTCTCAGACCGCACTTTCAGTGTATCATTTGCGGGCTCTGTTTCCTCCCCTCTTTCCCTTGCTGTTGGGGTTCCTCAGGGCTCGGTCCTAGGCCCCCTGCTCTTTTCTCTCTACACAGCCCCCATTGGACAAACCATCGCCAGATTTGGCTTCAGGTACCATCTTTATGCTGATGACACCCAATTATACACATCTTCCCGGGACATCACCCCTGCACTCATACAGAACACCAGCAACTGTCTCTCTGCTGTCTCAAATATCATGTCCTCACTCTATCTGAAACTAAATCTCTCCAAGACTGAGCTACTACTGTTTCCACCATCTAATAGATCTGTCCCTGATATATCCATTGCAGTCTCAGGCCTTACTATAACTCCTAGGCAGCAGGCCCGCTGCCTCGGGGTCATGTTTGATGCAGACCTTTCCTTCACCCCTCATACTGAATCACTCGCACGTTCATGTCACCTCCACCTCAACAACATCTCCAGAATACGCCCTTTCCTTACCAGAGATAAACTAAAGACACTTATTGTCTCTCTGATTCATTCTCGCCTTGACTACTGTAACTCCTTACTAATCGGTCTTCCCCTCACTAAACTCTCCCCTCTACAATCTATTCTGAATGCAGCGGCCAGGCTCATCTATCAGGCTAGACGCTACAGCGATGCCTCTGGTCTGTGCCAGTCACTACACTGGCTGCCTATTCATTATAGAATAAAATATAAAGTTATCACTCTCATCCACAAGGCTCTCCATAATGCCGCACCTCCATACATTTTCTCCCTCATCTCTGTCTACCGCCCAACCCGTGCTCTCCGCTCACTCAATGACCTAACACTTACATCCTCTATTATCAGAACCTCCCACGCTCGTATACAAGACTTCTCCTGAGTTGCACCACTTCTCTGGAATGCTCTACCCCGGACAATCAGATTAACTCCCAATTTCTACAGTTTCAAACGCAAACTAAAGACGCATCTTTTCAGACAGGCCTATCACAATGTCTAACGTACACCCTTAACCCTCCTCTGTCCCCGCTCCCACACTTCCCCACATGATATGATGTCATCTAAGGATAACTTTATCTGTCCAAGCTCCATCCACATGTTATAGGACACGACTGTCGACTGCTCATAAAGTCTTATGTTTATGCAATGACAGTCACCTCTATTACAAAAGTGTCTGACCTCTGCATAAGCAATGCCGCCCCTGCTACCTCTTGTGTCACCCCCTCTACCTTATAGATTGTAAGCTCTTGCGAGCAGGGCCCTCAGTCCCATTGTGTGAAATGATTTTCTTTGTAATGTAACTTTCTGTCTGGATTTGAACCCTACAAATTGTACAGTGCTGCGGAATATGTTGGCGCTATATAAATAAAATTTATTATTATTATATATTATAGAGCAGATTAATGTCACTGAAAAGGGAATACCTAAAGGGCCTAAAGGAGACATGCAGGATCCCCATCTCTATGTTTCAATGTAGCCATCTATGCAACATACAGTGAAGGTTCCTGAAGGTGCACAAAACATTTCCTTATCTTATAATGATATGGCAAACGGTTACTACTACTAGACTTACCGTGGTCTTAAAGAGGACCTTTCATCAGATCGGGCACAAGCAGTTCCAAATACTGCTGGAAAGCTGACAGTGTGCTGAATTCAGCGCACTATCGGCTTTCCCGATCTGTGCCCGGTGTAAAGCGCTATCGGTCCCGGTACCGTAGGGCTTTACAGTCAGAAGGGCGTTTCTGACACTTAGCCAGGGACACCCTTCTGCCCAGCAGCGCCTATCGCGCTGTACTGTGTGAGCGGGGAGTAACGCCCCATCCCTCTGCTCACAGTGCTCGTCTATAGACGAGTATTATCAAGAGCGGGAGGGGGGAGTTACTCCCCGCTCCACAGTACAGCGCGATAGGCACTGCTGGGCAGAAGGGCGTCCCTGGCTAAGTGTCAGAAACGCCCTTCTGACCGTAAAGCACTACGGTACCGGGACCGATAGCGCTTTACACCGGGCACAGATCGGGAAAGCCGATAGTGCGCTGAATTCAGCGCACTGTCAGCTTTCCAGCAGTATATAGAACTGCATGTGCCCAGTCTGATGAAAGGTCCTCTTTAAGATCCCAATCTATATGTATGATATATGATAGTTTCTTCATAAATAACTGTAAAGGAGGTTACATCCCGGAGCGACAGCCTCAGTGAGCAAGTTGGAGTCTATATAACTAATGCAGGATCCCTTGAGCACATGATTTGTGAGGCATCTGATTGTGAAGACAATATTCCTGTCCCAGAAATTTCATAGAACTGAACACCCCTATAGAGTGCCGCTTCTCAGTTTTTGTATCTTCAACATGTTGTTCAGCTGTATATAACTAATTTGTAATGCAAGGTAATATATGAGCAATGCCACCATTGCAAATACATTTCTTGGAGAAAAAAAAAGTCACTGGTAAAGCCTTATACGAATGTGCAAGCCTGCATGTATTTCACTCATATTCCAACTGCCATACACATGGTTACATGTCCCTTATCAGCCAATAGAAGCTCACAGGTGCTTAGTCTCCACATGCACACAGCTTTACTCCAGATTTCTATAACAACCCAGCCATTTTTCTTCACTGCTGTAGTTCAACTTTAAAGGCGCAGGGCACTATTGATGAGACTGTTATGCAAGTCCGCATACACAAAGCTATAATCCAGGTTTCCATAACAACCGATCGCAGATTTTTCAACGATATCCAAACTGAGATACACATGATCACATGACACTTATGGACCAATGAAAACCAGCAGGCTCTTCAGTCTTCACATGCACACAGCTTTACACCAGGTGTCCATAGCAACCAAACTATTCTCATGGGGCCCCTACATAAACAAAAAATGTAATTTACCTGTGCGAAGACGAGTCCTTCTGCTAGTATGTATATAAAACTGGAATATTTTTGCTTTAAATCCTGAAATAGTAAGTAGGCACTTCTCGGTAGTATAAAGCAGATCCTCATCCACACTATCATCTTGAATGTATGGGTTATGGACAAAGAGTCAAAGGATTAAGTTTAGCTTTTTTTTAATCTTCTTTTTTCTACTTTTTTCAATCTTCTGTACTTTTTCGTATTTTTTTTAAATATATGGAATAAAAGTTAATTCTTAATTGAACATCGTTGCTAACCCGTTACTGCTACACAATTTGGATATTTAATATGAGGGGGCAGGGATTCTAAACTCATGTCCAAATAATTGTATAAGGGCACAGACACAGCTTTGGTAGTAATTTTAGTAAACTGAGGTGTTATGGATCCAGTCTCTAACCACTCTCATGTTTGCAGTCAAGTTGTAAGCAAGAATATTTGAAAAGTTAATTACACCATTCAATGTTGTCTACTTTCAAAGGTAAAAAGCCATTCAGAGTGGTGACCCCTCAAAATATATATACGGTAAATAGTTAACCTAAGTGACATTGCTTGGCCACAGGGAGATCATAGTAACAGCATCATGAACAATAGTTTACCAAACTCAGACATTTTAATAAATTATAAAGTATGGTGTCATATAAGAATAGTTTGTTCCAGGGAGTGTGTATACTGCTACATGTTGGCCTAGTATAGTTGTGTGGGGAGCCTGGTGACACCATTTAAATTGGAATGGAACAGTCCTTAAAGGTTTATTAGGATCCTTTAACAATAGTGCTCCTGTTTCCTCAGAATTGAGTGTGTAACCAGACAGCTGACCTATGTCAGTCAGATCATCCATCAGAAGTTGTAAAGAGGTTTTGGGGTCTGAAACCACCAGCAGCAGATTATCTGCAAATGCAGCCAGTCTGAACTCTCTAGTGATTACTGCGATTCCTCTAAAACTAGAAATGGAGTGCAGATAATAAAGGGTCCAAGGAAAGGATAAACAGAAGACGAGGGAATAGACATCCCTGTCTGGTGACATTGGATATGTTCAATGTGGAAAATTCCTACGATTGAGTGTTATAACTGATTAGCAGGGTATTTAAACACTGGAAAACCTATTAAAGGTTCGGTGAGCCTGAGGCATCCAGGCCAAACAGTAGGGAGGCCAGACTAGAAGGGGCCTGAGCCACCACTGTGGCTGCAATGGCTTGTCGTTTCTCCTGCATGAAGCCCACCTGTGTCGGATGTAGGATATAAGGCTAGATATTTCGCTACTGTGTGGCCCGGATTTTCATCCTGAGTTTATAATTGTGGTTCAGCAATGTGATGGGACAATATTATTTCAGCTTATTGGGAACTTTGTTGGGTTTCCAGCAGGAGAATGGTCCTAAAGTCAGTAAATAAATCTGCTAAAATGCCATCATGGCAGGTCTTATTGTGAAGATTGGTAAAAATCTGAATTATATCAATTATCAGGATTTTATATTCTTCCTAGGGTAGACCATCAGGACCTGGCATTTTGCTATTGTGGGCCACTCTTATGGCCGGCAATGCCATTCTTAACTTTATCTTTTGTGATAGGTGTTTCTAAGATCACTGTTCATCTTTAACATTTGTACAGAAAGGGAAGTCTAGGGGGCGTTGATTTTATCTGCAATTTGCATTTTAGGCTTGAAAAAGCGTCTGTTTGGACGCAAAACAGCTGTTGCCATTTTTCTGCCAATATGCTGTCACTCCCTCCCTGAATTTTATCCATGCACCCAATAAAGGATCTACTTTTATCTAGAAGATTGTACTGATTGGTGAGTGCCCACCCCTACATTTTCTTTTCCTTCATATGATTTAAACTATTACATGCTCTCTCATAATTACTTAAAATATTGCTCACATCATCTTGAAATTTTGTCCGATTTATTTTTTTTAAGGTTTCATTTATTTTTCACCTATTCTCATTACCAAGTGCTGCTTTCCAGGTAAAAAACAAAAAACAAAACAAATTAAGCCAGGTAAGCAATACAGAGTACAGGGTAACATAGAGAGATCAAGACAAAAAAATGGGGATATACAGTAATGTGAATATATCTGAGAATTAGCCACTGCATGATCAAATGTATAGGGACATTTGCTACTCAGGTGTAACAACTGATAAAGTGGGATGCATTTATTAATTATTTGAAGCCAATGCTCAAGAGATGGTATATCTGGAGATTTCCATGCCATAATGATGAGTATAACTAAAGAATATCTTGTCATAGAAGCCATCCACAATATAATTCAGTATAGTAAGGAGGCAAACCTGTGGAGTAAGTATCCGAGGGAAACTACAGTGCTCTTATACAAAGCACAGGACAGTTGACCAAAAGTGAGAAACCTTAGGACAGGATCTTACAGTGTATGAAGCTTACCAATTTAGCCTGACATTGGAAACCATTGGAGGAAACCACTCTATGTAGCCTAACAGGTGTATAGTAGATGCAGTGGAGTAAGTGGGATGGATCAAAAAATGTCTAGTAATCACCACAGTATCAAAAAAGGAGAACTTGACCTCTCCGAAATCTTTACCTGTTAGTTCAGGGATATCTCATTCGTCCAGTTTATGTTTTAAGTAGTTTTGGAAGTCCTCTGGCTTTGACAGATACATGGGGAATATCCACAAGCACAATCTAATTTGTGTGGGAAGAATATCTAGAGTTAAAAAGGTTATCAACTAGAGATGAGCGAACAGTGTTCTATCGAACACATGTTCGATCGGATATCAGGGTGTTCGCCATGTTCGAATCGAATCGAACACCGCGTGGTAAAGTGCGCCAAAATTCGATTCCCCTCCCACCTTCCCTGGTGCCTTTTTTGCACCAATAACAGCGCAGGGGAGGTGGGACAGGAACTACGACACCGGGGGCATTGAAAAAAAATTGGAAAAAGTCATTTGCTGCCAAAATCAGGTGACCTCCATTTTAGACGAATAGTGGATTTCAAATCCGGGTCATATGAGAATGTGAACTTTGTGACTATGAGACAGGGATAGCTGTACAGGCAGGGATGGCTAGGGATAACCTTTATTTAGGGGGGAATGTCATTAAAAATAACTTTTTGGGGCTCTATCGGGTGTGTAATTGTGATTTTTATGAGATAAACTTTTTCCCATAGGGATGCATTGGCCAGCGCTGATTGGCCGAATTCCATACTTTGGCCAATCAGCGCTGGCTCTGCTGGAGGAGGCGGAGTCTAAGATCGCTCCACACCAGTCTCCATTCTGGTCCGACCTTAGACTCCGCCTTCTCCAGCAGAGCCAGCGCTGATTGGCCGAATTCCGTACTCTGGCCAATCAGTGCTGGCCAATGCATTCTATTGGCGTGATGAAGCAGTGCTGAATGTGTGTGTTTAGCTCAACTACACCGGTGGAGTAGTTGAGCTAAGCACACAGATTCAGCTCTGCTTCAATCAGCGCTGGCCAATGCATTCTATTAGCTTGATGAAGCAGAGTGTGCACAAGGGTTCAAGCGCACCCTGGGCTCTGATGTAGCAGAGCCGAGGCTGCACAAGGGTTCAAGCGCACCCTCGGCTCTGATGTAGCAGAGCCGAGGGTGCACTTGAACCCTTGTGCACCCTCGGCTCTGCTACATCAGAGCCAAGGGTGCGCTTGAACCCTTGTGCACCCTCGGCTCTGCTACATCAGAGCCGAGGGTGCGCTTGAACCCTTGTGCAGCCTCGGCTCTGCTACATCAGAGCCGAGGGGGCGCTTGAACCCTTGTGCACACTCTGCTTCATCAAGCTAATAGAATGCATTGGCCAGCGCTGATTGAAGCAGAGCTGAATCTGTGTGCTTAGCTCAACTACTCCACCGGTGTAGTTGAGCTAAACACACACATTCAGCACTGCTTCATCACGCCAATAGAATGCATTGGCCAGCACTGATTGGCCAGAGTACGGAATTCGTCCAATCAGCGCTGGCTCTGCTGGAGGAGGCGGAGTCTAAGGTCGGACCTGAATGGAGACTGGTGTGGAGCGATCTTAGACTCCGCCTCCCCCAGCAGAGCCAGCGCTGATTGGTCAAGTTCCGTACTCTGGCCAATCAGCGCTGGCCAATGCATTCTATTAGCCCGATGAAGTAGAGCTGAATGTGTGTGCTAAGCACACACATTCAGCTCTACTTCATCGGGCTAATAGAATGCATTGGCCAATCAGCGCTGGCCAATGCATTCTATTAGCGTGAACTGAGTTTGCACAGGGGTTCTAGTGCACCCTCGGCTCTGCTACATCAGATTGCTACATCTGATGTAGCAGTGCCGAGTGTGCATCAGATGTGTAGTTGAGCAGAACTGGCTCAGCACTGCTAAGTCTCTGCATTCGCATAGGAATGCATTGGCCAGCCTTCGGCCAATCAGCGCTGGCTCTGCCGGAGGAGGCGGAGTCTAAGGTCGGACCTGAATGGAGACTGGTGTGGAGCGATCTTAGACTCCGCCTCCTCCAGCAGAGCCAGCGCTGATTGGTCGAGTTCCGTACTCTGGCCAATCAGCACTGGCCAATGCATTTCTATGGGGAAAAGTTAGCTTGCGAAAATCGCAAACTGACAGGGATTTCCATGAAATAAGTGACTTTTATGCCCCCAGACATGCTTCCCCTGCTGCCCCAGTGTCATTCCAGGGTGTTGGTATCATTTCCTGGGGTGTCATAGTGGACTTGGTGACCCTCCAGACACGGATTTGGGTTTCCCCCTTAAAGAGTATATGTTCCCCATAGACTATAATGGGGTTCGAAACCCGTTCGAACACTCGAACAGTGAGCGGCTGTTCGAATCGAATTTCGAACCTCGAACATTTTAGTGTTCGCTCATCTCTATTATCAACCTTTCTAATACTGACTGGCCCATCCTTAGGAAACGCCATCAATTTTAGATAAGTGGGAGGGAGGTGCAGACAGCTGAGACCTCTATAGATTAGTGGTTTCGGGAAAGCGATCAGTAATATTTACATGCTGGCAGCACTGCCCCATACATTTAAACTGATACTCCAATACAATACCTAAAGCCTATCATTACACATTGTATGAGTTCCACTGTCCCAGAATAGGTAATCTGTTAATAATAAATATATTTAACCTATATGGTGAATACCACAAATACAAAATGCACAAGAAAATGGACAAATGCAATTTATTTATTTTTTTAAAATCTACCACATTCTGAATTTTTATTCCAGTATATCATGCACAATATTGAATGATACCATTACAAATTACAATTTGTCCTGCAAAAAACAGAGGTCTGTGAACGGAATAATATAAATGTTTTTGCAGGGAGTAAAAGAATGAAACATGGCTGCAGCAGGAAGGCATTAAAGTGATTATCCAAGGGAAAAAAAAAGTAGACATTTCTATTGCCACACCTACTACCATGGAAGACACTGTGAATAAGCACTGGAGCTCCAAGCATGCAAACAATGCCAGAAGCTGTGGACACATAAAACCATTGAACTGTGGGGGTCCTGGTAGTTAGTCAACCACTGATATAAAATTGATGACTTGCTGTGAGGATAGGTCATCAATTTTATGGACATGGATACATGGATAATCCATTTAACAGTGTCCTATATGACTATCCTAGTATATGATGTGGGTGCAGCTGCCAGGGGTTAATTCACTCCACTCACTCAATTTTGCACTTACCCTTCACTCAGGCTGCAAACTGACTGTAAATCACACCCCAACACAGTCCATGCACCCCAGATATACCCTAGATTTTACTACTACTGACTTTTAATGGGCTCAGTAGAAACCCCACTCACATATGCACAAATCTCTCTAACAGATGCAAACACAAACAAAAAGGAAATGGGTTCATAGAGCATACATCAATCACCATGAAGTTGAATAATTTAATTCCCAAAGGTTTTAGTGCTATATATAAAAAAAAGAAATAAGGGTATCAAAACAAGCAAAACAGTTTTCAAAATATAAGGGAGAAAAGACAGAAAAACCTTGTAAATTATAGTCCTTTTGTTTCCGTAATGCTTGGAGGTGCTCAGAAGGGCTGGGCACACTCAGCATTTTGCTGGCTTCCAAAGCATGACAAAGTTCTCAAAGAGTCCACAGTTTTTGTAAAGGTGAACTTCCTGTCTCATACTCGGCCATACCCACTGCTAGGGTCCCTTCCTCTTACTTTTTTGAGGTGGCGATGAATGCTTCTATTCCTCATCAGGGAAAGCTGGGGAATGAATAATTCACTTCTGCCTGGGAAATCTGAATACCTGCAGGCCTCCGAGATCAACTCTGATCACAACCCACCCCCCCAACCCCCTTTTGTGTGAATGATTCCTGATAGTGTCAGAGTGTCGTTAAGCAATAAAATTGGCCTATCCTGATCCTGTACTACTTCAAAGAGCGTGCTGCCAGAATGGGTTATAAAACGTCAGGGGATCCGATCTATAGATAACAGAAAGGAAATGCCTCACTCATGACCATTCTCAGACATTACATATATACACACACACACACACATTGATGGAACATACACAATATTATTATATCACTAAAGATACATACAAGTATAGTGCCCATTCACCACAAACAGATTAGCAAATAACCACAATGCTGTTAATGACTTAGTTTACTGAAACTTTATTTCTTTTTTATTAGCTCGTACTCAATTAGCCACAACTTTCTATATAAAGGACACAAATAAATAGAAATCTGCATGTTCCACAGCACTGTACAGATATACAGATACAGTGATGGGAAATACAAAGTACACTACCTTTGAATTCTATAGTTTTACGTATCCAGACTTAATTGAAAAAATAAAAAACATTTGATCTATAGAAAGTTTAAAAATTAGGCAAATGTAACTTCACAACACCATCCAACATATTCCCCTTTTTACTTTTTTTTAAACAAAAATTAAGCCAAAATCGAATTGTCACATGTGAAAAACTAAGTGCATCCTATGAATCAATCTTTTTCAGCTACTCTGTTCTACATTTGCTGGTGTATGTGGGTTCATTGTCCTTTTGCATGACCTAGTTTCAGCCAAGCTTTAGCCATTGGGTAGATGGCCTCACATTTGGCTAGAATACTTTGGTATACGGAGAGGTTCATGATCGACTCAAGTACATTGTCTAAATTATCATTGCTCCTCCACTATGATTGACACATGGTACACTTGGTACAAGGTGTTTGTGCTAATATTCTGTGTTTGTTTTTTGCCAAAAGTGGCATTGTGCATTATGGCCAAAGATCTCCACTTTGATCTTGTCTGTCCAAAAGATATTGGGTCCAATTTCTTAAGTCCAGAACTTGGTTTTGTGACTTTTTCCTGCCTAGAAAACTGTGTCCAAAGCTTGACAAATCAGCCCTACTTTTCAAGAAGTCTTGTGGTTTCTTCAGATGCAACTCTGCAAACTTAAGTCATACTGCCAAGTCATACTGTTTTTAGAAAGAATGTGCATGTGCATGTGCATATGTGGGAGTTACCCGACTATCATCTTTTTCTCACAGGTGCTTTAGCATTCAGTATTAAATCAAGTATTAAATCATTTTTTCCTAGCTGCAACAGAAATGGATTCTCCATACATTGACTTCCTGGTGAGCCTGTAACAGACTTCTGTTTGTATACAGCAGTCCAGCTGAAGAAGCAGACCTGCAGAGGAAGGAAGCAGCAACCAACCTCTGACACAGGAGATGTCTGAGACAACCTCCAACTCCCTGTGGGTACTAGATAACCTACAGTCACACTGTGGAAACTAAATAGCAGGTAAGCATCATGTATAGGTACATACACAAATCATACTTCAGGTCATTGCTAGACTGGCACTTTAACTACTTAAGGACCAACAATATGTAAAATATACATCCCTCACTAAGAGGCTTTAAACCTTTGCATGGCATTTTGCACCATAGCCATATACAGCAGGCAGTTTCTATTATTGGAGACCACTTTATTCATAGACAATTAGCCCCTTAAATGGTGGTCAAGTGCAACTATGGCATCTGAGATGTTATTTTCATGTTCAGTCTTCTGTTTGGTTAGGGAATACCAATCCCACGGGGAGATCAATGGACCCATTCCATTGTTATGGCAGGATCCTTCTGATGCCAATGCTATATGGTTTCTCAGACCTGTGTGTGGCAGGCCCAATAGTAACACAAGGATTTTACCATAGAATGCAATGCTGTAGTAATGCAGTCTATGGTATATGCAATCTAATGATTAGTAGTTCAAGTCCACTATGGTGGCTAAAGAATAAGCAAATGAATATTTTAAAAAAGTTTGAAAAACACAAAAATATAAAAATTCTTATCAACCCCCTTTTCCTAGATTATATATAAAATTTAATGAACCAAAATAAACATAAACAAATTGGGTATCCCCACATCTGAAATTGCTAATATTAAAATATAAAAATATGTATTCCATTCACTAAACACTGCAACGGGAAAGGAAATCAAAATGGCTGAATCTTGCCCAGCAAAAAAACTATTCAACAAAAATTAGCAAAACATCACACATTCTCCAAAACAGTACCACTAAAAACTAGATCTTGTCCTGCAAAAAAAGAGACGATACACAGTTTTGTACACAGAACTATAGAAAAGTTATAAACAAAACCCATAAATATGATATAATTTTGATATTGTTGTGATGGCAGTGACCTCAAGAATATATGCAATGTGATATTTTCACCGGACAGTGCACACCTTTAAAGCAAAACCAGAAAGAAAACTGGTCATCTATGTTTTTCCTCCCAAATTTACCACATTGTGATTTTTTTCAGCTTCTCATGGCATTGCACAGAATGATAAATAGTGCCATTAGAAAGTACAATTTGTCCTGCAAAAAATAAGCCATCATACAACTCTGTGAATGGAAAAATAAAAAAAAAGTTATGGCTTTTGGAAGAAGGAGGTAAGACAAAAACACAAAACTGAAAAATGTCATGGTCCTGAAACAGGTAAAGGGAGTCTGTCATCAGGAAATTTTAGATAGGCACCAATTTCCTTGAAAAGAGCATTTTCAGAAACATTTCAGAGCCTCCAAGGGCTCTGTATTCAGGTTTGGCACGCCCCATGGAACTTAAACCTGAGTTGCATGTTTATAAGAATGACTTTTCAAGGACATAGTGCATCTACAGGCCTATCTAAAAGTATGATGGTGCTTAGCAAAATATCTGCTACAATGCACTGTGGCTGGGTTGATATTGAGTTTCCTAGTAACAGGCTACCTGTATGGCACCAGTTTAAGATACATGTCATGGCCACTCTTCCAAAGATAATCTTGGGCACAGTCGCTTTTTGTTGAAGCAGTCACAAGATTTTCCTTTGTTGCAGAATAATTAATACTGCTACGTAATCCGTATGGGGGAGTCCGCATGGACTACCGAACGCATTTGCAGTGAAAGCACACAGAACCCCATAGACCATAATGGGATCCATGTGCTTGCCATGAGATCTCCACAGGGAACATACGGACAGGAAAGTACTTCACAATCTACTTTTCTGTCCGCATGACTCGTGCAGACACCACATGGACCTCATTATAGTCTATGGGGTCCGTGTGCTGTCATAAGCTCACCGCTTGCCAATGCATTCGATATTCTGTTCGGGGGGGGGTCCTCATGCAAACTCCCCGCACTGATTACCAAACGCAGATGTGAACCAAGGGTTAGAAGAGCACTACATAAATCAATGACAACTGTGAAGTGTGCTGCATAACGGTGTTAGTATTACAGGGTGGTTGAAGACATAAAGTAACAAGCAATGATTATCCATGCTGCTGTATGCTTGTAAATTATTCAGTATTCATTGTTTTTTTTTATTTTCTGCATTCTTGTGGAAATGCTTTTGCTGTATATCCCACAAAAAAGCAAAGCATAACATAATAAACCTGTCAACAGTAAGACTTGAAGTATACTAGAAATTTGCCTGCACCATTTAAATTGCCTACAGGAAAGACATACCAGTGGAAAAAGATGTGGCAATATTCACAATGTCAAACAGCTACTAATATTACCAAACCTATAACAACCTGCAAGGCCACACTACTATTAGCAATACAAAAAAGTCCCAGATTCAGTGGCAGAGCTGCGGTGTGTGTTTAAAAGCCTCTTCTTTCCTTATGTAACGTACAATCTCAGTTTACATATACCATGCAACGACAAACAAGATCACAGGAAAAGCTGATACTGTGATTTGAACCAGGTTTACCCTGGGAATGTTCTTAATCTCTGAAACTCCTCAGTCTACTCTAATTATAATTCCACACTCCATGCACAGCCTTTAAATATAGACAATGATACTTTATACTGTCCGCAATCCATACAAAGAGCAGCCCTCCTGCAGAATATTCTTACTCAATGTGCTTGCATTGATTTGCTATAGTTGCTTTCTTTTACATGTACTCTATTGAGCGTGTATAACTTTGTTGCCTATATAAAAAGTCTACATTGTTATAGTTCTATAGAATGTGAATGGTGAATGTATTGGGTTCCATTTTATGCTTTGAAAGTTGCTGTTTCTTTTCGCTCCCTGTAATGGTATAGATCTTGATATTTTCAAGGATTCTGTAATGTATCTGGTCGGAATGCTGCTGCTCAGTCCTCACAGCTGAAAGCATAAAACATGCTCATAGCTCCCTCTCATGATGACTGAGATTTGCACAAGTTTTTTTTTCTTCCTCTTCTTCGTGCTTTCAGCTGCTGAGTGGTTAGATCTAATTGCTTCAGTGAGGTCACCAAAAGGTATTTATCGAAAAGCATTGAACAACAACAGGCTTAACACAGACACACAGAGAAAACCCCTCTTGCACGTTGATTTATGGAAACAATTAGGATTGTACTACAGTTCTTTCTGGGTTGAGAAATCTTGTTGCTACAGACTCATGTTGCAGAAAGCAGGCAGCAGAAATGGAATACACATATATCCAGCTGTTATCATCGAGAACAAGTAAGTTATCTCTGCTATTTCAGGAGGAATTAGTCTTGTGGACTTGCAGAACTTTACCTCCACAATACAAGGGGATACACACTGCTTTAGGTAGCAGAATGCAATGTACTTTTAGGTGAATGTCTCTGTAACACAGTACATAGTGAGCAGAGTATTCTTGACAGCTCAGCTCAGCACAGCTCACATGCTGCTGTCCATAAGGCATGTCTGGGAGAGAGTTCCCAGCTCTTCACTGTGCTATGTATTACAGTATTTTCCTGCATGAACAAAATCACATTAGCACTAAAGCCAAGTAAGATAACTCAATGACACACATGTAGAAATTGTTTAATTACTTTTTATCTATTTCCTGATTTATTTAGCCTGTATCAGAGTATTTAGAAAGAAAACTTTTAGCAGTCTAGATTAGGACTGTGAATACTACCTATAAACTTTATCATATCTTTACAGTTCTGTTACATTTGCATTCAACAGTATGTCCAAGTGGTCTTGAATATTATTCCCAAGGTCATCCCATTCTCATCTTCTGAGGATACTGTGGAGAAAGATCAGTTTTGTAAAGTCCACAGTTTATGGCAAAGACACAAGACAGCACTACAAGTCTGGAGTTATACTGAGTTGTTTCCGCTACACTTATAGCAAGGTGTACGACCAGTTCTTGGACCTAGAAAAACAGATCCACCTGAGATTTACGTTTCATTATGATGTTCATGAACACCCAGATCACTGCACTATAATGCGCAAATGGATACTAACTTGGATCCTGCCAACTTTGCTCTACATACCATATCTTTACACTTTATTTCTCTTGGGCACGCTCTCACTAGCCTGCAATGACATGACTACAGAGCAAACGGCTGCAAATGTGAACTGTTCCAGCCTTGAGCGGCACACCAGAAGTTATGAATTTATGAAAGGGAGTGATGTAAGAATAAGAAAACTTTTTTGTCGAACGCAGTGGTATCTGTTGATTGATAAGCGTGGTAATGTGAAGGGCACACAGGATCCAAACAACAGCTACAGTAAGTATTCACCACTTTTTTACCATTTGTAATACTGTAATACTGTGAAGTTGGGTCTGCTGTAAAGTTGGACAATAGGATAATGGCACTGTGATTGGTCATGAGTCGTACATAATCTAAGGTAGATCAGGTTTGAGTTTCATTCTCATAGGAAGACATTTGGAATTCATTTACAACTTAAGACAATACAATGCAGACTGGCCGCAATCATTTTGCAGGTCTTTTTCTTTAATTTGGTAATAACTGTCTAATGTGGTTAAACCTGACAAAAAGGGAAGTAATGTCTATAGGAATAAATCAATGTTCTAGCTAATAGTTTTGGAATGTACTTTTTAATATACATTATTGTGCAATATGCAGATGGATGAGAATATGAAAATTGACAATGTAATATAAAGTTCAATACTGTTTCCAATATGTATTTATAGCATTGGGATAGCTTGTGGTTTTAGCAGAGACCTGTCTAGAAGAGAACATAACGCAATTATATCCCATTTGTTTTGGAAAAGACCATATGTGACGGCAAAAGATTCAATATAGGATATTTACAATTATGCACATAAGACAGACGACTTTTTCCAATGCAGATTTGACCATAAACCTGCAGGGAAACCCACATGTCGCAGGTTTTGCTTCAATTTGTGCTGGTGATTTGCTGCAGATTTCACCTTATGCATGAAAAGGTTGACATTCACTGTTAACGGTTAAAACTTCAATGCATGCTCATACATCTGTCAGGAATTCTTGAGCTATGTGTGCATGGTGTCTTGGAAAGCCTGTTCACATGTATTGTACTGTGAACTGCAATGAATTAATCCGTGGCAATTCTGTTATGTCTGAGTGGCTTTACAGTCAAACAGTCACATATGAAATACATACCCTAACTCAAGAGGTAGGAAGGCAGATACAACTGAAGCATGCAAGTAAAGGTATTGTGCTTTCTATACGTCTAGCCTTGTCTTTTTCATATGTCAATATGTAACTATATAGTTTGAATTAGGGAAACTGAATATATTGTAGTATACTGTCAAAGGATGTCTTTTACTAATGTACCAATGTTAATAATCCTATATACTAGAATGTTTTGCATTGAAGGGCAGGTGCAGCAAAAGTACCGACTCTCGGTGTCTCACGCCATTTTAATAGTATTATTATGTTTATGTAACAAAGCCATGAGACGTGTATTTTCTCACCAACAGTGATATATCTAAGGGAGTTAACAAAATGATTAATAGAATAGGTCACTTAAAGGAAAAGATGACGCATCTATAATGTAACCGAGTAAAAAAAACTCTAAAGGTATAATTTAGAATTATGAATAGGGTAATAAATACTGGAGTCACTAACTGGGTATTTAAAAGCAGTGTAACACATCAAATGCAACCAGACAGGAGGGATACTGGGTGTGTAAAGTAATGCATCATCCAGAAAAATAGAGAATACGAGAAGACTTGTTTCTATTCAAGATGTCAGGACACTTTAAAGTCAATTACTATAGAAGGTGTCTGGCGAGACAAGAAAATCTGAAACCATCAGATACGATGACACAGGAGTGCATATCTGCTTTAACCATAGCAACTTATCAGCAGTAAGCCTCTAACTGTCTGGAATGTGTAGCGTGACATAACATCAATGGCTACAGGTGGCCAAACATCTAACATATAATAAGACTATAAATGAACATGCATGTATAGGTTACTGACATGTTACAATTAAAAAAATTACATCATATTGTCACTTTTTCTTTGATTAATTTTACAAATGAGAAAGGTGTATTGAAAAGTGGAGTTTATGATGCAGTAGTGGTTTGTTAATATGTAACATGTATGCAACGTGATCTCTACATGGTCAAACTGTGTTGTACATAAAATTTAGTTTAGTTCAGCCTTATAGATTTTGTCCCCCAATCGAAACAATGTCAACCTAGACAATAGAAAAGGATTTAATTGAAATTTGTACCATCAAAGTTGCCTTTTTGTCTGAAAATGATCATTTTCATAACTGTGACTATAGAACCAAGGGTTGTGTTTTGATAAGATAGAAGAAAAAGTTCTGCTAGAATTATCCCAGTCCTACAATAATATATCAGCCTTGTCATTGGTCAAGCTAAGGCCAACATCTATGCATTTAATCAACCTTCAGCCATTTCAAAGCACAGCTGAACTTCTAGACAAGGTATATAAGCAATTTTCAAAGTATTTGTATTCACTATGGTACCAACCTGGTGACACACCTTATGTAAAGACCCAACCAAGTCATATGGTAAAGTGGTAAGCACATCAAATACTCATATTTTATAAAATATATATTCTATTAACACTCTACTGCACAGAGAATCTACTGGAAGAAAAGCATGAGCAGGGAGCTGTTACTTCAGTTCTTCCTTGGGAGTTGTATGTGGCCAGAGCCGCTATAACATCTTCCTTCACCAATCATTCATCTGCAATTTGTCTCTGCAGAAAACTTTTGGGAGTATGTACTGCAAAGTGTACACCCTTCATGTGCTTATTATTGTAACAAAGATAGACATCAGTGCAGAATATGTTTAATAAAAGTGTTTAAACTTTGGTCCCTACGCCTTAGGGGATGCTATACAGAGGCACTACAATTAAAGGTCTCAGTGTAGCTAAGTATTACATGGTCACTCATCATTGAATGAGCGGCATGTAATGCCCCATTTCCTGTTGTGTATCTCTAAATAACAGCTTATTGTGGAGGTTCCAGCAAGGTACTAATATTGTAATCAAAGGAAAAAATGAGACCATAATAACTAAATATACATTTTCTTGAAATGAACCTTCACGAATGCAAAAAGTGGACACCAACCACAAACATGCACATTACCTATATCTATACAGGGTCTCAAACAGTGGTTGTCCAGTACTTTTACTGATCATAAACGATCTAATTGTATTATAAAATACACAGGGTAATACATATCTGTTCCTCACTTTATAGATTTATATAGCATGGAGTTCTAACTATTTATTTTGAAATATTTTTTACATGTCACTTTTTAAGTTTAGAATCAAAAATCACTTGTTAGGGTGTCCTGAACGCTAGACAAAACCAAGGTAGATTTTATGTTGGCGAAACACATTGCTGCTACTGTGGTGTAAAGGTTACAGCAGAATTAATGCCACACAACCCACTGGAATGTGCTTTTCTTGGCAGTCAAAGCAAAAGAGTATTTGCAAGGAAGTATCCTACATCACCGCTGGTGGTTTAAAGGCAGTGCAAACTGATAGAAAAGGCAAAGTCATGAAAAACATTTGTCAGAAACCATGTCCAAGAATTTAAAGTTGTCAATTCCTAGTTACCTTTCTTTTTTTAGTATTATAAACTATTTATAATAGTCTAAATTTAATTTGAGCTTTTTTCTTTATATAGTATATACTCAGTATTTTTAGTGCTGCAGATATTAAATAGTTAATGGGATATAGGCTGGTCTAGCTTATGGATTTTAGAGCTGATTTCCCCACGCAACTAGCCTGGGTTTTAATCCACAGCCAAACGGCATGCACTGTGCTCAATACCCGAAGTACTAGACACTTTGCACTGCAGGATTTTTTTCTGTATTGTGTTGAAATCCCATCTACTACACTTGTACTGTACTTCACAGCAGGTTAACCGATGGCGATTTCACAGCGGATAACCCACTGTGAACTCACAGCATATGCTCTTAGCCTAAAAGGGACCTGTCAACATGTATGACATATCTGTTTTAGGAAATGCTTGTGCTACCTATAGTATAACACCTCTGGAGCAGCTTTTATATATTGTAGTTTTGTGTTGTACTGCTCCTGTGTTATCACTAGTGTATAAATAGTTTAGACATTTCAGATTTCATTGACAACTGGGTGTAACCAATTGAGGGTGTGTTCAGACACACTTATTTTATCATGGGAATGGTAACACCCAGTTGTCAATTTATTCAGAATTTATTTCTAGGAGAAATAAAAAACAATGAATGGCACAACACAGAGATATAAGAATAGATGGTATTTCATTGGGAATGCAATTATTTACTACACCTGCCATTACAGATCAGAAGTTCTCTTTAAAGCTTAAGGACAATGTTAAGAAAGACACTAAAGAAACGCTTGTCTAGACCAAATTAGTTTGAAGATTCTTTACTACCATTACTAACACACTTTTCTCTAAAATGTCTACATCTTGCAAACTGACAGGACCCCTTTATTTACATAAAATAATTAGTTATCCAAATGTGACACATGAAATACTGCAAAATGACAATAGTTCCACAAGATAGAAAGGAAAATGGTATTTTGGTTGGTAGTCAAAATAAAAAAGTAAATATTGCGAAATTTGTAGGGTTCCAAACAGACTCTTCTTATGTCCTATTTAATAAAATTTATACATTATCCAACAATATAATCTGAATTGATAAATTATTTGAAGTGATGAAAATTATTTATCTATGTTGAATGGATTGTCTCATGAAACCAACCCATGTCCATAAGCCATATTATTGCCTACAGAAATCAAAAAGGTTCCATGTCCATGACTTCCCTCTATGATCCAGAACTTACTAAAGTATCACCTGCTATGGTGGACTCAAGCTATCTCTTATGGATGACTAGCTGGCCAGAACTTCCATCGGCCTAACCAATTATTTTATGCCAGGGATGGCAGGAACATGGACATTCAGCTGTTCACCCCAGCAGCTGCATTTTGAGAAGGTTATATCATCTAGATGCAAATTCAAATCATAGGTTTTTCCAGTGTTTGGTTAATCTACACTACAGTTATGGCTTGTCTATGGCTTGGAACAATGTTATATCAGTAGGGTTTCATAGTGAAATGAGTTTATTTAGTACTAAGCAAGGCAATTAACATTACTGTTGTATCTTGCTATTGCTGAAGGGAACAAGCCTTAGGCAATGGATTCCTCTAAACCTTGAAAATGCATAATTAGTAACCTAATTACAAGCTTGAGACGGAATCTCCTTGTAATGAATTTCTAATTGTTCCATTTTACCATGCTCGGAGCTAATGCAGGGTGACAAGAGGGACATTACATTTTGGCAACACATGAGAATGAAATCAAAATACAGTAGGAAAACATCTGGTCACCTTTCCTCTTAAAAATGGTACTTGAACATCTAGGATCAGATACTTTTACAATTTTTCAGCTTAAAAAATCTTCTAGTGTAAAAAGGTAAAATAAATTGCTCTTTATAATTCCTTATTATCTTGTCTTCAAGAATTCTATTAAAGTAGAACATATTCTTTATGGAGGTTTTATTTTAATTGCAAGAAAGAACTAGAATAACTGGGGCTAGTAGAATGCTTAAAAATAGCAATAGCTGTAAATGAGGTTTACAATATAAAAGGCGATCCAGAAACCTTGTCACACTACAGAGTCAATTTTTCATGTATTACATCCAGCTGCACTAACTTCCCTGGGTAGAGCCCCTAAGCCAGGGTTGTAGCTATTAGGGGTGCAGAGGTAGCAGTTGGACCTTGTGGAAGCCCCAAAGCTCCCTCTGTCCCATAAAATATACTAGTATTCTCAATGGCATAAGGTAGGTAAGGACCTCATTACAGCCTTTGCAATGGGGCTCAGGACCTTCAAGTTACATCCATGCCCCTAGCAAATCTTACCAGGAATCAGAGGAGAGAAATACTAAATGATATATAGGGTCCATAATAAATATATTCATTTAAACATATTAAGCAATGCAATACTTGTCTCCATCCACAATGGTCCATAATATCCATATTGGATGACTGGGATGTCCATAGGGACTTCACAACCATATGCTCCAGGATACAGTCCCTTATGCAAGGTTAAAGAGAACCTGTCACCAGGTATAAAACACCCAATAACATACATGGCCTGAGCATTCTGGCGTCTTGTTTATCCAAATCTGTTCAACCATACTATAGATATAAGTCCTTTTAATGCTTATACAAATTAGGGTATAATAGCCAAGCGGTCAGTAACACGGTCATTTCTCTGTGTGCGATATGTCATGAACTGTTACCGCCCTCTTGGCCAGTATACCCTAATTTACCTTAATGCTAGAAATTTATAATGGATGAAGGAAATTGGATGATCAAAAAACCAAAATGCTCAGGGTGACAGCACTTATCAGATGATTTATGTCATTGGGCTCTTCAGGCCTGGTGACAGGTCCTCTTTAAGTGATTCTGAATAGTAGTTTCCCTAATCCTCCCTTCTTTTTTGTTACTTCCTTTTACGCCAACCCCTTTCTCACACCCTCTCACTTACCGTACTCATATGTCCTGTTCTTATAAATGTTGATGATGTAGACTCTCAGGGGATGTGGATCTTCATACTGATAAGAGACAAAGCTGTCCTCATTCTACATGCTGGATTAACATTTATATTGGTTTATCACTTAATATGCTATCACTATTTTTGTGTTAGTTTATATTTACTTATATAATAAATAAAAATGGATTTGCTATAATATCTACATTTGGAATCACTAATAAATGCAAGCAGGTTTTATAACATATTAATTCATACAGTGAATTTACAAGCTGATAGTCTACTATTCCTCAATTTAGATTTCATTGTTACAAACATGACTGGGACTAGATCCCATGTGTCTCGTCACCATTTTATAAGACAGCAGGTCCTCTAACGTAATATTGAGGCAATAGTGTTACAACCACCCTGTAAAATTAGCAAGTAGTTTTGGTCACACATGTGCTACTCAGCTACGAAGAGGAAATCCATTTCTAATACTGTTCAAGTAGACAGAAGACCCCACACACTGGTAGAAATATGATATAATTCCCCTAACCAGTGTTCATTTAGCAGACCCATAGAAGATTAATCATAGGAATAACATTTGCAGCCATTCTCCATATCCACTGACCCTTTAAAGAAAACATCACACATCCAACAGAACGGCATCATTATGCTTCCTAAATAGTCTAGCTGCCAGTAGCTGCCTCTCATCTATACATGACAGATATAAATAGCACATCATTTAGGCTAATGCATCAGTAGGAAATGTAAACATTTACCTATAAATACTCTATCATTTTGCCAAATAAATAAATTAGGTTACATAATAGCCTAAGGGTTATTGCTAACCACAGACGTGGGAAAATTGCTTGGAACAAACAAACCATTATAGCCGCAAAATAGCAGCATTTTGGTTATTACTTCCTGACAAATCAGTACGTTTAGTGAAACCTTTAGGTAATAAGAAATAGACTGTCTTTTTATCACACAATGGCGTTATAAAGAATTCCCAAGAGAAATGCTATTTCATTAAATCTACAACCCTATTTTATAACTAGTAAAATGAATATGTTTTTCTGTTGTCATAATCAACATAATTCTAGATGGACATTTTGTTCCTTCCAAGTCCATGTCCAGAGCTTCTGGCACAGGATCCGGCAGAAATCCCAGCTGAAAAAGTCCCGCAAGCCTAACTTGTTTTTCCAGCCATGTCTGAAAAGATAAGCCAAAGGACCTTATTATAGTGAATACTGTCTGTCATTAGATGGACCATTCTTATGGTCCTGCAATGGATTACAAGAACATAGGAAACATTGTAGATTTCAATGTAGCCTCACATTCTGCCGTTTCTTTAAACCCATTACAGTGTAATGTTAGACAATCTAATGACGTGCCTAATCTGACTGAATAAATAACAACCATAATGACCGGGAGAAAAAAGTGGGTAAGCAAATAGCCACAGAAAAATAAACTAAACCTAGGAACAGTTTAATAAATGAGCAAAGCCTGCAATCACCAGTCTGGAAATGCTTTCCTTCACGTATGTAGGAATAATGATTTTGTGACAAAAATGAGTCAAACCACTAAATAGCTGTGAATAACCACGTCATCTGGAATTTCAGCACAAAGCAAGGAAGTTAAAACATTTTGTTTTGGGATAAAATTTATTTAAGAAACATCAAACTGTCAGAGACTGGACTAAAGAAATTACTTTGGAACTTGGAGTCACATTTGTATGGTATTTTTAAAGATAAAGTTGTGTACTATCGTCCATATAGTTAGACAAACAGAATTATCAATTTCTTAGTAATTAGTTTAACATATAATACATTTCAATCAATAGGACAAGAATAGGTTAAGGTTCCATCACATTGCGGTTTTTCTCGAAGCGCTTTTCATAGAAAGTCCACTGAGGTTTCCTATTCTACTTCTAGAGAAACTGCCGGTGTTTCCATAGTTATAATTGACATGCTGCCATTTCCAAAACTATTTCTAAATTGCAGTGTCTACACTGCACATATTTTTCTGCAAAGTGGGAATGAGATTTGTTAGAATCCTATCCACTTTGTTGCGACTGTAAAACAACGTGGTTTTTTCCCCAAAGTGTTTTCACCATGGGCAAACCAATGTTTAACGCCATGTGGGCACTGGTCTTAAAAACACAGCCCACTTGTAATATAGCTGAATGCCATAGGTCTGATAGCTATAACCTGTAGAATTTAATGGACATCTCTGAGTGAAGCTGCTATACAATTCCAACACCACCTGTGTTACAACAACAGCTATATATGCAGGTAAAATTAATATATATATTTTACAGTGAAATTTTTGAGTTGTAAAGTCAACAAAATTGCATGTATAAATGGTCTTCCAGAAAATGACCAGTAGTATATGATAGGACTGTCTCCGAAAATCTATTCTGGATAATTTTTCCCACAGTGGGGGTGTTTTGGAGAGGTTACACTGTGCACAGACATATTTTCTGGAGTCTGGTTTGGAGCCTGACCAATGACATTGGCCATGAGATTTTTTGGCATGTGCTTCCCCTGGATACTCTGGTTCTTCCCAAACTGCAAACAAAAACTTACTTATGAAGCAAATCTGTAACCCAACTATACTGCCTTCTGCAAGGACAGTATGTTACAGGTTTTTTGGCATATTTGCCCAAAAGAGATAATTTGGCTAATCATAGTAGACACACAAAATACAGCGGACTCTTCCTCCAAATACAGCAGACAAACAAAATACAAAGCTCCTCTCATGAATACAGTAGACTTCTATGAACCCACTGTATTATCTGATCACTCTTATTAGCCAACCATGTGTATCACTGTGTGAGCAATTAAAACATAACTTTTATTAGACATTGCATTAAAAATAGACCTATTAGTGAATAGTGAGTCCAGGATACTTCATGATAAAGGTGTGGACTAAAACTAACACCTCTTCAAAATGCTGTGAGAAAAAGGCAGTCCAGTATACCTCAATTTATTTTATCTTCAGAGAGATAACTAGTCTGAAGTATTAAGTATATACTATGGCCACAATAAGTGTCAATGGGGTCCACACCAAGAGCATGCTGTAAACAGATCCCAATAAACGGATAAACACAGCTAAAACATGCTGCACTGGCAAGTTAGATAACCAATATCAAAATGTTGGTAGAAATTCCCCTGGGACGATAATTAGTGCTAGGGTCTCTACTGCGCGGTTGCATGCGCAGTAGCATGCTGCTACTACTACTACTGCGCATGCACCCGCGCCATTTTTTATCAATGGCAGTTCGCGAGCGTCGGAGGAAGACGGGACCCGAGGACATCGCTGGAAGAGGAGGCGTGGCTGATGATGTGGGACCCTGAATGCCCGCCACCGTACATGATAGAGAAGATTAACATATTATTTTTCAGGGTTTTATTTTAAAACTGGGGGGTAGTTTAATATAACTTTAGCGGTGCCTGAATAGCCTTTTTAAAGGCTATTCACGCATATGAGGGGCTCTATCAGCATAATTTTGCTGATAGAGCCCCTTTAATGTGTGACACCAAAATTTTACCACATTTTTTGTCAGAAACCAAGCCAACAAATAAGGTATGCTATGTTTATCAAACAACATCAGCCATTTTGATCAGTCTGGAGCAGTAAAGGCTAGTTTAAATGTGCACGCTCTAAAATTTGGATAGTCTAAAATCTATAAAATGTAATTGTCTCTATAATGTGTTCTCACATACAGGGCAACATATTCAGGTGACAGATTCACTGGCCATGCATAATGTAGAGCTGTTGGACGAACACTCATTCGGCCTTCAACTATCTTGTTCAACTTTCCTATACAAAGGCAAGCTGAGTTCGGCCAAGCAAAGCATGTGCACTGAACTGGGAGAGTAGAGATCCAGCATCAGCTATGGATTATATATGTGTTCTCTAAAGGAAGAGAAGAGAATGTCAGTGCCAGATTCCTCTGGGCTTGGCAGGTGAAATGTGGCAGAAATGGGACAGAATTTTGGGTGACCCCCATATTAGATGGTTGACCAAACCCAATGATATTGACAGGTTGTCGGAAACACATCTAATTTGTATGGCAAACTTAAATCTGGAAATTAGATTGTAAAACAACTGGAGATAGGAAGTGATATAAATGCAGTATAACAATATGAAATATTAAAGAATTTAAAAAGATATATAAATTGTCATGTCTATTTTTGGCTCCAGCTGTTGTAAATGTTAATTGCAAGGGAGAAATTTATCCAGGTTAGGTTGTGAAAAAATGAATCATAACTAATACATTCTCCAACCAAAGAACCGACAGACCCCATGAACGTCAGATTGTTTGGAGGGGTTACATTTAATAAGCCTGATGTTACATCTGCAGACAGGACTTTATTGCCTATAGTTAGCTTCTAACAAACAGAAGCCATAAACTTCCAGGAATATATCAGATGCCACACAAAGCTAATAGTTTACTCTCTGTTATTAAGAAGATTTCCAGACAGGCATACATCATTTGTACAGTACTTGTGCTATTGAGTGGTGGGAATCCCTGTCTATGTTTTTAATGTCTTTGTCTTGTTGTGTTTGGAAGGGAGGGATATGGCAAGCCTTGGATAATTACATTACATATAGCTGCAGGCAAAGAAGCTTTTGTAAATCGTAGTGTTCTATAGGATCAAAAGAACACGTAAAATTGTACCCATTAATCAGAGCATCAGGCTAATTGATTTAGATATATTATATCTTTTTTGAATGATGTCTTATCCATCTGGTTTCTGTGAGACACTTTGAAATTCACATACCTATATAAGAACACCTGTAACATTAGACAGACTAGCCAGTAGGTATATACTACTCAATCCTCACCTAACTAGGTGTATAGAATGTGTGCTAGGTGTCGTTTCCTTGGTGAAATTTCCAGTCCCATAATTAGATTCCTCTTATTATTTTTATTATTTCATTTAAGAAGTTGATATAGTACTGGGATGACATATAACATTTATGCATCATGTGGCAGTTTTGGAAGACTTTTTTTTGCAGATAAAACATTGTGTTTAGATAAATGAATGCCTTAAGTAAAATAAAGAAAATATCTACGTTTAACTTTTTTCCTTAAAATCGAGGGGTTTAAGCATTAGTATAGGTAGCATGTAGTGCATTTTTGGGTTTGGTGCCATTCATTTTAAATGTATTATACTAGTGATATTAAGCTTTTAGGTTAAAGGGATTCTACCACTAAAACACTTTTTTTTCTAGTTACCACGTCGGAATAGCCTTTAAAAAGGCTATTCGTCTCTTATCTGTGGAAGTGCTCTCCGCCGCGCCGTTCGTTCAAAATACCGGTTTGTACCGGTATGCTAATTAGTTCTCTCGCAGCGATGGGGGCGTCCCCATCGCAGGAGCAGCGATGGGGGCGTCCCCATTGCAGCTCGAAAACCGACCGCAGCGCCGCCTCTCTGGTCTTCGGTGTCCTCCCCTTGCCTCTTCAGCGTCTGTCAGACGCCTGCGCAGTATGCTCTCTGTTCGGCGAAGCCTGCCGAACGTACTGCGCATGCGCGAAAGTGCGGTGCCCGCACTATGGCTGGGACCGCAATTTCGCGCATGCGCAGTACGTTCGGCAATCTTTGCCGAACAGAGCGTACTGCGCAGGTGTCCGACAGACGCTGAAGAAGGAAGGGGAGGACACCGAAGACCAGAGAGGCGGCGCTGCAGTCGGTTTTCGAGCTGCAATGGGGACGCCCCCATCGCTGCGAGAGAACTAATTAGCATACCGGTACAAACCGGTATTTTGAACGAACGGCGCGGCGGAGAGCACTTCCACAGGTAAGAGACGAATAGCCTTTTTAAAGGCTATTCCGACGTGGTAACTAGAAAAAAAAGTGTTTTAGTGGTAGAATCCCTTTAAGTTCCCACATAGCAGGCCACAGTAAGAAAGCGCTGCGGGAAAAACCGCAGCAACGCATCACAGCTTTACCCACATCAAACCTCTGCAGACTTTCTGCTTTCCTTATTCCTATAGGGAAGCTGTTTCTGTAGGAATAATTGACATGATGCAATTTTTGAAACCGTGCTGGTTCTGGAAATCATTGGGTGTCTTCAGCAGAGCATATTTTATCGCAAACTGGGGATGGGATTCCCATCCACTTTGCTGTGACTATAAAACGCCGCAGTATTTTCCCGCAATGTGGCACTTTGCAGGGACTGTAAAGCACTGTGTTTTTTGTTTTCACGGCCAAATCACTGGCATTTACGCCACGTGGGCCCGCGGCCTTACACACATATTTTCTCCATATGGCAGGTATAATACTTGGACAAAATGTCACAAGACATACTGCTAAATGTGTAGGATATGCCATAAAATACTTTATAGTGCAGGTCTTTATTTACAAGCTTTTTAAACATCAATAAAAGCGTTGTGTAAATATGTCCTAAATGTAAAAAAAAAAAAATCTAATGAGATACATATTATATAGTCTGTCCAAGAGCCATTGCCTCAATCGAGTCACCCCACAACTATTCTAACAGGATATATAAAGAGTGCATTACATGTTCCATTTATATTGCTGGCTGTCTTATTATTACCAGCGCCGCACCTCTAATGAGGCGACGTGAGGCGGCCGCTTCGGGCAGCGCACGGGAGGGGGGCGGCGCACAGGCAAATTTTTTTTTTTTTCTACTTTGAACCAGCGCAGGAGAGCTGCTTCTCTCTGCGCAGGTTCAGACGTCTGCGTAGGCGGCGTCACTAGGCCGCCTACGCACGCTGATACGTACTCAGACGCCTAGGTATCAGCGTGGGCAGCGTCATCACGTGATGACGCTCGCTGATACCTAGACGTCTGAGTACTTACATTGTTCCAGCAACCCCCCCCCCTGCTGTCTTTGGCTGACGATCAAAAGATGGGGGGGGCGTCTTTCGATCGTCTGCCTCAGGCAGCAGAGAGGCTAGGTTCACCACTGATTATTACTCGAGTTATTCACATATTTCATATTGGATCAGTATATCTCATAAGCATTTTCAAGACATATATCCTAAACATGGGGAAGCACAGTATAAGGCTACGGCCCCACGTTGCGGAAATGCAGCTTTTTTTGTTGTAGATTTTGTTGTGGTTTTTTGAGGCAAATTCAAAAGTGGACTGAGCGGACAGTAGAAGTATAAGCATTATATATATATATATATATATATATATATATATATATATATCCCATTCCTCTTGCAGCCATTCTTCTCAAAAAAACGCAACAAAATCTGCAACAAAAAGAAAATCTGATTCAGCAATGTGGGCCTTAGCCTATGAGAAAGATCACTGCTGGTGTTTGTGAGTTCATTGTGAATAAGGCTTAACTCTACACAGTATTACACATATGTAGATAAAGAATTATCATTTTTCTGTATAAAAGTTTCTAGCAACAATTTTTCATTCACTATAATTTGTTATTTTCATTCCTTGACCAAATAAAGTAAAGCATAATATCTGAAAAGAAATCCCTAAACATTGTGTTTTTTTTATTTTTCGCACAGTCCAGATGGGAACTGTCTCTTTGAAGTCAATTGTGTGTAGTTATACTACAAAATCATTCAATTATACGTAATTAACATTTTAAGGGTACAGTTTTAACAGATCTATATTGAATCCAGTAATTTAGAAAATAGTTGGTTTCAGCTGAACTTGCTTTGCTTCACTCTTTGAACATAACATTTCAATTCACATTGAAGAACAATGACAGGGCTATCAGTTTTCGTCACCAACTCAGATGTACTGTAATACAGGCACATATACACAATGACCATGTTATATCCTTAAAATGGCAGCTACAACAACAGTGGTAAAAAGTTCATAAACTAGATTAACAAATTTCAAAATGAAAAACTCACTCATACAAGAGAGGAGGTCTGATATCTAAAAGGTTACCATCTACCATAGACAGCTGTAGGTTAAATGCCGCTTCAGCTGTTTGCTAATCCTTCCAACTCTCCCACAGACAGTCATGCTTGGCCTGGTGCGTTCTCAACTGGGAAAGGGGAATAAGCTGCTGATAAACACCTCTGGCAAAGACAAGGATTAGAAATGCTGGATTTCATCTGTCCCTTAGCAAAGACTGAGCTCCATAACAAACTTTTGACTTGGGCTCCTCCGCCTCCATACGACATAGTGCCCCCTTTCCTGGTGCCACACAGCATAACATTCCATTTACACACACTATAATATCATGAGACATTTGTAATATCATTGAAGAGGGCCGAAGAGGTTACCATTGTTTTTTATGTTTGACCACCACCCCTTGGATTCAATTACCACAAACACGTTAAAATAAACCATTCAAGCAAGAAATGACTAACCTGTAAAAAGCCATGACAGCCCACCATCAATCTATAGATCCTTTCTGCCTCAGACTTTATAAAAAGGAGTACAGTGTTTTTTATATTTGTTACATTTTGTATTAATACAACAGAAAAATAGTGCCATGACCCATTACAGGATTTCTTAAATACATAGCTTTGCTGTACTATATGCTGGAAGATGGACTGGCACTTACTCTATAGTAAGCCATGTGCATGTGTTCAGGCCTTAGCGTGAAATCCCAGTTGCAAAAAAGGCTCCCATTGACTTCAATGGGAGCCACTCGCTTTTTTTGCCGCTAGCGGGAAAAAGAAGCAAGATGCCCCTTCTTCCCACGGATTCCATAGTGGAGACAGCCGTGGAGTCTGCGATGCGAGTCTCCCTCCTGATTAGGCCTATTCATTTGGGCCTAATCAGGAGTGGAATGCCACGACGGGATGCCAGTGCACTGTATCAGCATCCCGTCGTGGCTAGCCGCGCGGAAAGTTGACACGCGGAATTTGGTTTCTGCTGTGTGAAAATACCCTTATAACATTCTATCATACTGTATCTAAAACATAATGGAACATAATGGCTAAAGCCACCGTATTTATAACAAAGATTTATAATGGTCTAAAAGCAAACATGTCTTAGTTGCCAATAACAAACAATCACAATACAGGTTTCATTTTTTAGTAGCAGAATACAAAGTTACATTTGTAATGCAATTGGTTGCTATGGGCAACTAAAACAGTTTTGCTTTTAGGCCATTATAAATCTGTCTCGATATCTTTATTATAAATATGGTGGTTTTAGTTGGAAGAAACTGTACAAAGTAGAAAGGTATATTCAGTAAAATTAATTTCACACAAGAGAAATATACTGTAGTCCGCTGACCTCAGAAGATTTACTAGGAGACCAATGATCAGAAGCTTGTGTTAACAAAAAGCAGAGATCACAATTTGTCTAAAATTATAGAAAATGTCTAAATAAAAAAAAAAAAAGTTGACACAAAAACAAAATGAAAGAAGTATATACAAGGCCAACAATAATTGACCTGGAAAAGTAATTGTATGCCGATATGCCGGTAGATAGTGTCAGAAGACTGGTGTGCCAATAAGTTACTGGCTTTGCTTTCTTGTATCATGGTATTGTTTTGTGGTAGTACCTTAATAAAACAGCCAGAGTGCTGCTGTAAGAATTATCATTTCTTAATATATTACATTTCTTGACTTACACAACAAATTGCCATCAGGAGGAAAAACTTCTTTGCCTTTAATCTTTAAGGCTAAAGCCCCATGTAGCGGACTGCAGCTGAAAAACCCTACGGAAAAGACTGTGGTGGAAACACATCAGAGTTTCTCAGCAGCACTTGTCACAGAAAGTCCAGAGGGGAAAACTGTGTGGCCTTCCTGATTCTATTATACCTATACTACCCTCTGGTGCGGCTTCGTCTGCATGTTGTCGGCGTTGATAATCCGCCTATATTCAGCAAATTGCTGTCGTCAATGGTTTACCTGCATTTTGACAGCTCTCAAACTGTCCTGCTGCTGAACTTGTTCCTCAAGCCGTGCCTGTGATTGTTCTGGCATCTCAGCAGCTCACTGGGACGCCATATAATGAGCATGTTGCTGGCGTTGATGATCTACCTGCTTTGGCATTTCAACAGCTGTCAAGCTGGTCTGGCGCTGAAATTGTTCCTCACACCGTACCTGTGATTGTTCAGGCATCTCAGCAGCTCACTGGGATGCCATATAATGAGCATGTTGCTGGCGTTGATGATCTACCTGCTTTGGCATTTCAACAGCTGTCAAGCTGGCCTGGCGCTGAAATTGTTCCTCGCACCGTACCTGTGATTGTTCAGGCATCTCAGCAGCTCACTGGGACACCATATAATGAGTGTGTTGTGGGTGTCGATGATCCCTCTCAACTCCGCTTGAGGAGAACTCTATTGACTTCTGGCTACCTTCATAGCTCTCGCTGTTTGCGACAAATCAGATTTTCTTTTTCCTGGCATGTTTAAAATTGGCAAATTGCCAATATGGGTTAAATGTGTTTGCCCATCCAATGTGTTAGCATGTTGCCTGGAGCAGATCAGATAATATGCAAATACATGTACAGAATTGACTGAGGGTTAGCTGAGTGTTTACATAGAGAGATAACAGACCTGGCGTTATCAGAAGATGAGATAAGCTACTGCAAGAGCAGTGTAATATAGTATGTGAACATAAATTCATAAAAGTTGTGAAGCCATGTCATTTACCGGGATAAAAAGTAGCCTATCTTTTAATCGAGGTTACAGAATATCTATGTGCCAAATTTCATTCAAATCTGTTCAGCCGTTTTTGCGTGATTGAGGAACAAACATCCAAAAACACAAAGTTTCGCATTTACGATGAAAAACGGCAGTGTTTCCCTAGGTATAGTTGACATGCTGCGATTTTTTTAAATCATAGCCTTTCTGCTGCAGATTGTTTTCTGTAACGTGAGAATGGGATTAGCCAGAATCCCATCCTCTTTGTAGGCACTGTAAAACACAGCTTTTTTTGCTGAGGCTTTTCCAAATGCTGCGTGGTCACATCATGGGGCCCCTGTCTTAAAAGGGTTGTCCAGCCATTTCAAATTTTAAAAAATGCTCAGAATTGTGTAAATATAATAAAAAAAAAAATACAAGCATGCCAATCCTAATCCCCTTTACAGCAGCTTTTATCGCTTCCCAAGCCTCTCAGTGGTCTCTGTACTTCCAGATCCCTCTCAACATGGAAATGTGAATGCAACTGCTCTTTCAGCCACTGATATCGATCACTCACTTGCTAGTCTGGTACCTGGTGACCTGTTACAGCCAGTGATTGGCTCAGTAGTTACATTTGTGTCAAGAGGAACCTGGAAATACAAAATCCTGTGGGGACTCCTAAAATACTGTTATAAGTGCAATGGGGGATTGTTAAATATTATTTTGTGAAATATTTTACATCATTTTTGGCATATAATAATAATAATCATCATCATCATCATAATCATGAAAATAACCATATTGCAAATATAAAACATTTAAAAAAAATTCTAACCAGCTTAGTTATAGCTTGAGTACTCTCTAATGTTGATTAGTTGTCAATGGATGCGACCATGAATGCAGGAACCTTCTTTGCTCTTGCACTTGTCAGACACCCAGCCAAGATTTCCTTGTTGTGGACAGTTTATCTGGGAGGGACACTACATGCATGAGATATCCTGGCCACAACAAGGAAATGGCTGAATTTCTGACAGGTCCATAGAAAGTTACAGAAAAACTTTAAAACTCATCAACATTTTTAATTATTTATATCTGCAAAAATGTAAATTGTTACTTGTCTATAAATTTAAGTATGGTTATATTCATGGGAAAACCCCTTCCCATGTCCAGATAACCCATCTTTCCATAAGAACATGTACCGTATTTTACGGACTATATAAGGCGCACTGGACTATAAGGCGCATTGCCCATGAGCGCCTTATAGTCCGTCTTGGTTCATATATAAGGCGCACCGGACTATAAGCCGCAGTCCGGCGCGCATTATATGTTATTGAAAGCGGCGACAGGCAGACTTTGCCAGCGGCCGCTTAACCCCCCGCATGCCAGCCGCTTCTATTGGAAGCGCTCGGCAGGCGAGGAGGGGCTCTATCAGCAAAATCATACTGATAGAGCCCAACCGTAAAAGATATATTAAACTACCCCCCCCCCCCCCGTTTTAAAATAAAACCCTGAAACAGATGTGAAACTTACCGAGCGGTGCAGGGTGGGCGGGCATTCAGGCCTCCTCTTCCTCCGATGTTCCGTCCTCCTCCTCCGGCCCTCGCTAACTGATAATGGCCTGGGCGCATGCGCAGTAGCCGTAGTAGAAGCATTATGATATTGCGCATGCGCCCAGGCCATTATCAATTCGCGAGCGCCGGAGGAAGTGGTCAGGACATCGGAGGAAGAGGAGGCCTGAATGCCTGCCCGCCCTGCACAGCTCGGTAAGTTTCACGTTCTGTTTCAGGCCGGCGTGACAGCAGGGCTGCCGGACACTTCCCATTCATTTCTATGGGAGCCGGCATGCGAGCGCTCCCCATAGAAATGAATGGACTGCTTTTTTCCATTCATTTCTATGGGGAGCGCTCGCATGCCGGCTCCCATAGAAATGAATAGGAAGTGTCCGGCAGCCCTGCTCCGTAGTGTGAATGCACCCTTACGGTGCCTTTTATGTATGTATGGAAGCGGCACGCAGACTTTGCCGCCGCTTCCATCCATATACACTCACCGGCCACTTTATTAGGTACACCTGTCCAACTGCTCGTTAACACTTAATTTCTAATCAGCCAATCACATGGCGGCAACTCAGTGCATTTAGGCATGTAGACATGGTCAAGACAATCTCCTGCAGTTCAAACCGAGCATCAGTATGAGGAAGAAAGGTGATTTGAGTGCCTTTGAACGTGGCATGGTTGTTGGTGCCAGAAGGGCTGGTCTGAGTATTTCAGAAACTGCTGATCTACTGGGATTTTCACGCACAACCATCTCTAGGGTTTACAGAGAATGGTCCGAAAAAGAAAAAACATCCAGTGAGCGGCAGTTCTGTGGGCGGAAATGCGTTGTTGATGCCAGAGGTCAGAGGAGAATGGCCAGACTGGTTCGAGCTGATAGAAAGGCAACAGTGACTCAAATAGCCACCCGTTACAACCAAGGTAGCCAGAAGAGCATCTCTGAATGCACAGTACGTCGAACTTTGAGGCAGATGGGCTACAGCAGCAGAAGACCACACCGGGTGCCACTCCTTTCAGCTAAGAACAGGAAACTGAGGCTACAATTTGCACAAGCTCATCGAAATTGGACAATTGAAGATTGGAAAAACGTTGCCTGGTCTGATGAGTCTCGATTTCTGCTGCGACATTCGGATGGTAGGGTCAGAATTTGGCGTCAACAACATGAAACCATGGATCCATCCTGCCTTGTATCAACGGTTCAGGCTGGTGGTGGTGGTGTCATGGTGTGGGGAATATTTTCTTGGCACTCTTTGGGCCCCTTGGTACCAATTGAGCATCACTGCAACGCCAAAGCCTACCTGAGTATTGTTGCTGACCATGTCCATCCCTTTATGACCACAATGTACCCAACATCTGATGGCTACTTTCAGCAGGATAATGCGCCATGTCATAAAGCTGGAATCATCTCAGACTGGTTTCTTGAACATGACAATGAGTTCACTGCACTCCAATGGCCTCCACAGTCACCAGATCTCAATCCAATAGAGCATCTTTGGGATGTGGTGGAACGGGAGATTCGCATCATGGATGTGCAGCCGACAAATCTGCGGCAACTGTGTGATGCCATCATGTCAATATGGACCAAAATCTCTGAGGAATGCTTCCAGCACCTTGTTGAATCTATGCCACGAAGAATTGAGGCAGTTCTGAAGGCAAAAGGGGGTCCAACCTCTTACTAGCATGGTGTACCTAATAAAGTGGCCGGTAAGTGTATAAGGCGCACCGGACTATAAGCCGCACTTACGATTTCTGAGGAAATCGTAGGTTTTTATGTGCGCCTTATAGTCCGGAAAATACAGTAACTAAATCAAGGGGAAGCACAGAATCCAGTCAGTGACGTTTCTTTTCATTTTGTCCTAGTGTTAGCCTCTTTTAAGCACATGTTAATGTTAATTGAATGTTACAGGGCCTTGAATTTTTTGCCATCAGTTTTTTCTTAATTAACAAATTAGATCTTTGGTGTATTGATGGCATTAACATTTACCACTTTGGGGCAACAGCAAGGCCCTCATTGCTCCAAAGAGCTCATTTGAATACTGACAGAAGGGGAGATATTTTGTCAACACAGTTTGAGTCAGATGACTAACCTATCTATCTGCAGAGCTGTGTTGTTATGCAGCTTTCTGGAGACAGACTCCCTTTAAGCCATAATTAAAAAACATTAAAAATAAAATAAAAAACTTTAGAAATAAAAAAAAAACTGAATAGAGTGCCCTTAGTTTTCACAAATTTTCAGTTTTTCAGTACAATGCACTCCCCACTTATCTACTTGTCTAAAGGAGCTATAGTAAGCTAGAATTTTGTAATAGCGTAGTAGCATCTTTGTATAATGTGCTTATTCAGGCACACATACATTGCGCTAACCATGATCTTGGACATCCATGGACACAATTAGAGAATTTGTTTAATTATTAGTTATCATTAACTATTAGTCAATAGTGGGGAAACGATGAATTAAAATACAGTTCCATATTTTTGTTTTGAAGGGGGCAAAAGCATAACAGTGAATACAAAAGAACTTTATTACAAGAAAATATATTTCAAAATAAAGTAGGCAGACAGCTATTTATCCCTGCCACTTATTAACAACGTGAAGGTGATTGTCAGGCATTGGGACCTGAAAGACTGAGGCCCTGTCTGTTTAAAACATGGTCACCCATGGACCCCGTAGACTATAACCAATATAAAACCTCCTTGCAGGACTTTTCTCTCCACCGATTTTAAGCAGAATCTGCAGCAGAGTTTCTTTTGGTTGAGGGAACAGGACCACCATGCTCATGATCAGTGGGGGTCCCAGCGATTGGATCCCCACCACTCAGCGAGATATCCTATCCTATTCATATGCGATAACAAAGCTCGCCAGAACCACTTTAATCTTGGAAAGAAGCATCCATTGCATGTGTCTAAATATAGTAATATAAATTGACTAAAGCTATGTTGTGAAAAGTAAAATGAATACGGTTACATAACCAAATATTGGTAGCTACCTCCTAAGTAAAGTTGTAGAAAAAAAGAAAAGCGAAAATCAAAAAGATCAGTTCAACGCAAAGTGGGTTTATCCTCCTTTTAAGGCTGAAAGTATCACATGCCTTGGATATGTCCTGCAAAATAGATTTGTGATTACAATGTGAAATTATATATCCTCTAAAAATGTACAGATAAACCTATGCTGGACCCAAGTAAGAGTAACCAGATTCTAAAGGTAGAAGTGGCGAATGACATGCAACTGTCTTCAGCAAGCGCTAAGCCTGAAATTGCAGATATTATTAAAAGTGAGATGGACAGCTCTCTCTTTCAGTTTTTCTACACTTCACAGATGAAAGCTAGACAATCATCATTATGAAGTATTAGCCTTCTTTCAGTACTGAAAATGGTAGTGACAAACATAACATAGGGGCAAATTATGACTTATTAACTGCTTTGGGAATAGTTTGCTCATAAAATAGGCTTTAAAAATACTTGTATACTTATAGCAATCTAAGGCTGGGTTCACACCAGCGTTGGCTCTCTGTTCATGGATCCCGTTTCCCTATCCGCATGAAATATGCGGAGAGAAATGCACTGCACGCAGCACTTTTCTCTCCGCATTTTCTGCCGGATCCCACTGAACGGATGCCATTATAGTCTATAGGGGCTGCAGATTTCCTAAGGCAACCATTTTTATATGTGGATTAGGTTTCCGTTTGGGAGTTACCAGGCCAACCCCCCAAACCAAAATCTGAAGGCTGATGTGAACCTAGCCTAAATTGAAGGGGTTTTTGCTTTACAACTACCCCTTGCTATATTGACAGCAAATGGAAGAGCTTTAAAATCACTGGTAAATAACTGCTATTGGTTGTGAAAGTTCTGGCTATTCAGACAATTTCTGTATGTAGTATTATATAGCAGTTTATGAAATGGTGGCTCACGTCAAAAATGAAGGAGTCAAGTCCATCAGATTATGGTCCACTATTTGTAGACAACACTTTCAGGCCTGGTTCACATCTGCGTTCGGGGAGTCTGCTTGGGGACTCCCCCTCCCCGAACAGAATACTGAATGCATTAAAAAGCAGTGAGCAGTGAAAGCACACAAACATCATAGACTATAAAAGGGTCCGTGTGTTTTCCATGCGGTGTCCGTACAAGTCATGCTGAGAGACAAGTACTTCAGGAATTACTTTTCTCTCCACATGACTCATGCGGACACCACATGGAAAGCACAAGGACACCATTACAGTCTATGTGGACCATGTGCTTTCACTGCTCACTGCTTATTAATATCTTCGATATTCTGTTTGGAGGGTCCCCAAGTGGACTCCCCAAACGGAATACCTAACACAGAATTGAACCGGGCTTCACATGCATTTTTCTTTGTTTACAGTCCCTGACAGAAGTTCTGTCGCTTATCCATGTTGTGGAATCAAAAGCTTATAATCTAACTTTAAGTTCATCTATTGGTTTTAGAAATGACTCATATGAAAGCTGAAACCCTCCCAAATGTGTTTTTTATTAAGAAAATCAATTGGCTTCACTGGTGAAATATTGATCATTTAATGAACACAGAAAGGTCAGATTTGGCAAGACAAAAATTTTGTTGCCTTGTCATATAATGCGCCCAATCCTAGTTTACAGCCTCGCCGTGCTTACTAATTGATCGTTTAATTAGTGGGTGTGTATAAGAAGAACTCCAGCACCCCAGACCTTCACTTGAACTGCAACTTCACCTCTGACAACATGCCAAAAATCAACCCTGCGACCAAAGCCTTGATTATCAAGAGGCTGAAGACCAGATCCACTGCAGAGGTGGCTGGCACCTTTAATGTGTCTCAGCGTCAAGTACAAAGAATTAAAAAAAGAACGTAACAGACTGGAGATGTTTTTGACAATCCCAGGTCCGGCAGACCCTGCAAGACAACTGCTCAGGAGGAACGTTTGTTGGTTAGAAAATCAAAAGCCAGCCCCTCTTCCACTGCAGCAGAGCTCCAACAGGCCTGGTCACTTAAAGTCCCTGTGTCAACTAGAACAGTTTATAGGATTCTGTCTCAGAATGGCCTCCATGGTCGAATCAGTGTCCAGAAGCCATCACTAAACAAAAGGCAATTAAAGGCCCACGACCTGCTAAACACATGGACGCTGGAAAAGTGGCATGAGGTGGATTTCTCAGATGAATCTTCAGTTGAATTACACCACAGCCACCACAAATACTGCAGGAGACCTACTGGAGCCATATGAATCCAAGATACACCCAGAAAACAGTTAAGTTTGGTGATGGAAAGATCATGGTCTGGAGTTACATTCAGTATGGGGTGTGCAAAACATTGGCAAGGTGGAAGGCAATATCAATAGCCTAATATATCAAGAAGTATTAGCTTCCTCTTACATTCCCAATAATAAAAAGGGTCAAACTTTGCCGCAGGATGGTGCTCCATCTCATACACCCATCTCTACATTAAAGTTCCTCAAGGCAAAGAAGATGAAGGTGCTCCAGGACTGGCCAGCCCAGTCACCAGACATGATCATCATTGAGCATGTTTGGGGTAGGATGAAAGAGGAAGCTTGGCAGACAAAACCAAAGAATCTTGATGAACTCTGGGAGGCATGTAAGACTCCATACTCTGCTATTCCTCATGACTTCATCAATAAATTGTATTAATCATTGTCGAAATGCATGCAGTCCTCCAAGCTCATGGAAGTCACACAAAATATTAGATATGGCTCTAATAGCACCACATCTTCATTCACCAATGTTATGAAACATATCTTTGTATTTGAACTGAATTATTGGTTTGATTTTCACATTACTTTATGTGGGCGACAAAACTTTTGTCTTGCCAAAATCTAACCTTTCTGTGTTCATTAAATGATCAATATTTCACCAGTGAAGCCAATCGATTTTCTTAATTTAAAAAAAAACACATTTGGGAGGGTTTCAGCTTTCATATGAGTCATTTCTAAACCCAATGGATGAATTTAAAGTCAGTTTATAAGCTTTTGATTCCACAACATATATAAGCGACAGAACTTCTGTCAGGGACTGTATAGCCTTGTCAAAAGGATTTTGATCTAAATCACTACTGATCATATTTCCATTGTAACTGGCATTAGAAAATGAATAAAAGGGCATCATATGGTAATATTTGAAATACAATAGGAATAGATACAGTGGTGTGTCTATTGTTTTAGACGTGCCCAGCCACACAAAAATTTTGTAATGTAATTTTTCACAAATTTTTACTTACAGTAGCAGAAGTATAATTCATCCAATACTCCATATAGCTAAACTCTATAACACACTAATGTCAATTTGTGCATCTGTATTTTCTATTAGGACATGCTAAACCAGATACAAAATTTGGAATTCAATTTTTCACTTCTAGTGACAGTAGAGTGACTCATGCAAAACTTCATGCAGTTAAATACTATAATGTACAGTTAGTGCTCCAATAACATGCATTGGTCCCAAACTTATACCTATATTGGGGGGATTTATTATGATTAGTGGCAGTCATGTGTTTCTACATGGTTAATTTTAATAATATTAATAAAACAAAGCTAAAATTCAACAATGCTATAAATATGCACATAAAACAAAAAAATATACTTGAGAGAAAAAGAAGAGGGATTACAATAGAAAAAGTCAAAATTCTAAACAGTTTTGAAGTGAAGAATTATAATGTTCTATGCTAATGGAAATAAGGAAAGCCGTCATATCTTTCTAGTAAATGTCACAGTTGCAGATTGGGATGAGAGGTGCCACCTACAATCGGAAATGGAATGGTATCAAATTCATTATTTCCTAATTTTTGTCTGCTTGTTATAGACAAGAAACTCATTTGTAGTAAATAGGAAGCAAGGTAGCATTTGACAATATCCAGTCCCCCAGTTCCCAAGTTTAAAATAGGGCTTAAGAGGTCTTTAAGAAGAGCTTTCACCATCTCCCTTAACTCCAACTATTTGCATCCTTCAATAGGTATTAACCCACTGATCCTGGTGCAGTGGGAATTTTTTTCTCCAGCCCACACCATTCCTGAGGAATTGGTTCTGGTAGTTTCAGCACCTAATATGCTAATTAGACTCTCTACTGTAAGGTGGGCAGTTTTCTGCTGGAAAAAAATTCCAGGACCACCCACCTGAAAGTAGATGGCCTAATTGGGTGCTGAAATGAACAGAAATGATTGCACAGAAACAGTGGGGGCCAGAGAAAAAAAAATCCAACCACCATTTTAGAGGTTTTTGAAAGTCTTCAAGTGTTGCTGGACTAAACAACAATATCTACATAAAACATAGAAATTTGAGTAGACTTGACATTTGAGGACGTTAGTCAAGAGAGGGAAATGTTCTCATAAGTTAAGAGCAACCTGGTGACACAGTTTAGTTGTCCTAGATATCCTGACAATATGTAGGAGTAATTATGTGGAAACACTTACAGTACTGGGCAAGGGAGTTGATCGATAGAGCTTTAATTTGATATCTCGATTTAAACTGAAAAGTGCGATATACTAGATAATAGCAAAAAAAAAAAAAAATTAAAACTTGAAGGCATAGATATGTATATAATTTTTTTTTTACTTATTGTGAATGTTATTGCTAATAGCAGCTAGTTAAGCATTGGACACAGCACAATTATTTACAATTCTATCAATTTTAAGTGAGCTGTACCACCCAAGAACAATTTCCTGAAAATGAGTGACCTTTGACTACATGGGAAAATAAATTAGTTAGAAATGATAGAGCTGATTACTTGCTATTAGCTACGCATTCTCTGTGACCAGGACATAGAACAATTGATAGCAGACTGGAGTGTGCATTTTGTATACCAGTGGTTAGACTGAGCTCTTTGCAGTGCATGAAATTCTTCACCAAAAGCAAATAGGCCCCAGCACTCCTATTGTCTGATAAAGACAAACTTCTTTGTTAGACCATATATTCTTCCTGACGCATTTCTGGGACACAGGCCTTTACTCAAAGTTAGGAGAAACTGCCCCTGGACAGTCTGAACACCTTTTCTATGCCAAAGAAATGGAGACTTGAGACATCCCAACCATGAAGTTCAATTAAGTGTCTTGAAACATTGTGTGACTCCAAATTAGCCTCAGCATAAATATATTCCCTAATACGAAATTCTGCAGTTAACCATACGGTCTTGATATTAACTGTCAGAATACCCAGAACACAATGTAGTATTTCTATTGGTTTATTTCCAATGGATGTGTGGGCAGGCTACAGTATCTATAATATATTTTACAAACTTAAATAAGATTTATATTCAAAGAGTGTTGAACAATAAGCATTGCAAGATCAAAAGGAGTCAAAAATCAACTATTAAAAAAATTAATAAAATAAAACCAAAATGAATACAATTTACTCAGAATAAGTTGTTGCAGTTTGGGGTAACATATAAAGAAAAAGTAATTGTTTGGCTCTTTGTTGGAATCCACATCTGGCTTTGCCTAGAAATTACAATAATATAGAGAACATGGTCTTCTATACCCTGAAAAGATGATGTAATTAACAAAACATGCATTTTGTAATTTCATCCAAATATTAACTTTTAAAGATAAGCATTTAAAACAAGTGTTATATGTCCCCTTTCTTTGTATATAATATTTAAATACTATACTTCACAAAGTGAATTCAGCATAACAAATACGCTGACAAATAATAAACTAAGACAATTTTGTTTCCCTTTACATTAACTTATGTGGAGAACGTGTATGTGATTAAACGTAAATATACATTCAAAATTATATTTTAGAATCCATTTAGGGCTAAGGCCCCACTTAATGGGCCACAGTGGAAAAGCACTGCGGGAAAAACCGCACTGGGAACACATTATGGTTTTTCACAGAAAGTCAGCAGAGTTTTCCTCTGCAGACTTTCTGCTTCAATTATATCTATACATGCGATTTCCAAAAACACAATGGTTTTAAAAATCGCAGCCTGGGTGTATTTTTCTGCAATGTGTGGATGGAATTAGACTGTAATACACCACGGCCTAACTGCAATGTTTATCCCATGTGGGGCTTCAGCGTAGAAGAGAATCATTTGTGCGGGCAGTGTGCAGCAAGCACATGGAGCCCATTATAGTCTATGGGGTCTGTGTGCTTTGACAGCACATCGCTTCCAATTGCGATTGTATTCCATCCGGGGGGTGTCCATGTGGACTCCTTCCAGATGGAATACAAGCGCCAGTGTGAACCAACCCTTAGTAAACAGTGAGTTTATAAAAAAAAAAAAAAAAAAAAAAAAAAGGTAAAAGCATTATTCTATACTTATTATTATTATTATTATTATTATTATTATAGAAGACTGTACATAGAGATGTGTCTATACATAGTATAACTGTAGAAGAGGAGATCAAAATACAAAAGTGTGGTAAACATATGCTCTCTTGCTTATGGATACACTTTGGTTCAAAATATTTTTCATTCCTGGACTAAAAGAATTAAAAACTCACAAATTCTAGAATGGAGAGTGTCTCAGTAGCACAACAATGTAATGATTTACAGTATGTTTTATGCATGTACAAGTATAACTAATTGTCCATCAGATATCAGATATTGGACCCTAACAGGTCTCTTGACTTGTCTGTTTTAGTAAATGAATTCTCTATCAAACAACAGATTGGGATCATCTTTCCTCCTAAGGGTGCATTCACACTGAGTAAACGCTAGCTTATTCTGAACGTAAAACACGTTCAGAATAAGCGGCGTCTAAAGCAGCTCCATTCATTTCTATGGGAGCGGGGATACGAGCGCTCCCCATAGAAATGAATGGGCTGCTTCTTTCACTCCGTGCAGTCCCATTGAAGTGAATGGGGAGTGCCGGCGTATACGGCAAGCTCTGCTCATGCCGGAGCATACACGCCGGCACTCCCCATTCACTTCAATGGGACTGCACGGAGTGAAAGAATCAGCCCATTCATTTCTATGGGGAGCGCTCGTATCCCCGCTCCCATAGAAATGAATGGAGCTGCTTTAGACGCCGCTTATTCTGAACGTGTTTTACGTTCAGAATAAGCTAGCGTTTACTCAGTGTGAATTCACCCTAACTCTGTGCTGTGCCATTCCTCTGACTGGACAGTGTTAGGTGTTATTCACACAGTCAGCGTTTGGTCAATACTTTGCCAAAATTAGGTGTGGGTTCAAAACCCAAAACAGGTGCAGATACTATACCTCTGGGTAGATTCCACCCCTGATTTTGGCTTAGGCTAAGTTAACACGATAGATTTTGGTCTGGCATTAGGTGCGGATTTCACGTCAAATTCCGGATTAAAATACCGCCTCCCATTGAATTCAATAGGAGCCGGGTATTTTGTTTTTCTGCTTCCACAAAAAAGAAGTGATGTGCCCTAACTTCCGCGGTGGAATCAGCCACAGGAGACTGCGGTGCATCATCCCTCCGGACTAGACCCATTTATTTGGGCCTAATCCAGAGTGGAATTATGTGACTGGATGTGGGTGCACTTTATGCACTGCAGCGGAATCCAGTCGTGGATAGCTGTTTTTTGCATCCCGCCTCAAATTCCGGATCATCCGCCGTATGAACTTAGCCTTACAAATAAATGGTGTGTGAAAAAGTCCTTCTGCTATACAGGAATACTCCCACTGGCAACATCCAGTTGTCAACTGATTCAGAAATTTCTAAAAGGAATAACAGAGAATACAACTATTTAATAAATCCAGATTTGCCCAGTGAGGTGATGCTAAGTAGTAAGTTACAAGTACACTGCCTGGTCTCTTGAACTAAGCAAACGGTGGCTCCCAAGAGAATAAAATATACACTGCTGGAATTATTATTAGATCAATATGTCTCATTGTCTATAAGATTAATATAAAAATGTAAATAAATAAATATATATATATATATATTTGCATATCTCACACACAACTGTTATACAGTCCTATGAAAAAGTTTGGGCACCCCTATTAATTTTAATCATTTTTAGTTCTAAATATTTTGGTGTTTGCAACAGCCATTTCAGTTTGATATATCTAATAACTGATGGACACAGTAATATTTCAGGATTGAAATGAGGTTTATTGTACTAACAGAAAATGCGCAATATGCATTAAACCAAAATTTGACCGGTGCAAAAATATGGGCACCTCAACAGAAAAGTGACATTAATATTTAGTACATCCTCCTTTTGCAAAGATAACAGCCTCTAGTCGCTTCCTGTAGCTTTTAATCAGTTCCTGGATCCTGGATGAAGGGATTTTGGACCATTTCTTTCTACAAAACAATTCAAGTTCAGTTAAGTTTGATGGTCGCCGAACATGGACAGCCCGCTCTCAAATGATCTGAAAACAAAGATTGTTCAACATAGTTGTTCAGGGGAAGGATACAAAACGTTGTCTCAGAGATTTAACCTGTCAGTTTCCACTGTGAGGAACATAGGAAATGGAAGACCACAGGGACAGTTCTTGTTAAGCCCAGAAGTGGCAGGCCAAGAAAAATATCAGAAAGGCAGAGAAGAAGAATGGTGAGAACAGTCAAGGACAATCCACAGACCACCTCCAAAGAGCTGCAGCATCATCTTGCTGCAGATGGTGTCACTGTGCATCGGTCAACTATACAGCGCACTTTGCACAAATAGAAGCTGTATGGGAGAGTGATGAGAAAGAAGCCGTTTCTGCACGTACGCCACAAATAGAGTTGCCTGAGGTATGAAAAAGCACATTTGGACAAGGCAGCTTCATTTTGGAAACAAAAATTGAGTTGTTTGGTTATAAAAAAAGGCGTTATGCATGGCGTCCAAAAAGAAACAGCATTCCAAGAAAAACACTTGCTACCCACTGTAAAATTTGGTGGAGGTTCCATCATGCTTTGGGGCTGTGTGGCCAATGCCGGCATCGGGAATCTTGTTAAAGTTGAGGGTCGCATGGATTCCACTCAGTATCAGCAGATTCTTGAGAATAATGTTCAAGAATCAGTGACGAAGTTGAAGTTACGCCGGGGATGGATATTTCAGCAAGACAATGATCCAAAACACCGCTCCAAATCCTCAGGCATTCATGCAGAGGAACAATTACAATGTTCTGGAATGGCCATCCCAGTCCCCAGACCTGAATATCATTGAACATCTGTGGGATGATTTGAAGCGGGCTGTCCATGCTCGGCGACCATCTAACTTAACTGAACTTGAATTGTTTGTCCAAAATACCTTTATCCAGGATCCAGGAACTGATTAAAAGCTACAGGAAGCGACTAGAGGCTGTTATCTTTGCAAAAGGAGGATGTACTAAATATTAATGTCACTTTTCTATTGAGGTGCCCATACTTTTGCACCGGTCAAATTTTGGTTTAATGCATATTGCGCATTTTCTGTTAGTACAATAAACCTCATTTCAATCCTGAAATATTACTGTGTCCATCAGTTATTAGATATATCAAACTGAAATGGCTGTTGCAAATACCAAAATATTTAGAACTAAAAATGATTAAGATTAATAGGGGTGCCCAAACTTTTTCATAGGACTGTATATATCTATAAGTAAATGGGAGATGATAATTTATTTAGCCACACTGTTTCTGTAAATGTGGACCTGTGGTGTAATTCAACTGTGCTACACTGTTTCTGTAGCTTTCATTTACCTGTATGGGCGTAAGTGGGGCAAAAATACAGTGATATTCACTCAAATGAAAAGGATAAAGGAATTTTTACAAGATTTGGAGGGTAAGCGCGGATCTATACTTTTTCACCTACACTTCTGTGAAGAGTCGTTTGGTCTAGTCCTGATTCTTGTGGTCTATACGTATACATATGGTTGTGATCTGCTGCTATTGATCTCCACTGTTATATGCTCGTTTGGGTGATGTGACCATATCACAACGTCATAAGGTGATTATACACCTGTTTTCATCTATGGATTTTTTCCTATGAGAAGGGATAATGTGCCAGGTACCGCATGGTACTTTCTCTGGGCTTATTTATATTCACTCAAATGAGGCCTTGAATAATCCATAATATCTTTTGCTAGGACAAAACAATCTGAATGAAACAACATTCACTGTGCTTCTAAATATATGGAGCTTTTTTTTTTTTCTTTTTTTTTTTTTAAATGTAGATTGTGAGCCCCACATAGAGCTCACAATGTACATTTTTTCCCTCTCAGTATGTCTTTTTTTTTTTTTTTTTTTTGGAATATGGGATGGAAATCCATGCAAACACGGGGAGAACATACAAACTCCTTGTAGATGGTTTTATGCCCTTGGCGGGATTTGAACACCAGGACACTAGCGCTGCAAGGCTGCAGTGCTAACCACTGAGCCACCGTGTGGCCCCCTAAATATATGGAGCTTCAAACAAGGCGGGCTGCACCCGCGTCACAGTTATGAGGAAGGTATTGTGCAGCTGTCGTAATGTTTAGCCTCCATTTGCAACTTCGGGTGCATAACCCATTATTCGACTCCTCATCAGGATTGCAGTTTGCAATATTGATCAGTGTGCCTTCATGGTGCAAAGCTACTGGATCACCAATTCATTTAGCCCTTAAGTACTATCATGGTATCATACACCTTCCAATCTTTGTCCCCCCATAATTCCACATTCCAGTATCTGATCAGAAGCTCCACCCACATACCTTTCGATCAATAGAAACAGAAAGTGTGGTGTTGATTTGGTGGAGATTTGTTCAGTGTTTTGTTAGTTATGATGACATAAAGACCTTGCCAATGCCTCAAAGACACACGATAGTAAGTATGTAACTTTTTTTTTTTTTAATGATTATGGACAAGCTGCATAACTAATTAACTCCATTAATTATTGTGTTTCCATTTATAGATTAGAAACTGTTGAGCTCTGCACCATAATGAATATACAACTTGGTCCTTCTCGGCCTAAAGCAGCCAGAAATGACTTTTATAAAATGTCTGCTTTTTATAATGCAAAGCCAAAGCAAATTATATTGTAAGGTTTCTATATGAATGTAGGAAGTCTAAGAGCAAAATAGAGAATTTTTTTTAAATTCAAAAAAAGGGGACAATAGAGGAATCTCAAAGACACCTTGATAGTACTTATGTGAGAAATCCTGACAATAGTATCTAGGGGTTAAGCAATGTTAGATGATGTTCATAATGTACTCTTTGGCCAGGACCCCATGTTGCAAAAACGCAACATTTCACATTGCTAATCCCATCCATACATTACAGGGATTCTTTCAGGATAAGGTCCCACCTATTGTGGGAAAAAAACGTGGAGGCAACGCATCACATTCTTTCTAGCAGTACTTTTTATAAAAAGTATTTCTGCTTCCATTATACTTATAAGGAAACCACCCGCTTTTGTGTATTATAATTGACATGATATGATTTCCAAAACCACAAACGCCTCCAATTTATTATTTTTTTAATGGGAGTTAGTGACAGACGCACTGAACAAAGAAGCATAGTGCCTCGTCTTGTCACAATTTCCATGGCAGAATCACTGGTGACACTGTGGCACTTGCCCTCACACCGATTCGCATTGTATGAAAAAAATCATACGCACAAATCTGTAGCAAAAATCTGAGGCTCAGCCTGATCTTTCTGCTACAGGTTCCACAGGGTCTGGTTCTAGAGAGGATTTTGAGGAAATGCCCTTAAGGTTGGAGCCCCACATAGCTAAAATGCTGCAATTTGGCCACAGTGTTTTATATTACCTGTAAAACGGATGGGATTCTGACTAATCCCATCCACACATTGCCGATTAAAATCTGCAGCAGAATGATCACATTTTTGTAAATTTCAGTGTGTCAGTTATACCTATGGAAATGCTGACATTTTCCATATAGACATAATAGAAGCAGAAAGTCCACAGAGGACAAAACTCTTGCGACTCCACTGCATTTTATTCTGCAGTGCTTTTTGGCAGCGGCTTGCTACATGGGCCACTAGCCTAAATGATGATTTAACTTGTAATCCCCTTTAAAAAAATCTTTATTTGACATGTTAATGAATTTGAGGAAAAATACCAGAAAATCTTGGATCACATTTATGAAATCTAATTAGAAACAGCCATTTTATTTATATATGTGTCTAGTGTACAAGTGAAAGAAACTTTTTGTTAAAATATTTGCCGTTATATTATTGTGCTACTGCAACATATATTTTTGTTTTGTATCCCAAAGCTTTATTAACTTGTTACGATATGTTCACATGGAGGAGTCTGGAGATGATTTTGAGGCAGTCTTTCACCTTATTCTCCGTAAACTGGTTATGTGGAACCCATGGTAGGAAGACGAGGCTGAGCCTTGGTCTTCTGCTCCAGATCTGGATGCGTGATGGCCTCATAACTGGTGCTAATTGACATGAGGGCACAGCGGTTCAGTGGTGGTTCTCTTATTGAAACTGTGGTAAGATCAGGCAGGACAATTCTTTTACAGAGGGCTGAAAGAAAATGACTCATCCATAAAAGCTTCCCATTGAAAACCACAGGAAACAGATTACGGCTGGTTTTAGGAAAAGATTTTAAAGTTTTGGACTGCCTCAAAATCATTTTTAAAATTCCTCTGGGTGAACATGCCATTACAATTCAGTTATGTTTTTTGCTGTAAATAGCTAATGGGGCGAGGTATTTCTGTATCCTTGGAGAATCCCTTTTAAACAAATGATTGCAGTAAAATCACACTGGTATGAACCCCAGTATTAGTCTTACAATACGTTGTGTTTATACTCGTTTATACTTTTTTTTTTTATTGTGCTTGAAAATGTTAAAACAAACAACCTCTTCAACAATAAGTGAAATCTCTATAGCAAAAGCACTTGCAGAATTCTTTTTAATTTCTATAGTTTTTCTTCAATGGTATTCAATGTCATCAAGAAAGTAGAACAGCTACTTAAAGGGTTTTTCTGGGCAAAACATACTTATGACCTAGGAGAGGTCTTCTTCACAAGTAAATCGGTGGAGGTGCAGGGTGCTCGTTGTGGGACCTCCACCGATTTAATTGTGAAGACCTCTCCTAAAAATAAGCTGATATCAGCATCCAAGACCCCAGTTCTATACATTGTATGGAACCAAAAATCAGACAGCTCTGCCTATTCTATAGTGACCTAAGCATAGGTAGTCAATATCATTTGCCTAGAAGACCCCTTGAATATACAGCAATTTGGACTCCTTGCTACCGCTGCCAAGTAAAGGCTATGTAGGAAAAGAAAACATATCGTACCCTTTTTGCAAATCTTAGGTCCAATAAAAAAAAACCATTTACTTTGCTTGACTTTAACTTTCGATTGTAAATTTATTGATGTGGTAATTATGTATACACTTGGAAGGTTTAGTGAAATCTAACAAGAACATACAAGACAGGAGGATATATTATTTGTACTAAAATGATTAACAGTATACACAAAATAGGATTAAAACAGTTGCACAGTAAGGGAATAATTGTTTATCTTTACATTCATAAATCATGGCAAATCCTATCTGCTTTTAATGCCCAGAAAGGTCAAGCAGATGTATTATCTTACTTAAAACACCCTATTCAGTGGTCTGTTCTGCATCACGTACACATACTAGGATTTCTGCTTTTCCTTCAAGGTGATATTGCTAGACTTTTGGTAATCACTTTCTCACAGTCTCTTCTATTCAATATATTGCCGCAACATTTCTGTATGGATGTTAACATATATATTTTTGGTAATGCATAGCATATTAGTGACAGTAGTACTAGGTAATGTAATACCACTGCAACACTGCACCGATCAGTCAGGTCAGCCAATAGATATTACTGAGTAATATTATGGGAAAAAGCTTGTGATTTTTACAATTATAGGAATGTTGTATAATGAAAAAAAAATACTAATGCAACTTTAAGAGTGTATTTACACCAGTTTACCTATTTAACTACAATACATTCAAAAATATAGCGTTCAGTTTTTCCCAAAAGCGGCTATAAGTAGTCCATTTTCAACCATAACAACAAAGTGTTCCAACTACTCATAATTAGAGATGAGCGAGTACTATTCGAAATGGTAGTTTCGAATAGCACGCTCCCATAGGAATGAATGGCAGCGGCCGGCCCACAGGGGGTTAAGTGGCAGGACGCCGTCCCCGTCTGTGTCCATTCATTCCTATGGGAGCATGCTATTCGAAACTACCATTTCGAATAGTACTCGCTCATCTCTACTCCTAATGTAAAAATGTAACTTTTATTAAATTGCATAAACACCCATAAACTAAAGCAGAGCTTCTCAATCTATTAGGGAGATATCTAGAGTTAGTAACTCCTATATGTACACTGTTTACTGCACAGTGTCTAGTATAATAGTAATAGAGTTCTGTTCCGTGAACTATGCTGCAGATAGAATATAAACAAATACAAAAACTCTTCAGGTTTGTAACCCATGACAGAATATTTAGTTTCATCGGCTATAAAGATTAATGGAAAGAATAAAGATTATGAGGTCTGGCAGTTCACCAGCAAAATAATAGCAGCTTATCTTGTCCAGCAATTCACAAAAGTCTCACAGAGAAGATTAGTTTTATTTCCCTAAGGCCAGCTTTATAGGCTTTCATTTTTCACAGTGATGATAGTAAATGCTACATATTAGTAATAAAATATATTTTAAATATGATATTTTACAGAGTATTGACACATCAACTTTTCAATTAAAGAGGACCTTTCACCATATCTGGGCACATGCAGTGTTATATACTGCCAGAAAGCTGACAGTGCGCTGAATTCAGCGCACTGTCGACTTTCCCGATCCGTGCCCGGTGTAAAGCGCTATCGGTCCCGGTACCGTAGCGCTTTACAGTCAGAAGGGCGTTTCTGACCATTAGCCAGAGACGTCCTTCTGCCTCGCGGCGCCAATCGCGCTGTGCTGTGGAGCGGGGAGGAACGCCCCCTCCCTCTCCTGATAATGCTAGTCTACGGACAAGCTGTGTGAGCAGAGGGAGGGGGCGTTCCTCCCGGCTCCACAGCACAGCGCGATTGGCGCCGCGAGGCAGAAGGACGTCTCTGGCTAATGGTCAGAAACGCCCTTCTGACTGTAAAGCGCTACGGTACCGGGACCGATAGCGCTTTACACCGGGCACGGATCGGGAAAGCCGACAGTGCGCTGAATTTAGCGCACTGTCAGCTTTCTGGCAGTATATAACACTGCATGTGCCCGGATATGGTGAAAGGTCCTCTTTAAAGAGGTTGTCCAGGCAAAATTGAATAACCCCCTTTAACTTATAAATCAGCTGGGGCAGTGAAAAAAAATTTAAAAATACATATTCACCTGTCCCTGATGCTCCTGTGTTCTCCCACAATGTCCTGATTCTTCTACTCCTGCAGATCCAACCTGGTCTCTTCCTGAATTCCGCTGAAGCTGCTGATTGGCCTCAGCAGTCACATGGCTGCTGAGGCCAATCAGTGGCCTCAGCAGGCCTCAGGATGAGACCTGGGATGTCACAGGAAGTGACATCACCTGCCCTTCTCTAATTGGCCTCAGCAGTCACATGACCAAAGATGCCAATGAGCGGCTTTAGTGGAACTCCGGAAGAGGCGAGTATGCTTGTTTTATTTTTCTCACTGCCACCAGAGGTGATTTAAAAGTTAAAGGGGCTCTATCATTGGGAAAAGTCATTTTTAACTAAGCACATCCTTGCATAGTCTAGACTTAGAAAGTCTATTTCACACCTACCTTTTGTATGTAAATCGCCTCAGTGGTATTTGAATGAGCCAATTTTTATTCATATGCTAATTAGCTTCCCTGGAAGTCTCATCGTGCACCCTCTGTGCGCTATTCTTTCCTATGTATGTGTACAGCATAGGCTGCTGCTGATGACTTCCTGCTTCCTGTTTGCACACACAGATAGGAGAGAATAGCAGAGAGACAGTGCTGCTGGGAACTTCCTGTACTGGCTGGAAGCTAATTAGCATATGAATAAAAATGGGCTTATTCAAAACCCTTGAGGCAATTTACAAACAAAAGGTATGCGTGGAATAGCGTTTCTAAAGGCCATGCAAGTATGGGCTTCATTAAAAATGAATTTTCCCAATGAACCCCTTTAAAGTGTTGCATTTTTGCCTGGACAATCCCTTTAATGGTGATTTTTCACACTGCATTTCAATACATCTGCCATTTAACAAAATTGGTAAATCAGGTTCACATTTCACAACTGTACTGTCACACACATTACACAACTACTGTCATAATCACTTTTTATTGTGTTTACACCTACAACACTCAAAAACATGTGCAAGACTCTATGGTCTTATAAGTTTTTTCTTTTCATCCTGTTGTATATAGAGCATACTGCATATGGGAAAATATCTCTAAAGCAGCCATTGAAGTCTGGCAAAAGTACTGGTATCTTCCTGTGTATGACAGAGGCCTTTGAACTCTGTCAGGTGCCAAGCCTTATATGCGACTGTTACCTCAACACCTCCTATAACTATATAATCACAGGAGCCCCCCTAATGTATATTCACATGTGGTAGATTTGCTGCAGAAATATCTGTGACTGTTCCGTTCATATGAACAAAGCTTAAAGAAATCCATGTACTTGCAACCAAAACAACCCAATTCATATAACTAGAACTGATATTTAGTGGCAGACATTTCTGTGACAATTCTGCTGCCTGTGAAAATAATCATTTTTTTCTTAGCTTAGTGCATGTGTGGTAAATAACTAGTATTTTGTTCCTTTGATTTTAGAAGCTTTTTAGGGCCCCTTCACATGGAGTTTACGCTCCGTGTATTCTGTCGGACATGAACTGTGTATACAGTAAGTTTGGAGACCGAAACATATTTGTTTTAATAAAATCCAAACCTTTTATACTACAATATCATATTCTGTGGGAAAAACTGTAGATAGTAAAAACTATATAACCAGGGTAGCTTAGGAGCCAAATGAAGGGTCTTTTCTGAATGGTTCCAGTTACCCAACCCTATTACAAGAGTCCAGGATTTAGTATGACAGTCCTCGTTCCCTGGCATCATTCTGGATTAAAACACTGATAACCTTTTCTGTCAAAGTTTTCTTCTTCATTGCTGACCTACACTAATTATTGGAAATGGCTGAAAGGTCAAACCATTCTCAGTACACCATATGGACCTAGCACGGGTGCATTATGCTTTACAGCATACTTTCAATTATAAAACAACTTCTCATGAATTAATAGTACCTGTGACTATGAAAAAAACTTTGTTGTATATGTTATGAAAGAAATAATGTTTTCATCTCCACTTATCAGGCCGAGTTACATTTTACATAGAAGTCTATGTTAAGAGAAAGGGGGAGGAGCAGGCTACTTGAAAAGACACATAACTGCACCTGATGAGCTCTTTGACAGCATGGAAGAGTTTATCTAAAAGATAATATTTACACTAAGACTCCACCATTGCACAAAATGAGGTAATAAATCAATTGACAGCCTCCTACTCCCTTTCCCCTCTCCATAGACTTCTGTATGAGAGCTGTATATGTAGATGGATTTAAGATTTGTAAAGTTAAGGAGCAGGAAATACCATACAAGTATGGTTTAAGTCCTACTATATGGAAAAACAGGGGAAGTCATTTGCATCTCTAGCTCTGGGTACGTCTTAGAAACAGACAAAGGGTTTGGAATAAGTTTATAAAAGGTTTCTGAAAATGAGGGGTTCACGTGGAGATTCATCCTAATAGTGAAGTTTGCAGTTGGGAAGGAGTTTTCTCTCTCAATCACTGCTGTCAGATTAAATGATGAACTTGACGTATCTGCTTTTTTTCAACTGTATTAACTACATGATTGTGTAAAAATATACACTGTATTCCTTTAATGCAAATACAGTAACTTGTAATTTGTCTTGTATTTTACAGGTATTCTGGAGATCAGAACAGTAACAGTTGGTGGGATAGTGGCAATCAAAGGAGTGCAAAGTGAATATTTTCTAGCCATGAACAAATCTGGGAAACTGTATGGAAAGGTAACACACAAATATATACTATATACATCTTCCTGGAAAGACAATACAAATGTTCCTTTTTAACATTTGCTGAACCTAGCAAAAAATTCTAGATAGCAAAAGCAGAGCAGAAAACAGGTGATAGGAATTCCTTTCTTGCCCATATGCACCCTGTTATTAACTTATGTACCTCTATTTAATTGCTCATTCCTAGCTATGCACAATTTATTCGGTAATTACACGAACCACCAAGGTGCTGGTTTTTGTGGATCTATATGCTCATCTGTAGATGTAGATCTGTAAATCTGAGCTCAGCAATACTGTAATTTTCATTTGCTGAAACTCCTTCCACTTCAAGCACATTTCAATTTTTATTTTTATATTTCCTCCTTCCAACCCCTATAATTTTTTTTTATTTTTCCGTTCACAGAGCCATATGAGGGCTTAATGGTTGTATTGTTTGTAATGGTACCTTTTAATATTCTGCACTTTATACTGGGAAGCTGGAAAAATCAGAATGGGGTGGAACTTGAGAAAAACTGCATATGTGCGGCTTTATTATGGGCTTTGTTTTTTACGGGGTTCATTATACAGAAAAAATGACATGTCACCTGTATTTTGTTGGTCGGTATGATTCCAGGGACACCAAATTTATATAGTTTTTTTTTGGGGGGGGGGGGTTAGATTTTAACTCCTTCAAAAGTTCACCCATATTTTTTTTTTCTTCCATGTACAGGGCAGTATAAGGCATAATTTTTATTTATGCCATTTTGTGGAATGTCTGATGTTTTGATCAGTTTTTATTATCTCAGTTCATGGGAGGTGAAAAAAACATCAGTTTGGCACTTGATTTTTTTTTCACTGTATTGGGAAAAATATTTTTATATGTCTGTATGTACTGGGCGTTTTCGGATGCGGGAATGTATAATTTATTTCCTTCTTTGTTTTAAACATCTTTTTAACTAGTTTATTAGCCCCATGGGGAGCTTGAATCTGCATTGCTGTCTATTGGAGATTCACTACATAGCTATTGAGGCTGGTCATAGACCAATAGCTATATTCCTATGACAGGCCTGGGAGACTTCACGAGGCTCCTGCCTGTCATAGGAACAAGATAGTTCTGGTAATCTCACTGTGTAGGATCCATGTTGCAACTTTAAAAGGTACAGGGCCGATGTAGGTCAATTTACAATGTAGATTTTTTTTGTGCATCATGTGGATATGATTTGTTTATAGCTTAAAGTAAATATATAACATACATTGCAAAAAAAAAGTTGCAGAGTTGTTGGGATCTAATCAAATGTTCTACATGTGAATGCCATGATGATAAATAAATATAAATAAATATATATACAGTACAGACCAAAAGTTTGGACACACATTCTCATTTTCTCATTCTCATTTTCTGTATTTTCATGACTATGAATATTGTACATTCACACTGAAGGCATCAAAACTATGAATTAACACATGTGGAATTACCGTATATACTCGAGTATAAGCCGAATTTTTCAGCCCAGTTTTTGTGCTGAAAAAGTCTCCCTCGGCTTATACTCGAGTCAGCAAAAAAAAAAAAAAAAATTATTTTTTTTTGAGGGTGAGGGGGGTCTATGACCAGCCACAATATCAATGCATGGAATCTCCCATAAAATAGTGCAAAAAAAATAAAATAAATAAAGTTCTTAATCCCTCCTTTCCCTAGAATACATACAAAAGTAGAAAATGACTGTGAAACACATACACATTAGGTATCCCTGTGTCTGAAAGTGCCTGGTCTACTGAATATAGGGTATCTGCAGTGCTCCTGTTCCGTCGGGAAGGAGTTAATAGGAGCACTGCAGATACCCTATATTCAGCCAGACTGAATTTAAAGTGGGGGAAGACAAAACAGTCCTCAAGCTCAGGGAAGGGGCAGACAGACAACCAAAACACCCCCTCCCCTTCCCCTTTCCCAGCATCTACTGCACCCAAAAACGCTGACCATTTTAATTTTTGAAATTTTCCAGTAGCTGCTGCATTTCCCCCTCGGCTTATACTCGAGTCAATAAGTTTTCCCAGTTTTTTGTGGTAAAATTAGGGGGGTCGGCTTATATTCGGGTCGGCTTATACTCGAGTATATACGGTATATACTTAACAAAAAAGATGGTTTGGGGTGAGCTGGACCGCAGAGTGAAGGCAAAAGGGCCAACAAGTGCTAAGCATCTCTGGGAATTCCTTCAACACTGTTGGAAGACCATTTCAGGTGACTACCTCTTGAAGCTTATCAAGTGAATGCCAAGAGTGTGCAAAGCAGTAATCAAAGCAAAAGGAGGCTACTTTGAACAACCTATAATATAAGACGTATTTTCAGTTGATTCACATTTTTTTGTTAAGCATATAATTCCACATGTGGTAATTCATAGTTTTGATGCCTTGAGTGGGAATCTACAATTTTCATAGTCCTGAAAATACAGAAAACTCTTTGAATGAGAAGGTGTGTTCAAACTTTTTGTCTGTACTGTGTATATATATATATATATATATATATATATATATATATATATATATATATAGATATAGATATATATATATATATATATTTATTTTTTAACGTGACTAAAATATTAGAACAAAAGAATACGTTTACTGGAATACGCTGTACAACTGAAAGGAAGTTCAAGTACCCTGTCTCCAGATGGGATACAAGATAAAGAATATAGTTTCCTTATGGTATCCTGCCCACAGATTTTGCTGCTGGGCCTGTCTATCATGCATATTTCGGGTTGCTGAAGCTGGGGTCCTAGAAATGCATCATAGGTGAAGGGTGTCATGACACCAAATTTCCTTCTACAAAGTGCCTAGAATTGGACCAGGCAGAGAGAGTGAGATGTGCAATGAAGGTGCCACCTATGTCTGGATGGATGACAAGAAAGATGTGGTAGTTGCTTGTGCTTGTTGATAAATCAAACAATCCTCTCTATCAATGGTCTGGGCTCTCTGGTGCCTCTTCACCATTTGTGCATGCCCTAACATAACGACTGCTCCGGACAGTAGTTATGTTGGTCACAACCGCCTAGATGGCAGGAAATTTCTCAAAATAACTGTCCTGCTTATCTCATTCCAATGTACCCCAGTCTGTCAACTAGGAAAAATGTCTTCAAGTGCATTGTAGAGATATGTCTGGCAGTCAACAATGTCTCACGAGGAGGTACAGTACCTAAAAAAGTAGCCTCTCAGAACCTTTTTGTACAGCAGTGAGGGAAGCATTTTACACCCTCTTTTGGCTGGACCCATTGTAATGTATCTGTCTGCTTTGAGACTGCGTGACAAGTTTTGCATCAATCCCATATTTCTATGTGGTTGTATTTTTTTTTTTGTCAATGAGTAAAATTATAATTTCAAAGTTTTCTAAAGCGCTTCACCAGTGGACAAAAGTCAATGCCAAAATTATTGCTTAATTCAGATAAGCATGAAGAAAGAGAATGTTTTTTCCAAAGCAACAGACCAGCCAGAGGAGAGCATGTGCAGCATGTCATCACTACAGTCACATCTCCATACAGGCTACTATTTAGATGCGTTACATGCACAGAGATCTAGTGAGTTTTTTTGCATCTACCTATCAGACGCTTACGAATTCTACTGCCTAGCTAACACTAAAAGTTTATGTATTTCAATAAAGGATAATTACTGTAACAATCATGAAAGTAAGTTACATAAAAGATTAAAAATATTCTCTTCTCTTTTTACTTTGCAGAAATTTTGCAATGAAGACTGCAACTTTAGGGAGTTAATCCAGGAGAATAAATACAACACATATGCATCAGCAAAGTGGACCCATAACGGAAAGGAGATGTTTGTTGCATTGAGTAATAAAGGGTCCCCAATAAAAGGAAAGAAATCAAAGAAAGAAAACAGAAGCTCTCACTTCCTTCCAATTCAAACATCCTAACCATGAATTATCAGTTCCAGCAGAATATTTTTTTACCTTAATTATAATATTAATAATTATATTAATAAAAACATACAAAGGACAACAGAAAAAGCTGGATCTACTACTGAAAAATCCTAACAAGCTGGACTTGCATATGTATGTGGAGATAAAAGACTTCAACCAAAAACGAAACGGAGGAAAAAATTTTAATAACTTACCCTAGACAAAATAGCTAAATACGAGTTGTACAAATTCTAAAGAGATATACAAACATATGTTAGTAATAATCCAGGGGTACTATTTTTGCTAAATTATCCAACCCCAAAGAAGGAGGATTGACTTGATCATCTGATGATTTATATTTAAAATGAAAATCTGCTTGTCAAATATGGCTGCTAAAAACATGATTTATTTTTTTATTTTTAAAAGCAGATAATAGTGTTATGTAAAATATGTCGGACCATGAGGCTGCTGGAATGATGTCAGATTTTCAAGTCAATTCTGCATGTAGACACTGAGTGGTACCTAAGCAATTCATAGTGAAATAACTATATGCACACTATAATATAAAACAAATTATAGTTTTACCTTTGTGACTATGGCATTCACAAATATATTCATCCAAAGAGGATATCACACCATTGTCAACAACTCCTCTCGGTCATGAATGCCAGATGCTGCTCATATTCTAAGCCAACAGTACTACAACACATTACTCACTTGTCTATGTGCAGTTTGGTCTACATATGAAAACATCATTTTTTTTTGCAATACTGACCTAATAAAAGTATTTCAGTTCTAAAACATTCTCCTTCTTAAATAGTTGTTTATATTAGGTGCCGTTTGGTTTATTGGTGGATAGTAGAAGATAAACCAAGTTTGTAGAGAATATATAGTGCTGTAAACAACACATAATGTAGCTTACTATAACATTGGCTTCTGCAAATGCTGCCCATTTCTCTTGCTGTCTATAGGACCACCGCACTGTAGAAGTGTCTACTAGCTTGCAAGTGATACAAGCAGCTTATCAACATGGCCGTTTACAAAGGGTCATGTGACTCAGCACATCCAATAGCTGCCTACATAAACTAACACTGTGGATGATTTGAGAGATAAGTACATGTGACCCTCAATTTGCGGCCATACCTGAACTTCACTTTTAGCACTTGCAAGCTCAGCAATCAGTGTGGTGATCCTATGGAGAGCGTAGGGAATAGTCAGCATCTGAAGGACCTAATGTTGTAATAGGCTACATTATGTGCTGCTTAAAGGGGCTCTATCATTGGGAATAGTTATTTTTAGCTAAGCACATACTTGCATAGCCTTTAGAAAGGCTATTCCACACCTACCTTTTGTATGTAAATTGCCTCAGTAGTTTTTGAATAAGTCTGTTTATATTTATATGCTAATTAGCCTTCTCCGTACACCCGGAAATGTCTGCTATTCTCTATGTGTGTGAGAGCAGAGAGGTTGCTGTGCTGATGACCCATCTCTCTGCTCTCATAGCAGATAAAGACACAGAGAAGGCTAATTAGCATATTAATAAAAACGGGCTTATTCAAAAACTACTGAGGCAACTTAAATACAAAAGGTAGATGTAAAATAGCCTTTCTAAAGGCTATGCAAGCATGAGCTTAGCTAAAAATTACTTTTCCCAATGATAGAGCCCCTTTAAGCTCTGCAAACTGGCCAACCCTTTTAATTTGATCCAAATGAAAAGTAAAATAGCAATGAATATCTTTGAAATTGACTGCCATGGTTTTGAGATTTTTTTTGTTGATACCATTTCATTGTATGTGTGTCAATACCTGACCCATCTATATTGGAAGACTATGAATAGGAGTACAGTATAATTCAAGCTGTACTTGAATGTATCGTATGATAAAGCTGGCATTATTAGGTCTTGACAGAAAACATAATTGCCCTATTTATCAGACAGACAATTGTAAGCCTAGTGAGATATTTTTTTGAAAGAAGCTGTTTAGACGAGACCTCTGATCATACCAAAAGCTGAAAAAAGTAATACTCACCTTACTGAACCCCTGCTACTCCCATTCTGCTGCTTAACATGCCCTGCTGGCTTCTGCTTCCAAATAGCAATTCCACCCAGCACGTGAGTGACAGAATGGCCATTTTCTGAGTCCAAGAAGAATCAGTAAGCTGATAGCCACGGGGACACAGAAAGCAGTGGAATGGGATTTGTGGAGGATCGGTCAGGAAAGTATCACTTTTGTTATGTTATGCCATTCTGAGCCTTTTTTTTTATAAATCTTACCACTGCTTAAAGTAGTGTGACGTAGCCCAAGCTAGTAAACAGTATTTATTGTGTAGCAGTGTAAATATCTAAATAGCAACTTAGACCTGGCATAGACCCTTTACCTTTCAAAGCATATGTCTCTATCTGCCTTACTGAACAGAAGAGTCAAAGTTTCCAATGTGCAATATATTTTCAGAAGAGGCTTTATCAGATGTTTGTAATTAATTGGAGTTAACAAATTTCACTACAGATTAAGCTAAAGAAAACAGTTCATACCAATAGTCTCCTCTAACAACAAGGAAATAAGATATAGCTTACTATGTCATCATTCTCCTAAATACAGTCATGGTTTATTTCATGTTTGCTGTACAATTGTACTGTGCAATGTAATATCAATGTTCCTAAGATTTCATGAACATAAATTAACTCCATACATTTCCAAACCTATTGATTAAGGCACTATTTGCATTCCTTCTTAACCTTACTAGGAACAGCATAATATACCACCACAAAACCCAGAGCCCCTTTACACAGAAAAACTGATACTCAACATCTGAAGACTATATTGATAGGCTACCTATAAGGCTGAGTTCACACAAAGTTTTTTGGTCAGGAATCCGCCTCAAAATCAGCCTCCAAAAAAAAGTAAGTCTCCCTATAGAACTCCATTGGGAGGCTTTTTTTGGAGGCTGATTTTGAGGCGGATTCTATTGGGATTCTATTGGGAAGATTTTTTTTTGGAGGTGGATTCCTGACCAAATTCCTGACCAAAAAAACTCTGTGTGAACTCAGCCTCACTCTCCTTTACTGTATATATATATATATATATATATATATATATATATGGTAGCCAACTGCTTTAAACCTAAAGGTCAGATTTACATTCTTCAATTTTGCTAAAATTGAATTTGCAACCCAATTATTGCGTAACATTTGAACATTCACACAAACATTTAGGATGGAAAGATTCTTCTATAACATTGATTTCATCCTAAAATTAGAATATTACACAGGCAATCATCACATTAGGTCCTATCTAACAAGGTAGTGCACCAGATTAACTGCAATTTTTAGAAAAACAATTAAGTTTTGAATAACTTCTGGTCGTTTACGTGAAATTCTATCAAACTGCCTGCAATATCGTATTGTCCCTAAGCAATTTCTTTAATTCAAACTTAGTGGTATTTGTGTAATATTACATAAAAGACAACCGAGTATTAAACAAAATCTGTCCATGCAAAGAGTTGACGGTCATAAACCCATCTTCTCAAGTACTGATGCATTAATAGGGCATATGGAAAAGGGTTTATTTATGAGAAATTTCTTATAAGAAAATGAGAAATTTCTTATAAGAGATGTAAGCAAATACTGTATACATTGCTAAGATTCATAAGATTAGACTCACTCAAAATCATTTTCAAGATGACCAAACAAGTAGAACATCCATAAGATATCAACATATATCAACAATCTCTATCACACTGGGTTTGCCTGGACTGACCTCAGAGGATACAATGTCGGTGTTGTAAAAAATGTCCCTTATGTATACATTCCAGCATTATTTCTTCTAAAAAAAATCCCCGAAAACCTTGTGCCTAATCCAACAAGACTTGCCTGATAAAGGTTCCCTACATTTCAGTGAGCCCACAAACCTTACAGCACAGGACCCAAAAATGTTGATGTTGTAGAATTGCTATAGTTTCAGAAAATCTAGTATTCCTGTATTCAGTGCTGCCATAAAAATAAATGTATAATTGTTTGGCAACCACAAAAATGATGTTATTTGAACAGCAGCTTATCATAAAATTGGGTAATTAAAATATGTAATGAACTAATTTTAGAAGTTGAACTATCGCTACATTTTGGTCATATTCATGTACATAAGTGTGGATAATTTATCTTTCAATTTTCAGAAAATATAACTGAAGTTTAGATGACTTGTTTTATATGTAATATAAAACTATACTTTGTTTAATTGTTCCTAGAACATATAGCTTTCAACAGTTATTAATGCATTTCCTGGTTCATAACATCAAACTATATTATAGCTGTATTTGAACATTATTGTTTTAAGTTATTTAAACTGATGTTATTTATATAAAAAAAGAACTTATTAAGCAGTATCTGTCTCATATGCTTTTAATTCTACAAAATAACAAAACATAACAGGAAAGTTTGGCAAAGCTGCAATTTCTTCTCCCAAGTGACTAGACGCCATGTCTAGTACACAACACTGCTGCCAGCACATACACTGGATGGCAGACAAAAATGAAAGCCTCCGGCAATGATGGATGTCTCAGAAGGAACAATACAAATATGCAAAATATCATGCGTCCCATATTAGTCTTAATCAAAACACTAAAAATGTAAAGTAAAATAAAATATTAAAAATCAATATATCTTATTACAGTTAGTATTTAGGACAAAAAACACAGACATTGTTTATATTTAAAATAATTTAGTGCAAAAATCAGCATGTTGCTTTATGTGAATTCAATGTCAAAAGGATATTGTTAAGTCTGAGTTCACATCTGTGCCCGGTCTCCATTTAGGAATTCAGTCCTCAAAGTCACTTGAAAAATACCAAGAGAAAAGCCCTAAAAGCAGTGCTATTCTGTACTAAGAAGAGAGGATGGGGGGGACAAACCACCATAGAAACACTTTGATAATCATGGTTGCGAAGACATAGTTGAAGTCACAGACTTGATAATAATCTTTCATTGTCAGTATAACTATACAGTTATTCATTATTCAATTAAAGTCTGTCGAAAATGCAAGGACATGGGCAGGCAGTGTGGCCAGTGCAAGCAGCTGAAGCAACACACAGCTGTAATGTATATCATACTGTGCAGGGTATAGAAAAGTGCTGCAACGTAGGTATGATTTAAAAAAATGTGTTTATAGTCCAAACTTATTCTGTGCCAGGGAAGCAACCCAAAAACATACAGCCAATATCATTAAAAACTTAAGAAGAAATCTTAAGAAGAACAAAAAGTAATGGAAGTGATAATATGGCCCTCCTGAACTCAACATCATCGAGTCTGGCTGGGATTACATGAAGAGACAGAAGGATGTTTACAAGTCTACATCCACAGAAGACCTGGGCTTGGTTCTCCAAGGTATTTGGAACAACCTCTCTGCTGAGTTCCTTTACAAACTGTATGCAAGTATAACTAGAAGAAATTATGCTGTTTTGCTGGCAAAGGTTGGAGACACCAAATATTGATTTGATTTGACTTTGCATTTTGTTAATTCACAAAAATAAACTATTAATACTCATTCTTTGAAAGCATTCTAACTTTGAGAATTTTTTCCACTCCTGCCTAAAACATTTGTGCAGTTTAGAAATTTTGCTTAGCCTTTAAATTGTACATTTTAATCAGATGTTAGAAAAGCCTTCACTTTACTGCTTATTCATTGTGCTCTTTAACCCCTTCACAACGGTGGTATTTTAAAATTTTCGGTTTTGACATTCACTGTTCACGGAGCCACATTAAGGTCGAATGTTTGTGGGACAAATTGTTCTTCATAATGGTACCATTTATTATTTGGACAATGTACTGGGAGGATGGAAAAAAATTCAGAATTGGGTAGACTTGAAGAAAAAGTGCATTTGTGTGACTTTCTTACGGACAACGTTTTTACGATGTTCATTCTGCAGCGAAAGTGAGATGTCACCTGTATTCTAGGTTTCAGTACAATTCCAGGAATACCAAATTTATATAAATTTATTAACATTTAAACTGCGTAATTTACCTGGACACACAGGTACACAGCTTTTATTAACATTTTAACATCTAAAACGTTGCAAAAAAACCTTTTTTTTAAAAATTTTTTTTGTTAGAGTCACCATATTTTTACACCCATAACTTTTCTATATCTCTGGGTACAGGGAAGCATAGGGCATTTTTTTTTGCAGGGCCCCGTATACATTTTAGTTATACCATTTAGAGGAATGTCTATTGCTTTAGTCACTTTTTATTTAAAAAAAAAAAGCAAAACAGCATACAAAACGGTGGTTCAGCATTTTTTGATTCCCCCCCGCCGCTATGGTGTTATCCATGTATATACCTAATGTCTATGTGTTTCACAGCATTTAAATACTTTTACATGTGTTCTAGGGAAAGAAGGGGTGATATGAATTTAGAATTTTTTTTTCATTTTTTTTTTTTGTTTGTTTTATTTCTTGCGTTTATTAGATCTTCTAGGGGTCTTGAACCCCAGGGGGGTCTGATCACTAATGCGGGCCGAAGCAAAAAAAGTGCTGTGGGAAAAACGGCGGTGAACACATTGCAATTTTCCAACACACAGTTTGTATCAATTCCTTGTGGTTTTCTAGATCTTTGCTTGCTGTCATTCATTCTTCTTACTTCCAGTGGATAAAAATCAGTTCATGGTCATGTGATGGACACACAGGGGCACAGCTTCTTACAGTCACAGCACAGTAATCAGTCATATGTCTTAGTGAGCTGTTCACCTATTTGTCCAACACATGACCATGGACTGTCCATACTTGGATGTAAATAAGAGGCAGGAGAGCCTTTAAACATGTAAGTGTATACCCACTATTCGAAGGACACTTATTTTTACTATGAGAAAATAAGTTTAGAATTTTAACAGTTCACTACAGTGCTGGATCCTACTATTGACTGGTTCTTTATAACCCTGCTGTTCAAGACGTTTGTCCAAGTACCGGAGCCGAGGCTATAAAGGTGTACACACATGCCATCCCAAATTATACTAAAGGGAGGGTGAGCTGTAGTAATTTTCCTAAGATTGCAAAGTTTCATTTTATACTCTCAGGCTAGAGAGAACCTAGAGAATTAATATGTGTCCAATATTAAGCTGTTTAACCCCTTCCTGACATCCGCTGTAATATTACAACGAATGTCATGAATTTAAATATGGCAGCCGCTCAGGAGATGAACTGCCGCCATAGGTGCTGGGTCTTTGCTGTATTATACAACAAAGACCCTGCACTAATTCCTGTAATCAGTTCCACAGTAATCAGTAACACAGCCATTATGGGGAGAATCTCTGGCACCCCGAACAAGATCTGGAGCGGTTGCCATAACAGCCGAGAGTCTATCGAAGGCTCCCAGGCTAGTCATACAAATGCCAATATTTTGCAATGTATTAGCATTGTAATGCATTGCATTAGTGATCAGATCCCCTGGAGCTCAAGACTCTTAGAGGGCCTAATAAATACAATATTTAAAAAAAAAAAAAAAAAATTTGAATCATTCCCCTTTCCCTAAACTACATACAAAAGTTATAAAAAATACATTGAAACACATACACACTAGGTATCCCTGTATCAGAAAACGCTGGTCTACAAAGTTAGAAAAATATTTTTCCCATACAATGAACAGTGTAGAGGGAAAGAAAAATGCCAAACCGCCACTAATAAAAAGTGATCAAAGCAGTAGACATTTCTCAAAATGGTATAACTAAAAATTACATCTGGCCCCGCAAAAAAGATGCCCTATGCATCCTCATATATGGAAATACATGAAATAAAAAAAAGTTACAAGTGTCTGAATATGGCACTTAAGGAAAATTTTATATTTTTTTGCAAGGCTTTGTATTCTTGTTAAGGGGTTAAAATTTAAATAAAACTATATAAATTTGGTAACCATGGTATCAAAACATAGAATACAGGTGACATGTCATTTTGGCTGCACAGTGAACACTGTAAAAACAAAGCCCGTAAGCAAGTCGCACAAATGTACTTTTCTCCAATTTCACCTCATTCTGCATTTTTTTCCAGCTTTCCAGTACATTGTACAGAATAATAAATGGTGCCAGTATGAAGAAAAATTTGTCCTGCAAACATTAAGCCTTCATAGGGCTCTGTGAACAATAAACAAATACAAACAAAAAAAGTTATGGGATTTGGAAGGCAGGGAGTCATCACCATCATTTGGTCTAGTTAGGGTATATGGACACAAAAATGCAGCAAAACCAATATACAATTTACAGCAAATTGCCTGAGTTTTGTGGAGAGTACAGGTGAAGCAGTAATTCTTCCTAAGGATTAAATGGTCAAACATAGACAAGTGAACAGGAACAGAGAGTAACAGGAGGAGTATCATGCAACTAATCACGAACACCAGATGTCAGAGAAATACAGATCTATTTGGATGATATGTTTTGGAAAACAACTATTCCCTTTATCAGATCCATTAAAGCAAGATATATTTGTCGCTGGACACCGGCATCCATCCACAAGAGTAGCTTGCTTCTCGTAATTGACCTGAGGAAAGAAACATTATCCAAAACATGTCATCCAAATAAATCCATATTTCTCTGACATCTGGTCTTTGTGATTAGCAGCACGAGACTTCTCCTGTTCCATTTTGATCTCTCTTATCCCTTTTGGATACAGGGTAATAGAGAACAATGCAGTTAATCTATATTATATACCTCCTCCCAAATTTCAGTAATGTGCCTATTATAGCACAAGCTCAGGCGAGCATATTTTGCCCTATATTTAATTTTCATGTTATATATTACTAGGCCATTGTATACTGCATTCAATTTAATTGCAAACTTAGACTAGGCAGTTTTAAAGAGAATGTGTCGGCAGGAAACGGCCTATTATTTAAATCACATTGTTATGTTAAAGGGATCCTATTATCCAGATGACATTTTTTCTAAGTACCACATCGGAATAACCTTAAGAAAGGCTTTTAATCTCCTACCTTTCATTGTCTTCTCGGCGCCGCCGTTCGCCTACAATGCCGGTTTTTCTCAGTTATCAAATTAGCTCTCGCAGCACTGGGGGCGGGCCCCAGCGCTCAAACAGCACTGGGGGCGTCCCCAATGCTGAGAGAGAACTCCCCAGCACCACCTCCATATTCTTTAGGAACGACCTCTTCATCCTCTTCTTCCGGCGGTGTCTTCTTACTTCTAGGCCTCGGGCAGAGCAGACTGCGCATGCCCACAGGTCCCGAGAAAATGGACGCTCAAAATACTGTGCAAGTGGCCATTTTCTCATAGCCTATGGGCATGCACAGTCTGCTCTGCCCGAGGCCTAGAAGTAAGAAGACACCGCCAGAAGAAGAGGATGAAGAGGATGCTGCTGACAAAGATGGAGGCGGCACTGGAGAGAGTTCTCTCGCAGCATTGGGGATGCCCCAGTGCTGTTTGAGCACTGGGGACCGCTCCCAGTGCTGAAAGAAAGCTAATTTGCATACCGAGAAAAAACAGGATTGTAGGCGAACGGCGGCGCAGAGAAGACAACAAAATGTGTTCTTTCTTAAGACTATTCCGTCGTGGTACTTAGAAAAAATGTCGTCTGAATGATAGGATCCCTTTAAATGTATTTATGTAAAGAATGTTCGGTGATATTGGTTTTCATTTTTCAAATTAATATTTTCAAAAAATCCTAAAAGAAATCTAGTAATTATAAGTTTTGCCTATTTGTTTCCTCTAGAAGGACCAGGGACATGGACACAATGGTCTGGAGCAGACTCTATTCACTTGCATGGGAGAGTTTTCTAGACATGCTCTGTGAGCTGGATAGAGGTGGGGAGTAGATAAGCTGTATTGTGACAGGTGGATTCTATGTCTTATCTTCATATCCATAATAGCTAAGAGTAATAGTGTGCTGGTAAGTGAGGTGCTGCTGCAAAGAAATCTACAGAAAGTAGGAAGTCTCAACATATAATACAGCCTAGCGGATAAAGTCTTAACTGCAGGATTTTTAGGACTATTTATTATATGTAATAACATGGAAATAAATTTAAGAACCTCATCAAAAAATCTTTTAAAATATGTTTAACATAAAATTTGATTATACAAATAAGAAATTTTCTGTCATCACATTCCCTTTAAAACGTGCCAGATTTACCGCAGTGGTTAATACTGGATGAAAAATTTGGTGCATCATTAGACTTTCTATTCGTTTCAATTGGAAATCTATGCCAATTGAGACTACCATTTTTCAGAGAGAGTGTGTGCCTGATTTATTGCGAGCCTGGAGCCTCTTACTAATTCACGTCTTGTGCCAGTCAGGGACTTTATTCAGACTGGCATAGGAAACTATCTTAAAAAAGACATGTTAAGCCATTTTACATAGTTTCTCTCAAATCTTTATAGCACTATTGCAGAAACGTTTCATTACAACTGAGGCTTGTAAACGTTGTATTCTGTACAGAATTGTAAATGTGAGCAGCAAATATATGGAACTAATGAATTGACTGGATTAGAGAAATATGAAAAACCTCATTTTACTTTTGATATATCTATGATGATAGGAGTGCATAAAATATCAATAAATTCATTGAATGGCTGTTTCCTGGACATGTTTGAAATATTAGACGATCCTTTAACCACTTAGTCACATAAAAATAGTAAAAAACTTCCTGAAAATGTCAAACTTCATATATATATATACACACACAGTACAGACCAAAAGTTTGGAAACACCTCATTCAAAGAGTTTTCTGTATTTTCAGGACTATGAAAATTATAGATTCGCACTGAAGGCATCAAAACTATGAAGTAACACATGTGGAATAGAGATGAGCGAACAGTGTTCTATCGAACTCATGTTCGATCGGATATTAGGCTGTTCGGCATGTTCAAATCGAATCGAACACCGCGTGGTAAAGTGCTCCATTACTCGATTCCCCTCCCACCTTCCCTGGCGCCTTTTTTGCTCCAATAACAGCGCAGGGTAGGTGGGACAGGAACTACGACACCGGTGACGTTGAAAAAAGTAGGCAAAACCCATTGGCCGCCGAAAACATGTGACCCCTAATTTAAAAGAACAGCGACGCCCAGCTTCGCGTCATTCTGAGCTTGCAATTCACCGGGGACGGAGGTTTCCGTCCAGTTAGCTAGGGGTTAGATTCTGGGTAGGCAGGGACAGGCTAGGATAGGAAGGAGAAGACAACCAACAGCTCTTATAAGAGCTAAATTCCAGGGAGAAGCTTGTCAGTGTAACGTGGCACTGACGGGCTCAATCGCCGCATCCCAGCTTTCCCAGGATCCTGAATGGAACACACTGACAGTGTATTCCCGTATACCCCATATATACCCCCGATACCCGTTCCAACGGTGTGCCCCCCCACCTTCACCCCAGAAATACCCTGCAAGTCCCCTAGCAATAGAATTGGGGCTATATACACCCACTATTTTTGCTACTGCCATATAGTGCCATTGTCTCACTGGGAATTCAAAGAATATATTGGGGTTACATATAACTTCAATTCCAGGGAGAAGCTTGTCAGTGTAACGTGGCACTGACGGGCTCAATCGCCGCAACCCAGCTTTCCCAGGATCCTGAATGGAACACACTGACAGTGTATTCCCGTATACCCCATATATACACCCCAAATCCCCGTTCCAACGGTGTGCCCCCCCACCTTCACCTCAGAAATACCCTGCAAGTCCCCTAGCAATAGAATTGGGGCTATATACACCCACAATTTTTGCTACTGGTATATAGTGCCATTGTCTGACTGGGAATTCAAAGAATATATTGGGGTTACGTGCACCCACAATTTTTGCTACTGGTATATAGTGCCATTGTCTCACTGGGAATTCAAAGAATATATTGGGGTTACGTGCACCCACAATTTTTGCTACTGGTATATAGTGCCAGTTTGTGACTGGGAATTCAAAGAATATATGGGGGTTACGTGCACCCACAATTTTTGCTACTGCTATATAGTGCCATTGTCTCACTGGGAATTCAAAGAATATATGGGGGTTACGTGCACCCACAATTTTTGCTACTGCTATATAGTGCCATTGTCTCACTGGGAATTCAAAGAATATATGGGGGTTACGTGCACCCACAATTTTTGCTACTGCTATACAGTGCCATTGTCTCACTGGGAATTCAAAGAATATATGGGGGTTACGTGCACCCACAATTTTTGCTACTGGTATATAGTGCCATTGTCTCACTGGGAATTCAAAGAATATATGGGGGTTATGTGCACCCACAATTTTTGCTACTGGTATATAGTGCCAGTTTCTGACTGGGAATTCAAAGAATATATGGGGGTTACGTGCACCCACAATTTTTGCTACTGCTATATAGTTCCAGTTTCTGACTGGTAATTCAAAGAATATATTGGGGTTACGTGCACCCACAATTTTTGCTACTGGTATATAGTGCCATTGTCTCACTGGGAATTCAAAGAATATATGGGGGTTATGTGCACCCACAATTTTTGCTACTGCTATATAGTTCCAGTTTCTGACTGGTAATTCAAAGAATATATTGGGGTTACATGCACCCACAATTTTTGCTACTGGTATATAGTGCCATTGTCTCACTGGGAATTCAAAGAATATATTGGGGTTATGTGCACCCACAATTTTTGCTACTGGTATATAGTGCCTTAGGCTGACTGGGAATTCAAAGAATATATTGGGGTTACGTGCACCCACAATTTTTGCTACTGGTATATAGTGCCATTGTCTCACTGGGAATTCAAAGAATATATGGGGGTTACGTGCACCCACAATTTTTGCTACTGCTATATAGTTCCAGTTTCTGACTGGTAATTCAAAGAATATATTGGGGTTACGTGCACCCACAATTTTTGCTACTGGTATATAGTGCCATTGTCTCACTGGGAATTCAAAGAATATATGGGGGTTATGTGCACCCACAATTTTTGCTACTGCTATATAGTTCCAGTTTCTGACTGGTAATTCAAAGAATATATTGGGGTTACGTGCACCCACAATTTTTGCTACTGGTATATAGTGCCATTGTCTCACTGGGAATTCAAAGAATATATTGGGGTTATGTGCACCCACAATTTTTGCTACTGGTATATAGTGCCATTGTCTGACTGGGAATTCAAAGAATATATTGGGGTTACGTGCACCCACAATTTTTGCTACTGGTATATAGTGCCATTGTCTCACTGGGAATTCAAAGAATATATTGGGGTTATGTGCACCCACAATTTTTGCTACTGGTATAAAGTGCCAGTTTCTGACTGGGAATTCAAAGAATATATTGGGGTTACGTGCACCCACAATTTTTGCTACTGGTATATAGTGCCATTGTCTCACTGGGAATTCAAAGAATATATTGGGGTTATGTGCACCCACAATTTTTGCTACTGGTATATAGTGCCAGTTTCTCACTGGGAATTCAAAGAATATATGGGGGTTACGTGCACCCACAATTTTTGCTACTGCTATATAGTGCCATTGTCTCACTGGGAATTCAAAGAATATATGGGGGTTACGTGCACCCACAATTTTTGCTACTGCTATACAGTGCCATTGTCTCACTGGGAATTCAAAGAATATATGGGGGTTACGTGCACCCACAATTTTTGCTACTGGTATATAGTGCCATTGTCTCACTGGGAATTCAAAGAATATATGGGGGTTATGTGCACCCACAATTTTTGCTACTGGTATATAGTGCCAGTTTCTGACTGGGAATTCAAAGAATATATGGGGGTTACGTGCACCCACAATTTTTGCTACTGCTATATAGTTCCAGTTTCTGATTGGTAATTCAAAGAATATATTGGGGTTACGTGCACCCACAATTTTTGCTACTGGTATATAGTGCCATTGTCTCACTGGGAATTCAAAGAATATATGGGGGTTATGTGCACCCACAATTTTTGCTACTGCTATATAGTTCCAGTTTCTGACTGGTAATTCAAAGAATATATTGGGGTTACATGCACCCACAATTTTTGCTACTGGTATATAGTGCCATTGTCTCACTGGGAATTCAAAGAATATATGGGGGTTATGTGCACCCACAATTTTTGCTACTGGTATATAGTGCCTTAGGCTGACTGGGAATTCAAAGAATATATTGGGGTTACGTGCACCCACAATTTTTGCTACTGGTATATAGTGCCATTGTCTCACTGGGAATTCAAAGAATATATGGGGGTTATGTGCACCCACAATTTTTGCTACTGCTATATAGTTCCAGTTTCTGACTGGTAATTCAAAGAATATATTGGGGTTACGTGCACCCACAATTTTTGCTACTGGTATATAGTGCCATTGTCTCACTGGGAATTCAAAGAATATATTGGGGTTATGTGCACCCACAATTTTTGCTACTGGTATATAGTGCCATTGTCTGACTGGGAATTCAAAGAATATATTGGGGTTACGTGCACCCACAATTTTTGCTACTGGTATATAGTGCCATTGTCTCACTGGGAATTCAAAGAATATATTGGGGTTATGTGCACCCACAATTTTTGCTACTGGTATAAAGTGCCAGTTTCTGACTGGGAATTCAAAGAATATATTGGGGTTACGTGCACCCACAATTTTTGCTACTGGTATATAGTGCCATTGTCTCACTGGGAATTCAAAGAATATATTGGGGTTATGTGCACCCACAATTTTTGCTACTGGTATATAGTGCCAGTTTCTCACTGGGAATTCAAAGAATATATGGGGGTTACGTGCACCCACAATTTTTGCTACTGCTATATAGTGCCATTGTCTCACTGGGAATTCAAAGAATATATGGGGGTTACGTGCACCCACAATTTTTGCTACTGCTATACAGTGCCATTGTCTCACTGGGAATTCAAAGAATATATGGGGGTTACGTGCACCCACAATTTTTGCTACTGGTATATAGTGCCATTGTCTCACTGGGAATTCAAAGAATATATGGGGGTTATGTGCACCCACAATTTTTGCTACTGGTATATAGTGCCAGTTTCTGACTGGGAATTCAAAGAATATATGGGGGTTACGTGCACCCACAATTTTTGCTACTGCTATATAGTTCCAGTTTCTGATTGGTAATTCAAAGAATATATTGGGGTTACGTGCACCCACAATTTTTGCTACTGGTATATAGTGCCATTGTCTCACTGGGAATTCAAAGAATATATGGGGGTTATGTGCACCCACAATTTTTGCTACTGCTATATAGTTCCAGTTTCTGACTGGTAATTCAAAGAATATATTGGGGTTACATGCACCCACAATTTTTGCTACTGGTATATAGTGCCATTGTCTCACTGGGAATTCAAAGAATATATGGGGGTTATGTGCACCCACAATTTTTGCTACTGGTATATAGTGCCTTAGGCTGACTGGGAATTCAAAGAATATATTGGGGTTACGTGCACCCACAATTTTTGCTACTGGTATATAGTGCCATTGTCTCACTGGGAATTCTAAGAATATATGGGGGTTACGTGCACCCACAATTTTTGCTACTGCTATATAGTTCCAGTTTCTGACTGGTAATTCAAAGAATATATTGGGGTTACGTGCACCCACAATTTTTGCTACTGGTATATAGTGCCATTGTCTCACTGGGAATTCAAAGAATATATGGGGGTTATGTGCACCCACAATTTTTGCTACTGCTATATAGTTCCAGTTTCTGACTGGTAATTCAAAGAATATATTGGGGTTACGTGCACCCACAATTTTTGCTACTGGTATATAGTGCCATTGTCTCACTGGGAATTCAAAGAATATATTGGGGTTATGTGCACCCACAATTTTTGCTACTGGTATATAGTGCCTTAGGCTGACTGGGAATTCAAAGAATATATTGGGGTTACGTGCACCCACAATTTTTGCTACTGGTATATAGTGCCATTGTCTCACTGGGAATTCAAAGAATATATGGGGGTTATGTGCACCCACAATTTTGGCTACTGCTATATAGTTCCAGTTTCTGACTGGTAATTCAAAGAATATATTGGGGTTACGTGCATCCACAATTTTTGCTACTGGTATATAGTGCCATTGTCTCACTGGGAATTCAAAGAATATATGGGGGTTATGTGCACCCACAATTTTTGCTACTGCTATATAGTTCCAGTTTCTGACTGGTAATTCAAAGAATATATTGGGGTTACGTGCACCCACAATTTTTGCTACTGGTATATAGTGCCATTGTCTCACTGGGAATTCAAAGAATATATTGGGGTTATGTGCACCCACAATTTTTGCTACTGGTATATAGTGCCATTGTCTGACTGGGAATTCAAAGAATATATTGGGGTTACGTGCACCCACAATTTTTGCTACTGGTATATAGTGCCATTGTCTCACTGGGAATTCAAAGAATATATTGGGGTTATGTGCACCCACAATTTTTGCTACTGGTATAAAGTGCCAGTTTCTGACTGGGAATTCAAAGAATATATTGGGGTTACGTGCACCCACAATTTTTGCTACTGGTATATAGTGCCATTGTCTCACTGGGAATTCAAAGAATATATTGGGGTTATGTGCACCCACAATTTTTGCTACTGGTATATAGTGCCAGTTTCTCACTGGGAATTCAAAGAATATATGGGGGTTACGTGCACCCACAATTTTTGCTACTGCTATATAGTGCCATTGTCTCACTGGGAATTCAAAGAATATATGGGGGTTACGTGCACCCACAATTTTTGCTACTGCTATACAGTGCCATTGTCTCACTGGGAATTCAAAGAATATATGGGGGTTACGTGCACCCACAATTTTTGCTACTGGTATATAGTGCCATTGTCTCACTGGGAATTCAAAGAATATATGGGGGTTATGTGCACCCACAATTTTTGCTACTGGTATATAGTGCCAGTTTCTGACTGGGAATTCAAAGAATATATGGGGGTTACGTGCACCCACAATTTTTGCTACTGCTATATAGTTCCAGTTTCTGACTGGTAATTCAAAGAATATATTGGGGTTACGTGCACCCACAATTTTTGCTACTGGTATATAGTGCCATTGTCTCACTGGGAATTCAAAGAATATATGGGGGTTATGTGCACCCACAATTTTTGCTACTGCTATATAGTTCCAGTTTCTGACTGGTAATTCAAAGAATATATTGGGGTTACATGCACCCACAATTTTTGCTACTGGTATATAGTGCCATTGTCTCACTGGGAATTCAAAGAATATATGGGGGTTATGTGCACCCACAATTTTTGCTACTGGTATATAGTGCCAGTTTCTGACTGGGAATTCAAAGAATATATTGGGGTTACGTGCACCCACAATTTTTGCTACTGGTATATAGTGCCATTGTCTCACTGGGAATTCAAAGAATATATGGGGGTTACGTGCACCCACAATTTTTGCTACTGCTATATAGTTCCAGTTTCTGACTGGTAATTCAAAGAATATATTGGGGTTACGTGCACCCACAATTTTTGCTACTGGTATATAGTGCCATTGTCTCACTGGGAATTCAAAGAATATATGGGGGTTATGTGCACCCACAATTTTTGCTACTGCTATATAGTTCCAGTTTCTGACTGGTAATTCAAAGAATATATTGGGGTTACATGCACCCACAATTTTTGCTACTGGTATATAGTGCCATTGTCTCACTGGGAATTCAAATAATATATTGGGGTTATGTGCACCCACAATTTTTGCTACTGGTATATAGTGCCATTGTCTGACTGGGAATTCAAAGAATATATTGGGGTTACGTGCACCCACAATTTTTGCTACTGGTATATAGTGCCATTGTCTCACTGGGAATTCAAAGAATATATTGGGGTTATGTGCACCCACAATTTTTGCTACTGGTATATAGTGCCAGTTTCTGACTGGGAATTCAAAGAATATATTGGGGTTACGTGCACCCACAATTTTTGCTACTGGTATATAGTGCCATTGTCTCACTGGGAATTCAAAGAATATATTGGGGTTATGTGCACCCACAATTTTTGCTACTGGTATATAGTGCCAGTTTCTGACTGGGAATTCAAAGAATATATGGGGGTTACGTGCACCCACAATTTTTGCTACTGCTATATAGTGCCATTGTCTCACTGGGAATTCAAAGAATATATGGGGGTTACGTGCACCCACAATTTTTGCTACTGCTATACAGTGCCATTGTCTCACTGGGAATTCAAAGAATATATGGGGGTTACGTGCACCCACAATTTTTGCTACTGCTATACAGTGCCATTGTCTCACTGGGAATTCAAAGAATATATGGGGGTTACGTGCACCCACAATTTTTGCTACTGGTATATAGTGCCATTGTCTCACTGGGAATTCAAAGAATATATTGGGGTTACGTGCACCCACAATTTTTGCTACTGGTATATAGTGCCATTGTCTGACTGGGAATTCAAAGAATATATTGGGGTTACGTGCACCCACAATTTTGCTACTGGTATATAGTGCCATTGTCTGACTGGGAATTCAAAGAATATATTGGAGTTACAAATACCCTCATTTCTTGCTACTTGTATATAGTGCCAGTTTCTGAGTGGAAATTCCCCAAATAATTTGGGGATTCATTCACCCTACATCTCAGGCTCTTGCCATATTCACCCAGGTTGTCAGTGCTGCACCAGCTCGTTCCCAGACAGCTCGGCCCGAAAAACACATTACCTATATAGAGGATTTGGACAATGAAGACAACATGTTCTAAATCTAATGTCTGCACCTTCTCCAGAATTAAAATAAAGGCAGCGTTTAACTTTCAAATAGCACTGCACAAAGGAAGATCTTATCAGCTTGTCTCATGACATGCTACTAAATAGTGTCATTTGTGTATCTTAATGTAAATATAGTTGTATAAGCTTTTTGGGTTTTAGGCACTGCCAAGTTATTTATTACCACCCGCTCCCTTATAATGATGATGACGCCAAAGTCACTGTGGGTGTTCAGAGCTCACAGCTTTGGTTGACATTTGTCTTGCTCTCTGTCGGTACCAGCTGTCTTTTTGGATACCGTAAAGTTATGTTGACTTTATTAACAGCTATAGAAGCTTTAGCCAGGTTGTGACGGTGTGTAACCCTAACAACACTAAGTGGGATACACATAAATAGTCAGTCTATGTACGCTAAACGTATCACTGAAGTAATTTTTTTTCCCTCTCCCCTAATATAAGAAAGGAACAGACATTAGACCTAGACCGGGGTTCGAGGCTTGTAAAAATACAGTATTATTTGTTCTTCATGATGTGAAATATGTATTGAAAAGCAACCCAAGATGAAGTCAGCCATGTGTGCCAGTGTGTTACTTACAGTTGGGCTGTAAGGGTCACTCTCCATTTCCTCCATTTTCCACTCCCCTTCACACCATTTGTGGTGAAGCAATGGGATGCACTGAAGTGCACCCTCTAGCCTCGTGTGGGACAGGGACATCAGATGCCACTCCAACCCCCTCGTCTTCCTCCGCCAGCCAACGGTGCGAAGATGAGAGGAGTGTGCTCTGAATGTTTTCTGCCTAGCAGAGGCTAGTTCTCACTTACGAAAATGGCCCCACTTTGACCTGTATATCAGGCACAATGGTGTAGGTTTCAAAGAAACATGGCACCAACAAGTTGGAAAACGTGGGCCATTCGTGGACCGTGTTTGAGTCTGGCAAGCTCCAGATCTGCTACCAGGTTCCATCCATTATCACAGGCCCAAAAATGCCAGGCCCCAGGTGTAGCAGGGAAAAAAAAATGCCATCTCAGCCAGGATGGCATCCCTGACCTCAGAGGCACTGTGCTGTCTGTCCCCCAAGCTGATCAGTTTCAGCACGGCCTGCTGACATCTCCCCACGCCAGTGTTACAGTGTTTTCCGCTAGTAGCTGGGGTGGAGGTTGCAGCATCGTAGGGTTTCAGTCTACTCCTGCCATGAATTTTGGCCTGGGAGAGGAGATAGGCCACCCCAGTTTGCACCCGGGGACCAGACTCCACCACATTCACCCTGCCTGTCATTAAAGATAAGCACTGCAGCATCCCTGACCACAGGCGCTTGTCCATGTGTCGGTGGTCAAGTGGACCTTGCAGCAAAGCACAGAGCTCTGGGCCCGACTGATGTTATGGGACACATGCAGGCGCAAGGCAGGGACAGCACACCAAGAGAAGTAGTAACGGCTAGGCCCAGCATAGGGAGGTGCCCCAGCTGCCATCTGCTGATGGAAGGCCTGGGTCTCCAGAAGCATAAACAAACACCAACATCTCCAGGGCCAGCAGTTTATCGATGAGGCTGTTAAAGGCTTGGGCATGGGGGTGGGTTGTGTTGTACTTCTGCCTGCAATGAAAAGCTTGGGAAATGTGGAGTGGCTGGGAAGAGGCGCATGATGGTGCAGGCCAAAAGGGCGCATGAGGGTGAACTCCCCAATGTGTCAGAGATAGGTGTGTAGGTGTCCTTGCATCATATACTTGCACCATATTTGGCTTTGGAAGTTAATTTTGTGCCAAAAAGTGGTTAAGACAGCGATCCCTCAGCTACTCCCGTTACACTGTCTAGTGAAATTACCATCTTTGGAAGTGGACCACCACTTGTAAGATCCCAAAGGAAGCAGGCAAGAGATGTGCAGTGCAGAAAAAAAGATGAGAAAATAAGTGTAGGCTGTAGAGCACAGAGGGATCGGAGAGGACAGAGCTGGTGTCGGCCAGGTATTCCCACAACATGCGCCTATACTTGTCCCTCCTGGTGACACTAGGCCCCTGAGTGGCAGTAATTTGTCCAGGGGGGCCATTAACGTGTTCCAGACCTAGGAATAAGTCTTCCAACAGGGTAGAGTTTTGCATGCCTTTGCTTCTACCCACTGTTTTTGCTGCTTAGCTCCCCTCCACATCTACACTGCTTTCACCCCTAAACATCACCCCAGTTTATGCCTTTGTTTCTACCCTGTTTTTTTTGTTGAATTAGCTTCCCTCCACATCTACACTGCTTTAGCCCCTAAACATCACCCCAGTTTTTGCCTTTGCTTCTACCCTGTTTTTTTTGTTGAATTAGCTTCCCTCCACATCTACACTGCTTTAGCCCCTAAACATCACCCCAGTTTATGCCTTTGCTTCTACCCTGTTTTTTTTTTTTGTTGAATTAGCTTCCCTCCACATCTACACTGCTTTAGCCCCTAAACATCACCCCAGTTTATGCCTTTGCTTCTACCCAGGTTTTTTGTTGATTTAGCTTCCCTCTACATCTACACTGCTTTAGCCCCTAGACATCACCCCTGTCCATGTGGGGTCGGTGGCCTCGTCATCCACCAACTCCTCTTCCAATTGCGCACTGGCCCCTTACTGCAAACCGCACATGACCACAGCTTGCCCTGATGGCAACTGTGTCTCATGATCCCCACTTAGGTCCAGACAAGTCGGTGGCGGGTCCAAAACCCCAAAATTGGAAGGAAATGGCGGATGCTGCAGTATTTCTAACACCTGTTCCTGGTGCTCGGGCCTGGTCTGTGTTGTACCCTGCACCCTGCTTAACGCAGCTGCCATATCCGAAGTTGTGCTGAGCGCATGCTAATGTTTCGTGTCCAGTGCAATGGATGGGATGGGATTTCACATAAGTCTGCCACCCATGGCCACTCATGGTTGAGCAACTGAGGGAGTTGACTTTGACGAACCCGAGGGTTTTGGAGTTGGAACTACATCAAAGGTCTGTGCTGCTCACACACTCTGCTCAACACATGATATGTTTAGTGCCAGCAGTGTGGAGACGTCGCACAACAGCCGTTGTTCCAGCAGGTACAGGCGTTGTAGGAGTGCATAGAGGCTAGCAGCGGCAACTATAGACTTTAAAAACTATCCGCACAAGCGCCACACTTTCACCAGTAGCTCAAGAACATTGGGGTACCTTTTTCAAAAGATTAGCAGCAATGAGTTAAAAACGTGGCCCAGGCATGGAATATGTTGCAGGCTGCCAAGCTACAGAGCCGATCCCAGGTTACGGCCATTATCACACATGACAACATGCCTGGGCCCAGGTGCAGTGGCAAAAACCACATTGCCGTCTCATCGAGGATGTCATGACTCACTTTGTAGGCAGTGTGCTGTCTGGCCCCCAAGCTGATGAGCTTCAGCACGGCCCGCTGACGTCTCCCCACACCAGTGTTGCAGCGTTTCCAGCTCGTAGCTGGGGTCAATTTAACAGCGGAGGAGGGTGGTGTTTCAGCCCTCCTCCCAGGAATGTTGTGTGGGGAGACAAGTCAGGCCACCACATTTTGCGACCCGGTCCACGCCTCAACTACATTCAACCACTGTGCCAAAATTGAAAGGTAGCGTCCCTGTCCGCATGCACTTGTCCATTCGTAACTGGTCACGTGGAACTTTAGGGCTAAGCGCTGAATTTAGGGACCGCCTCATGTTTGGGGGAAAGTGCTGGTGTGGACGGCACAGTGCGGTGGCGCAGTAGACACTCTGCCCAAAAAGGGCAGAGTGTCCCCCAGCCGGGATTCCAACATCTCCTGGGCCAGATTTCTTGAGATGAGGCCGTTGAAGCCTTGGGCATGCGGGTGGGTTGCGCTGTACTTTAGCATGAAATGAAAGGCTTGGGAGATGGGGAGTTGCTGGGAAGAGGCGCATGATGGCGCGGGCAAAAGGAGAAATGGCAGGAAAAGGTGAGGATGAGGGTGAACTCCCCAAAGTGTCAGAGGCAGATGCGGAGGTGTCCTGGCTGCTGGTCTGGACTGCAGCGCCAGCCCTGTCAACAGTGGGAGAGGCAGTGGCCGCCAGGCCAAACGACGATTATCCTGCGCTTGCTCTCACCCACTGAGCCCAGGGCTTGCCTTCCAAATGATGGCACCCGCAAGAGGTGGTGAGATTCCTCTCTGCAGATCTCCAACCCATCTTGGACTTGCAAATTGCACTAAATTTGTCATGTAACTGACATGTATATGATGAGTCTATCCATTGTCTGTTCATTTTGGTGAAAGTCAGCCTGTCAGCTGACAGACAGCTGTGCTTGTCAGTGATGATGCCACCGGCTGCTTGTACCCCCAGTTTTTGCTGCTTAGCTTGCCTCCACATCCACACTGCTTTTGCCCCTACACATCACCCCTATCCATGCCTGTGCCTCTAGCCATAAGTCTGCCACCCATGGAAACTCATGATGCAGAAAGTGAGGGAGCTGACTCTGAGGAACCCTTGGGTTTTGTAGCTGGTACTCCATCAAAGGTCTCTGCTGCTCACACACCCTGCTGAACATACGGTATCTAGGGTTAGAGCGTGTGGTGACCTCGCACAACAGTAGGTGCTTCAGGCAGATGTAGGCCTTGCTGGAGTGTATTGCGGCTAGCTCCAGGTACTGTAGACTTGGGAAAGTGGGTGTCCAAGTGCCGCACTTTCACCCTTAGCTCAGCTAATTTGGGGTATGTTTTTAAAAATCATTGCACCACTACATTGAACACGTGGGCCAGGCATGGAACGTGTTGGAGGCTGGCAAGCTCCAGAGCCCTCCAACAAGAGAAAAAAGACTGGCCCCAGGGGCAGCGGGGATAAACAAATTGCCATCTCATCCAGGATGGCATCCCTGACCTCAGAGGCAGTGTCCTGTCCGTCTCCCAAGCTGATGAGCTTCAGCCCAGCCTGCTGACGTCTCCCCACACCAGTGTTGCAGCGTTTTCAGCTCGTAGCTGGGGTCAATCTAACAGCGGAGGAGGAGGAGGGTGGTGTTTCAGCCCTCCTCCCAGGAATGTTTTGTGGGGAGACAAGTCAGGAAAATTCTTGAAACAGGGGAGAGTTTTGCATCTTTGCCCTTGCTGCCTATGGACATCCCTTTGCCTCTAGCCACCATTTTCCCTGCTTTGCTTGCCTCCACATCCACACTGCTTTTGCCCCTAGACATCACCCCAGTCCATGCCTTAGCTTGTACCCCCAGTTTTTCCTGCTTAGCTTGCCTCCACATCCACACTGCTTTTGCCCCTAGACATCACCCCAGTCCATGCCTTAGCTTGTACCCCCAGTTTTTCCTGCTTAGCTTGCCTCCACATCCACACTGCTTTTGCCCCTACACATCACCCCTATCCATGCCTGTGCCTCTAGCCATAAGTCTGCCACCCATGGAAACTCATGATGCAGAAAGTGAGGGAGCTGACTCTGAGGAACCCTTGGGTTTTGTAGCTGGTACTCCATCAAAGGTCTCTGCTGCTCACACACCCTGCTGAACATACGGTATCTAGGGTTAGAGCGTGTGGTGACCTTGCACAACAGTAGGTGCTTCAGGCAGATGTAGGCCTTGCTGGAGTGTATTGCGGCTAGCTCCAGGTACTGTAGACTTGGGAAAGTGGGTGTCCAAGTGCCGCACTTTCACCCTTAGCTCAGCTAATTTGGGGTATGTTTTTAAAAATCATTGCACCACTACATTGAACACGTGGGCCAGGCATGGAATGTGTTGGAGGCTGGCAAGCTCCAGAGCCCTCCAACAAGACAAAAAAGACTGGCCCCAGGGGCAGCGGGGATAAACAAATTGCCATCTCATCCAGGATGGCATCCCTGACCTCAGAGGCAGTGTCCTGTCCGTCTCCCAAGCTGATGAGCTTCAGCCCAGCCTGCTGACGTCTCCCCACACCAGTGTTGCAGCGTTTTCAGCTCGTAGCTGGGGTCAATCTAACAGCGGAGGAGGAGGAGGGTGGTGTTTCAGCCCTCCTCCCAGGAATGTTTTGTGGGGAGACAAGTCAGGAAAATTCTTGAAACAGGGGAGAGTTTTGCATCTTTGCCCTTGCTGCCTATGGACATCCCTTTGCCTCTAGCCACCATTTTCCCTGCTTTGCTTGCCTCCACATCCACACTGCTTTTGCCCCTAGACATCACCCCAGTCCATGCCTTAGCTTGTACCCCCAGTTTTTCCTGCTTAGCTTGCCTCCACATCCACACTGCTTTTGCCCCTAGACATCACCCCAGTCCATGCCTTAGCTTGTACCCCCAGTTTTTCCTGCTTAGCTTGCCTCCACATCCACACTGCTTTTGCCCCTAGACATCACCCAAGTCCATGCCTTAGCTTGTACCCCCAGTTTTTCCTGCTTAGCTTGCCTCCACATCCACACTGCTTTTGCCCCTAGACATCACCCCTGTCCATGCCTTAGCTTGTACCCCCAGTTTTTCCTGCTTAGCTTGCCTCCACATCCACACTGCTTTTGCCCCTAGACATCACCCCAGTCCATGCCTTAGCTTGTACCCCCAGTTTTTCCTGCTTAGCTTGCCTCCACATCCACACTGCTTTTGCCCCTAGACATCATCCCTATCCATGCCTCTGCCCCTAGCCATAACTCTGCCACCCCTGGAAACTCATGGTGCAGAAACTTTGGGAGCTGACTTTGAGGAACCCTTGGGTTTTGTAGATGGAACTCCATCAAAGGACTGTGCAGCTCACACACCCTGCTCAAGATATGGTATTGTAGGGTTTCAGCGTGTGTGAATGATGGACAACAGCCTGTGTTTGGACAGATGTAGGCCTTGCTAGAGTGTTTTTAGGCTAGCAGCGACTCCTGTGCACTTGCAAAAGTGGGCGCACAAGCGCCGCATTTTCAACAGTAGCTTCGGTACATTTGGGTATGTTTTCAAACAACTTTGCACCACTAGGTTAGACGTGGGCCAAACATGGAACGTGTTGGAGGCTGGCAAGCTCCAGAGCCGCTACCAGGTTCCAGCCATTATCACAGGCGTAAAAATGCCAGGCCCCAGGTGTAGCAGGGAAAAAAAAAATGCCATCTCAGCCAGGATGGCATCCCTGACCTCGGAGGCACTGTGCTGTCTGTCCCCCAAGCTGATGAGCTTCAGCACCGCCTGCTGACGTCTCCCCACACCAGTGTTTTAGCGTTTGCCGCTAGTAGCTGGGGTGGAGGTTGCAGCGTCGTAGGGTTTCAGTCTACTCCTGCCATGAATTTTGGCCTGGGAGAGGAGATAGGGTACCTCAGTTTGCACCCCGGGACCAGACTCCACCACATTCACCCTGCCTGTCCTTAAAGATAAGCAGCATCCCTGACCACAGGCGCTTGTCCAAGTGTCGGTGGTCAAGTGGACCTTGCAGCAAAGCGCGGAACTAAGGGCCCACCTGATGTTGAGTGACACGTGCTGGTGCAAGGCGGGGACGCCACACCGGGAGAATTTGTGACGGCTAGGGACGGCATAGTGAGGTGCCACAGTTGCCATCAGGTCCGGGAAGGCGGGAGTTTCAACAAGCCGGAACGCCAACCTCTCCTGGGCCAGCAGTTTAGCGATGTTGGCGTTCTAGGCTTGCGTGGGTGGGTGGTTAGCGGTGTATTTCTGCCGGCGCTCCAATGTCTGAGAGATGGTGGGTTGTTGTAAAGAAGCGCCTGATGGTGCCTTTGATGGTGCAGGAGAAGGAGATAAGACAGAAACAGGGGAGGATGAGGGAGAAGTCAACAAAGTGGCGGAGGCAGATGAAGTGATGTCCTGGCTCGTCCTCTGGAGTGCATCGCCAGCACTGTGAGCAGAGGCAGTGGCATGAACGGCGGGCGACGTTTGTCCTGCCGTTGCTGCCTGCCACTGATTCCATTGCTTGGATTCCAAATGACGGTGCATTGAAGTGGTGGACAGGTTGCTCTTCTCAGGGCCCCTACTCGATTTCGAGAGGCAAATTGTGTAGACGACACTATATCTGTCCTCGGCGCATTCCTTGAAAAAACTCTACACCTTCAAGAAAGGTGCCCTCTATGGGGGAGTTTTTCTGGGCTGGGTACAAAAGGGAACATCTTCGGACATTCCGGGTCTGGCCTGGCTTCGGCAAAGCAGCTGACCTCTGCCTCTGGACATGTCTCTGCCTCTAGCTACCCTTTTAGGTGCTGCACCTGCCTCAACATCCACACTACTTTCCCAGCTTGACATCCGCCTTGTCCAGGTGGGGTCGGTGTCCTCGTCGTCCACCACCTCCTCTTCCAACTCCTGTCTCGCCTCCTCCTCCTGCACAATGCGCATGTCAACTGGCTGCCCTGACAGCAACTGCGTCTCATCGTCGTCGATGAGGGTGGGTTGCCGGTCATCCGCCACCAAATCGACCGGAGATGGAGGAGACTCTAGTGTTTGAGCATCTGGACACAGATACTCGTCTGTTAGGTCCGTGGAATCGCGAAATGGAGGGGCAGGTTGCGGTACAGTCAAAGGAAGGGAGAACAGCTCTGGGGAGCAGGGACAGTTGGGGTTATTGTTCTGGGAAGATTGGGAATTTTGGGTGGAAGGAGGACAAGACTGTTGGGTAAGAGGAGGTAGAGGCTGACTGGCTGGTGGACAATGTGCTTTAAGCGTTATCCGACAGCCATTGCAAGACCTGTTCCTGGTTCTCGGGCCTACTAATCTTTGTACCATTCAGCCTAGTTAATGTGGAACTTTTGTGCAAAGCGCAGAACTTAGGGCCTGCCTGATGTTAAGGGACACATGCTGGTACAAGGCTCAACTCACCCTAAGTGCCAAAAACACTGCTGGTGCAAGGCTCTACTCATGCCAAGGGCCTCAATCTCTGCTGGTAGCTCAGCTTAAGGTCCTGTAACTTTGTTTGGAAGGGCTCATGTTAAGTGCTAGAAAAGTGAATTTTGGAAGGTCTTACCACATCACACACACACACACACTCAAAATGACAGTTAAGGGTGAGGGCTTTTGGAATTCCCATTGCTTATTCCATTTGTGGTTGTCATGGGGAACGTGATTTAAAGGGGTGGTTGTTACTGTTTGTTGAGCTTAAATTGGGGTTTGTGTCCATCCATTTGGGGAGTAAAGAAGGTTTCCAGGTATTTTCCCACTTTGATAGAGGTTTTTTTGAATGTGGAAAGTGTGTAGTTGTTAGGCTGTGATGTTGGGGTAATAGAGGGTCTTTGGTGTGTTAGATGCCCCCAGACATGCTTCCTCTGCTGTCCCAGTGTCATTCCAGAGGTGTTGGCATCATTTCCTGGGGTGTCATAGTGGACTTGGTGACCCTCCAGACACGGATTTGGGTTTCCCCCTTAACGAGTATCTGTTCCCCATAGACTATAATGGGGTTCGAAACCCGTTCGAACACACGAACATTGAGCGGCTGTTCGAATCGAATTTCGAACCTCGAACATTTTAGTGTTCGCTCATCTCTAATGTGGAATTATATACTTAACAAAAAAGTGTGAATCAACTGAAAATATGTCTTATATTCTAGGTTCTTCAAAGTAGCCACCTTCTGCTTTGATTACTACTTTGCAGATTCTTGGCATTCTCTTGATGAGCTTCAAGAGGTAGTCACTGGAAATGGTCTTACAACAGTCTTTAAGGAGTTCCCAGAGATGCTTAGCACTTGTTGGCCCTTTTGCCTTCACTCTGCGGTCCAGCTCACCCCAAACCATCTCGATTGGGTTCAGGTTTGGTGACTGTGGAGGCCAGGTCATCTGGCATAGCACCCCATCACTCTCCTTCTTGGTCAAATAGCCCTTATACAGCCTGGAGGTGTTTGGGGTCATTGTCCTGTTGAAAAATACATGATCGTCCATCTAAGTGCAAACTGGATGGAATAGCATTCCGCTGCAAGATGCTGTGGTAGCCATGCTGGTTCAGTATGCCTTCAATTTTGAATAAATCCCCAACAGTGTCACCAGCAAAGCACCCCCACACCATCACACCTCCTCCTCCATGCTTCACAATGGGAACCAGGCATGTAGAGTCCATCCGTTCACCTTTTCTGTGTGGCACAAAGACACGGTGGTTGGAACCAAAGATCTCAAAATTGGACTCATCAGACCAAAGCACAGATTTCCACTGGTCTAATCTCCATTCCTTGTTTTCTTTAGCCAAAACAAGTTTCTTCTGCTTGTTGCCTGTCCTTAGCAGTGGTTTTCTAGCAGCTATTTTACCATGAAGGCCTGATGCACAGTCTCCTCTTACCAGTTGTTGTAGAGATGTGTCTGCTGCTAGACCTCTGTGTGACATTGACCTGGTCTCTAATCTGAGCTGCTGTTAACCTGCGATTTCTGAGGCTGGTGACCCGGATGAACTTATCCTCCGCAGCAGAGGTGACTCTTGGTGTCTTCCTTTTCTGGGGCAGTCCTCATGTGAGCCAGTTTCTTTGTAGCGCTTGATGGTTTTTGCAACTGCACTTGGGGACACTTTCAAAGTTTTCCCAATTTTTCGGACTGACTGACCTTCATTTCTTAAAGTAATGATGGCCACTCATTTTTCTTTACTTAGCTGCTATTTTCTTGCCATATTACAAATTCTAACAGTCTATTCAGTAGGACTATCAGCTGTGTACCCACCTGACTTCTGCACAACACAACTGATGATCCCAACCCTATTTATAAGGCAAGTAATCCCACTTATTAAACCTGACAGGGCACATCTGTGAAGTGAAAACCATTTCCGGTGACTACCTCTTGAAGCTCATCAAGAGAATGTCAAGAGTGTGCAAAGCAGGAATCAAAGCAAAAGGAGGCTACTTTGAAGAACCTAGAATATAAGGGCTCGTTCACATCAGCGTTCTCCTCTCCGTAGTTCAGGTTTCCGTTTCCTGCCTAAAACAGAGCAGGAGATGGAAACCTGCAGGAGACTTTCTCACCCATTCATTTGAATGGGTGAGAAAGCTGTCCGGCCGTGAGCGGCGGTGAGCGTTTTGCGCTCTCCGCCGCGAAACCGGGTTTTTTAATCCGGACACAGAGTCGGACATGCAGTACTCTGTGTCCGGATTAAAAAATCCGGTTTCGCGGCGGAGAGCATAAAACGCTCACCGCCGCTCACGGCTGGACCCAGTCTGAGCTTTCCGACTTCTGGCATGCAGAAGACGGAAAGCTCAGAACGGACAGGTGAATGCTAGTGTGAACCTAGCATAAGACGTATTTTCCGTTGTTTCACACTTTTTTGTTAAGTATATAATTCCACGTGTTAATTCATGGTTTTGATGACTTCAATTGTCATAGTCATGAAAATACAGAAAACTCTTTGAGGTGTGTCCAAACTTTTGGTCTGTACTGTATATACAGTCCTATGAAAAAGTTTGGGCACCCCTATTAATCTTAATCATTTTTAGTTCTAAATATTTTGGCGTTTATAACAGCCATTTCAGTTTGATATATCTAATAACTGATGGACACAGTAATATTTCAGGATTGAAATGAGGTTTATTGTACTAACAGAAAATGTGCAATATGCATTAAACTAAAATTTGACCGGTGCAAAAGTATGGGCACCTCAACAGAAAAGTGACATTAATATTTAGTAGATCCTCCTTTTGCAAAGATAACAGCCTCTAGTCGCTTCCTGTAGCTTTTAATCAGTTCCTGGATCCTGGATAAAGGTATTTTGGACAAACAATTCAAGTTCAGTTAAGTTAGATGGTCGCCGAGCATGGACAGCCCGCTTCAAATCATCCCACAGATGTTCAATGATATTCAGGTCTGGGGACTGGGATGGCCATTCCAGAACATTGTAATTGTTCCTCTGCATGAATGCCTGAGGATTTGGAGCGGTGTTTTGGATCATTGTCTTGCTGAAATATCCATCCCCGGCGTAACTTCAACTTCGTCACTGATTCTTGAACATTATTCTCAAGAATCTGCTGATACTGAGTGGAATCCATGCGACTCTCAACTTTAACAAGATTCCCGATGCCGGCATTGGCCACACAGCCCCAAAGCATGATGGAACCTCCACCAAATTTTACAGTGGGTAGCATGTGTTTTTCTTGGAATGCTGTTTCTTTTTGGACACCATGCATAACGCCTTTTTTTATAACCAAACAACTCAATTTTTGTTTCCAAAATGAAGCTGCCTTGTCCAAATGTGCTTTTTCATACCTCAGGCAACTCTATTTGTGGCGTACGTGCAGAAACGGCTTCTTTCTCATCACTCTCCCATACAGCTTCTATTTGTGCAAAGTGCGCTGTATAGTTGACCGATGCACAGTGACACCATCTGCAGCAAGATGATGCTGCAGCTCTTTGGAGGTGGTCTGTGGATTGTCCTTGACTGTTCTCACCATTCTTCTTCTCTGCCTTTCTGATATTTTTCTTGGCCTGCCACTTCTGGGCTTAACAAGAACTGTCCCTGTGGTCTTCCATTTCCTTACTATGTTCCTCACAGTGGAAACTGACAGGTTAAATCTCTGAGACAACTTTTTGTATCCTTCCCCTGAACAACTATGTTGAACAATCTTTGTTTTCAGATCATTTGAGAGTTGTTTTGAGTAGCCCATGATGCCACTCTTCAGAGGAGATTCAAATAGGAGATCAACTTGCAATTGGCCACCTTAAATACCTTTTCTTATGATTGGATACATCTGGCTATGAAGTTCAAAGCTCACTGAGGTTACAAAACCAATTTTGTGCTTCAGTAAGTCAGTAAAAAGTAGTTAGGGGAATTCAAATCAATAAAATGATAAGGGTGCCCATACTTTTGCACCGGTCAAATTTTGGTTTAATGCATATTGCACATTTTCTGTTAGTACAATAAACCTCATTTCAATCCTGAAATATTACTGTGTCCATCAGTTATTAGATATATCAAACTGAAATGGCTGTTGCAAACACCAAAATATTTAGAACAAAAAATGATTAAGATTAATAGGGGTGCCCAAACTTTTTCATAGGACTGTATATATATATATATATATATATATATATATATATATATATATATATATATATATATATATATATATTGTGTCCGGTAAGGTTTTAGACTGGGTCTCAGATCTGTAGGATGTACTGTTCCTGAGATACAGTACTCCCAAAATAATTGCCTGCATTAGCCAATACAAACCTGCAAGTCTTTCACTCATATTCCTACTGCTATACACACGGTCATATGTCCCTTAGACAATAGAAGCTCGCAGGCACTTATACTCCACATGCACAAAGCTTTACTCCAGGTTTTCCCACACATATCAAAACAGAGATATACAAGATCACGCTTATAAACCAATGGAAACTTGCAGGTTCTTCAGTCTTCACATACACACAGCTTTACATCAGATTTCCATAGCAACCAACCTATTCTTTTGGGGCCACTACACAAACAAAAAATTAAATATACCCATGCAAAGCCAGGTCCTTCTGCTAGTATATTGTATATTTTTATTCATACATCAAGTAATTATACTTAACACATAACTGAAGTGTTTCAATTGCAATTGAACTTGTTAATGACATACTTAATTTTAGCTTTTGAATTTTCAATAAAATTATTTTCCCCTCTGTTACAGCAGTCATAACTTTTTCTTGGTTCATCAGTGCAGCAATATGAGACCTTGTATTGTGCAGAATAATTGTATTTCTATAGTTACCAATATAATACCAATTATATGGGACTTTTTAATAAAATATTTTGTAATGGGACTTTTTTTTACTTTTTAACATTTTCTTAATATTATTTGAATTTATAAATATTACTTGATTTTTCACTGTAAAACCACTCAGATGCCATGATCAATATAGATCACAGCATCTTAGTGGTTAAGGACCTTGCTAACTTTTTGGAGGATTTCTATTAACATGTTTGGTGCTCAGCAAGGAAAATAGAGATTATAGACAAACAGGCATAAATATTTATTGCAGGTCATTGAGGGCATAGATTAGAGATGAGGAGCTACAGAATGTAGGTGGAGGACAATTAACTCTTACATCTCCTGCACAGCAAAGATCAGACAACACAGTGCTAAGTACACAGTTTCCATAGATATGGGGAGAAGAAGGGTTAATTCCTTTGAATGGATGAGAATGGATGAGCTGGACGTATCCAAAACTACAATCTCAACAAATTTACCATTAAAATTTACCATCTCAACAAATCCTGTTTGTTCCAACCAGAAGGGAAGGGGGAGTTCCATTCACAACCTTCTGGATGCAGGTTACCTTCTGGATTCATCTGTATCCATGTTCATAGGAAACGGACATATTTGAGAATATGTATTAATTCACAAGAGCCCTGCCTTGAATCACCATTCTCAGACCTGTACTACATCCGACCTGTACTACATCAGAAGAAGCTGATGTGGAAATGGGGACTGACAAATATGTCATTAGTATTTTCAGGGGGTACTATGAACCAGCACTCTTAGGGCCCGTTCACACGGGCACAGAGGGGGCAGATTATGGCGCGTAATCCATGTCATAAACCGCCCCCCTCACAATAGTGGTCTATGGAGACCGCCAGGCTTCTTTTTTCCGTGAGAAAAAGAAGCCGGCTGCTTTTTCATCAGGCGGATTCCACGGCTCGGTAAGCCGCGGCGTCTGCCTGGCGGCAGCAACCTCCGGAGTCAGCCCACTCATTTGAGCCGACTATGTGGGTAAAGCCACGACTGCGACAGTCGTGGCAGGCAGGTTTTGACTAGAGAGTGACCACGTCACTCTCGGTGCCAAAACCCGCTATACCGCCCCCCGTGTGAACCAGCCCTTATTATCAGAGGACAATACTGTATGTGTGTCAGTTTTTAGGGGGCACTGTGGTTTTCAGGGTGCACTATAAGAGCACTCCTATCAAGGGTAACAATAACATGTTCAATAAGGATGAATGCCTGTGCATGTCGTGGATGCAATCCTTACTTAAGGGTGGCACTAACATGCTCAGTAAGGATGAATGCCTATGCATGGTTGTAGATGTCATCCTTACTAAACTTTGAACAGCCATTAGTTTGCAACCACAATGAAAGCTTCCATCACTACTCATGGAAACACAAATGGGTGTTACAGCCAGCCAGGGATATAAAAACTATAGTGCAAAAGGAACCTTAGGGAGCACAATCTCCTGTTTTCTCTGTGTGCTGTCTATGGGAGACATTGTAGCAGCTAGTTTCCACCCAATTGGTCAGGGAAGATTAAGAATTAGGAATAAAGCCTGAAGAGGAAAAAACTGCTACTAGGAAAAGAATACAAGTCATATATTTGCAAGAAAAAGTGCTACTCCTAAAGTACACACGAGTCAAAAAAGCTATTTGGAAGTTTAGGTAGGCTTTAACTAGACTTTCCTTTACTTGTACTGCGGTACTGGAAATTGGCAATAAAACAATTATGGCTTAAAATATTCTGGATATAATATACATTTCAATAAATGACTTACTAAAACAAAGCTTAAAAACATGATTTAAGCAAGATATAGAATACACTGGCAATAGTTCTGTAACCAGTCAGATGCTCTCTAAACAAAACCACATTGTACCAAAGAAATGTTAAAATGGAGTCTGAAACTGACTTGTACTTACCAGAGACTCACTGGATAATTAGATCTACTATTTCGCTTTTAATCTCTCTATTTGTGCACACGACTGTGGGAAGACATTTGTAAAATGCTGTGAGTATGATTTGCGACAATAAATCTGGATGTATCTGTCAGAGAACTATTTTAATTACCCAATTTCTAAGCATTTTCACGAGATATATGAAAAAACTGATTTTACAGTAAAAAGGTACTAATATTAATATTAGCAACCTCAAGTGAAACAATCTTTTGAATTATAGAATGGTTTGCCAAAATTTGTCTCAAATATTCTGTAACCTTGCCATAATCACAGTTCAGAAGGAAAGTGCAATAATGTAATGTACAATATAATGGTATACATCATATAATACTCCATATTTGCAAAGTTTATGTCTGTAAAATTGTACGAAAGGGAAAAAAAAGTTGCGAGAGATATCACTGGGCAAATTGCCAATAACTTTTCCAAATATTCCTTTAGGAAAAAAACAAGAAAATTGCATTGAAATGTTTATTAATAAAAATAGATAAACGTGTGTAGCAAACCATTCATATTGGAAAGTCCATAAATTAAGTAATTGTGATGTGGCTGCAAATTATATGAAGAGAGAAGCTTATGCAGGTTATTGTAATTATCAGCATTTTACAGTAATTTACCGTTATTACATTTTAAAGTCATTGCTGCATATCTGTTCATATTATAGGGGTTGTCCCATCTCAAGGATCCTAGCTATAATGGTAGCTTATGTAAATTGAAGACTTTTCCTAAATATATTGCTTTAGAAATACTGCTTTGTTCTCCTGCTATGTGACCTTATTCCTCCCATTGTTTACACAGCATTGCTATAACCACAGACTTGTGAGATAGGACAAGTGACGTGACTTACTCACTGATCGGCAGGATAATCATTCAGCTAATTGCAGTTTGCTGATAAAGCCTGGTCTGTTATATCTCTATGTAAATACACAAATAACACTGAGTCAATTCTGTCCAAGCCTCTGCATATAATCTGATCTGTATAAGTGTTGTGAAACTTGCCTTTTAGCAAGAGGGAAGGGGATGGAGGAGAAATACAGGAAGTGAAAAGAAAAGACTTTAACCAGACTGCTGAAACACTAAGATGGGAAAACCCCTTTAATATTATGTCCTGTAGACATAGGACATAATAGGTGGCCTTATCAGTGATTGACAGCCTCCTCTCTATGATTGTGTATACAGACATAGTTGCCAGTCACTGTTGTGACCACCACTGGACAAACTTACTTGTTTTAAGAGCATATAAATACATTGATAAATGGTTACTTATACTGAATCATTCCCACAAAGTTATACAGCTTCTCCTGTCCTATAACATACTACACAGCATTTTCTCTTTACAGGGAACGTTTGACAGGTTCCCTTTAAGACTTTTTCTGTTTCGGAGTTCAAAGCAAAGTCACAATAATAAATAAAGGAATCATCTCTATAAATATCCACAATTGTTTTAAAGGTAATTCTACACTGTAAATACAACAATAAACTGTCTTATATAGTAAGTAATGTAAAAGATTTCATAAAATTTTATCATCTAATCTGTGTACCATATCCCATAATAACTAGCTTCTTTATCATATACTCCTACACATTAGCTTACTAACAAAATATCCAGGTGCTTCCTCTGGAATCCTCAATGTTTCCTTGAAGCAGTTTTAAAACAGGTCTGGAGAATTATATCTTGTCTGGACTATGTTAGCAATACAGCAGCCTTTTATTAACCCCTTCCCGACATCTGCCTACTAATAGACACCGGGCAGCTTTTCAGAAAAAAAAAATTGGATTTTTGTTAAGGGGTTAAAATGTAAATAAAACCATATAAATTTGATATCCTCAGAATCGTACCAAAACATAGAATATAGGTGACATGTCATTTTGGCTACACAGTGAACGCCGTAAATACAAAGCCCGTTGCACAAATGCACTTTTTCTTCAAAAATCCACCCCATTCTGAATTTTTTTTCCAGCTTACCAGTATATTGTACAGAATAATTAATGGTACTATCATGAAGAACAATTTGTTTGCAAACATTCCAAAGATACCTTATATACTCGAGTATAAGCTGACCCGAGTATAAGCTGACCCGAATATAAGCCGAGGCCCCTAATTTTACCACAAAAAACTGGGAAAACTTATTGACTTGAGTATAAGCCTAGGGGGGAAAATGCAGCAGCTACTGGAAAATTTCAAAAATTAAAATGGTCGGAGTTTTTGGGTGCAGTAGATGCTGGGTGCTGGGAAAGGGGAGGGGGTGTTTTGGTTGTCTGTCTGCCCCTTCCCTGAGCTTGAGGATTGTTTTTTCTTCCCCCACTTGGAATTCAGTCTGGCTGTATATAGATACCCTATATTCAGTAGACCGGGCACTTTCAGACACAGGATACCTAATGTGTACACTCACCGGCCACTTTATTAGGTACACCATGCTAGTAACGGGTTGGACCCCCTTTTGCCTTCAGAGCTGCCTCAATTCTTCGTGGCATAGATTCAACAAGGTGCTGGAAGCATTCCTCAGAGATTTTGGTCCATATTGACATGATGGCATCACACAGTTGCCGCAGATTTGTCGGCTGCACATCCATGATGCGAATCTCCCGTTCCACCACATCCCAAAGATGCTCTATTGGATTGAGATCTGGTGACTGTGGAGGCCATTGGAGTACAGTGAACTCATTGTCATGTTCAAGAAACCAGTCTGAGATGATTCCAGCTTTATGACATGGCGCATTATCCTGCTGAAAGTAGCCATCAGATGTTGGGTACACTGTGGTCATAAAGGGATGGACATGGTCAGCAACAATACTCAGGTAGGCTTTGGCGTTGCAACGATGCTCAATTGGTACCAAGGGGCCCAAAGAGTGCCAAGAAAATATTCCCCACACCATGACACCACGACCACCAGCCTGAACCGTTGATACAAGGCAGGATGGATCCATGCTTTCATGTTGTTGACGCCAAATTCTGACCCTACCATCCGAATGTCGCAGCAGAAATTGAGACTCATCAGACCAGGCAACGTTTTTCCAATCTTCAATTGTCCAATTTCGATGAGCTTGTGCAAATTGTAGCCTCAGTTTCCTGTTCTTAGCTGAAAGGAGTGGCACCCGGTGTGGTCTTCTGCTGCTGTAGCCCATCTGCCTCAAAGTTCGACGTACTGTGCGTTCAGAGATGCTCTTCTGGCTACCTTGGTTGTAACGGGTGGCTATTTGAGTCACTGTTGCCTTTCTATCAGCTCGAACCAGTCTGGCCATTCTCCTCTGACCTCTGGCATCAACAACGCATTTCCGCCCACAGAACTGCCGCTCACTGGATGTTTTTTCTTTTTCGGACCATTCTCTGTAAACCCTAGAGATGGTTGTGCGTGAAAATCCCAGTAGATCAGCAGTTTCTGAAATACTCAGACCAGCCCTTCTGGCACCAACAACCATGCCACGTTCAAAGGCACTCAAATCACCTTTCTTCCCCATACTGATGCTCGGTTTGAACTGCAGGAGATTGTCTTGACCATGTCTACATGCCTAAATGCACTGAGTTGCCGCCATGTGATTGGCTGATTAGAAATTAAGTGTTAACGAGCAGTTGGACAGGTGTACCTAATAAAGTGGCCGGTGAGTGTATATGTTTCGCAGTAATTCTAGGTAAACTGAGAGTGATTTAGAACTTTTATTTATTTATTTATTTTAAATCTTTTTTTTTTTTTTTTTGCACTGTTTTATGGGAGATTCTATACATTGATATTGTAGCTGGTCATAGACCCCCCCCTCTTAAAAAAAAAAAAAGAGAGAAAAAAATTTTTTTTTTGCTGACTCGAGTATAAGCCGAGGGGGGCTTTTTCAGCACAAAAACTGGGCTGAAAAATTCGGCTTATACTTGAGTATATACAGTAGATAAAATTTAACTTTCATTTGTGATCCATTAAAAAAGTTACATGGTAACTATAAAACCAGTAAAGTTAAGTCACATCTAAGCTTAGTTGAAGTCTATCCAGCTTTCTTGTCTCCCAGAAAAGGACTATGGATATGGTGAGCTGAAATAAATCGTTTTCTTTGCCTATTTTTATGAGAGGGTCAAATTCTTTTAACCTTCTATATTGTATAAGTTAAAAAAGTTTCAAAAAAGATAATTAATAATTTGATCAAAAACTACATAGTAAGAAAATTTTTATTTTTTATTTTTGTAACTTCACAGTCCAATTTTTTAAAAAAACAAACCTGTAAGTTTAAAATGGTCACATAAAGATGAATTCTTTGAGGAGTGTATTTTCCAAAATGGGTTAACTCCTGAGTTTCCTCTGTTCTGCTATCTCTGGGGCTCTGCAAATGCAACATTTTAGCAAAGTCTCACCTACAAAGTACAAATAATACTCCTTCTCTTCTGAGCCTTTTTCTATGCCTAAACAACAGTTTATGGGTTATTGCTGTACTTTGGAGAATTTGTTGTCCCAAATAGAATTGTTATTACGTCATCTGTGCCCACATTTAATATAAAAATCTAAAAAAAACCTTTATATTTATCTTCCGCTGTCTGCACAGTTCTTCAGTGTATCCGGAGGATTACTTATCAGCTTCAGTGTGCATGTACCGCACCATGGATACCTGCATAGTGAAGTGTGGGTAGGCACTCCCAACCTCATTGAGTAGCTGCCCAGGCACTGGAAGCACTACAGATAAGTCAGATGAGACTCAGATCTACATAAGTTGTTTTTTTTCCCCAAAATGTTTGCAGACAGATTTACAACATCATCCATAAGGGCTTGTGTCCCAAAAAGACCTGATAATCAAATTAGATGTATGTCCCCTATCCCATTAAAGACAAATACAACAGTCATTCAAGGCATTTGTGGGAGACTGGTGAGATAGCTGATGGATGTGCATGGTCAACTTTACAGTGGAGTCCTTTCAGAGTTTCAGCATTTTTGACAAAAAAAGCACTGCAGATTTACTACCAAATGACCATAAAATATTGTTTTTAAACTTGGGTTTATTAATTTTAAATAAACATAACAACATATAAAACAATCTTTAAGAAACATAAAAGTTTCAAATAAGCATGGATCCAAACCCGGCATTAATTAAGTTAAGGATAACTTAATGGGTCATATCAAAGGACCATGGTGGCGAGTTCTTTTTGTTAAAGTCTGTTGCTGTGACGTTGTATTCAAGAGTCAATGCTTTGCCAAGGGTTGGAGGGACAGTTTGTGCTGCAAAATCATCCTGTCAACAGTCAGTGAAGGTAGGTTGCCATTGCAACCCTCCTAAAATTGGTCAATAAGTTATTCAGCTAGTCTTGAAAGTCCAAACCATTGTTTAACTTAATATAAACATCAATTAAATGGGGTGAAAGCAAACAAGACAGACTAGGGATACAAAGGGGAGGGCAAGGTGTGCAGGGGGTTGCTGCAGTCCAATTCAGTGATACCCAGGAACTCCATATTGACACCTTGATTTGTAATCTAGATGGGAGAGTCTGCAGATATACGAGGGGTGATCCAAAAGTAATGATAATCGGTTATTTCTAGTGCACACAAAAATAAAAATAATTCCTCGTAATTCTGTTCAATTACCAAATAATATTGCTAAACATATCTTTGAGCTTCTGTTGGATTCTGGTGGGTAGTCTTAAAATAAGTGTCCATACAGTAAAAAAAATGCTCTCCTCTATTCTCTTTCAATATGGCTACCTCCAACCAATCCATTTAAAAAAGATGTCAGTTTATTAAGGAACAACTCTCTGGAGGGTGGATGTGGGGCGAACCACTCCTGTAGGATTGTTTCGTGGGTTTCTGCAGAAAACATATGCAGTAGCTTCCAGTAAGTCTTTTGCTCAATCCAGCCAAACGGGCTCCGATATCAAAAGGCAAAAACTTGGTGAGGCGTTATCTCCCCCCCCCAACACACCACATTTGTCCATAGGGAGTAGTTCCATTCTGTGTCCTCTTGACGGAGTGATGTACGCTTTGTGTAGCGATCTAAGGGTCAACTCTGAGTATTTGGATGATGGTAAGGTTTTCATAGTGTATTCCCCATAAAGTATGTTTAACAGTGGTAAGCTTAAATTTTAAATATTACCTATTTTTGTTTGTGCATTCTCAGAGAATTCAGGAATATCAGCTTCAGTAAGAAAAACTGTAACAATAATAATAATAAAAAATAAAATTATTAGCACGTCTCAAGATCTAACAGTGATCAGAAAGCATGTGTCTAGCAATAACGCAAAACGAGCTACAAAAATATTTTGAAAAACCAAAACATAATTTGAAAAGACATTTTGTAAAATACCTGGCAGAAGGCAGAGCTAAATACGTGGCAAATATAAGCATATTATATACATGTGGTAGTGTAGCTATTCAAAGTCAGGATTTTATGAAGACATGTTAAAATCAGAATGCATTTCCTTAGAGAAGGTGACTTTTCTCCTCATTGACCAAGTGAGAAACCTGGGAAATGGCTGGCCGATGGAGTGGGAAGAAAATACTAGGCTCTTACAAAAGTCTCCAATGATAAACTGACAGTTACACCTAATGGCAACTATTCTCTACTTATTTTTCTGGATCTTACACCAACATTTGACACCATAGAGCACCATCTCCTTCAAAGTATGTTCTACTCTGATGTCCTCATGGACAATGATCTCTCATGGTTCTCCTCCTATCTCTCAGACCACACTTTCATTGTATTATTTCTAGGCTCTTTCACTTCTCCTCTTCACCTTGCTTTTGGGGTTCCCCAGGGCTTAGTCATAGGTCCCTTTCTCTTCTCACTCTACACACACCCTATTGGACAAACTATCAGTAGATTTGGTTTTCAGCAGCAGCATTATTCTGACGACACCCAACTATATCCCTCCACTCTTGGCATCACCCCTGTACTACTACAGAACACCAATGACTGTGTCTCTTCTGTCTCTTATATAATGTATTTCCCCTAACTGAAACTGAATCTTTCAAAGTCTGAACTACTGCTTTTATCATCATCTACTAACAGATCTAACCCTGACATTTCAGTGTATAGTCTTACCATAACACCAAGACAGCACAGCCACTGCCTTGGGTTATGTTTGACTCCAACCTTTTCTTTAGCCCCCTATATCCAATCCCTGGCACATACATTTCTCATGCCCCTCAAAAACATGTCAGAAACTGCCTTTCCTTACCATAGAAACATCGACAAACTGAATGCGGCAGCCCGGCTCATATCAGTCTAAACACTGGACCGATAATTCTGGTCTGTGCCAGTAAAGTATTAATAATACATCACTTGGTTTCAGAAGGATAACGGTGCACAAAAAAAGATCTCACATCCATATAGATAAGAATATAATATTCCAGCACTCATCAAATTGCTTAAACACTCTAAATATGTATTTCATCCTTATGCATGTGACATGTTATGAAATGTTCTGGTTCCACAATTGGACCTTCATCAATCTTCGGATGAGGAGTGCAGAAAGAGGCATGACCAGTAGATATGGAGTAAAGTAGAGTCATTGGGAAAAAAAGGAAACATGCTCCATTTTGCAAACCACAGGGAACCATTAAAGGGGTTGGCCACTTTCAGACCAATATTGAGAAACACATGTTATTGTTTGTACAATAAAAAGATATACAATTTTCCAATATACTTTCTGTATCTATTCCTCACGGTTTTCTAGATCTTTGTTTGCTGTCATTCATTCTGCTAGTTCTAGTGGACAAAACTCTGACCATGGTCATGTGACTTTCGGTCCATGGTCATGTGATGAGCACACAGGTGCACAACTGATTACCAGGCAGATGTCTGATTATTGTGCTGTGACTAATGAGCAGCACCTGTGTGCTCATCACATGACCATGGACCGTAAATCACATGACCATGGTCAGAGTTTTGTCCACTAGAAGTAACAGAATGAATGACAGCAAGCAGAGATATAGAAAACCGTGAGGAATAGATATAGAAAGTATATTGAAAAATTGTACAACTTTTTATTATACAAACCTGAACATTTGTCTCTCAATACTGATCTGAAAGTGGCCAACCCCTTTAAGATCTATGGGACCACAATAATCACAGAAAACACACATGTGCTGGGGCAACACGGTGGCTTAGTAGTTAGCACTGCGGTCTTATAGTGCTGGAGTCCTGGGTTTGAAATCTGCCAGGAACAACATCTGCAAGGAGTTTGTATGGTCTCCCCGTGTTTGCATGGATTTCCTACCATTCTACAAAGACATACTTAAAATGAAGAGAAAAAAAAGATACCTTGTGATCCCTATATGGGGCTCACAATCTAATCTAATTAGAAAACAAAAAAAAACCAACAACCACACATGTGCTGCCCGCTTCGATGGACCCACAGACATTCCAAAGTATATAAAATTATTCACGGACGTAATTAATGGATCAATCATGGATAGAACACTACCCACAAATCAGCATGGCAGAGTGCCACCTGTGAATATTATAACAAATTAAATTGAAGGGTTTACCTCTTGTTGAACAATGCTTATTATTTTCCAAAGCTTGCAGACATAATATTTTGGAGGCATAATTATCCAGAAGTGTCACATTCTCATCAATTTTTGCCTTCACATCCCCAAAAGCACTCACAGAAAAGGGGTCATTTACTAAAAACTGTTTATGAATCGCATCAAAAGAAAATCTAGGAGCTGGTATCAACTCTTTGGGAGGAGATTCTTCTATAGGAGGAATCTCTGGCCAATCCTTCTGTAAAAAGAAATAAACCAGAATTTAAATGGAGACGAGTAAGTCAAGTTATGTTTACTGTATGACAAGCTTAGTTTGCATAATAACAAGGAAAACATTCACTATACATAACATAGGTTAAGGTGATATTGTCACTCCTTAGGGAGAGACCACCATGTAGGTGTGTAGAGTCTTACTAAGCCATTTACGCTCCATTGTAAGGGATCATGGGAAGAATATGCAAATCTGTCTCCCATGATGTAATTAGGGAGACAGTGCCTCAGTCATGCTGCCCACTAGGGGGAGCTTCCTTTAACATAATACCCGACCTTCCCAGGAGCCTTTGCTGCAATGATGTGGGATTTTACCAAGTCAGTCTCTCAGCCGAGGACAGCTGTTTCGATCTGATTAGATCTTTTCAGCCCGGCGCAGAGAAGACTGACTTGGCAGTCACTTGGCACCTACATGGTGGTCTCTCCCTAAGGAGTGACAATATCCCCTTAACCTGGCCTAGAAGCCTCTCACCTCTGCCAAGTCAGTCTTCTCTGCGCCAGGCTGAAGAGATCCAATCAGATCGAAACAGCTGTCCTCGGCTGAGAGACTGACTTGGTAAAATCCCACTTCATTGCAGCAAAGGCCTCTGGGAAGGTCAGGCATGATGTAAAAGGGAGTTCCACCTAGTGGGCAGCATGACTGCGGCACTGTCTCCCTAATTACATCATGGGAGACAGATTTGCATATTCTTCCCATATACATAACATATAAACCTATAATTCCCATGACAAAATAAAATATTATACAGATTACAGTACAAGGAACCTATAACAAAAAAAAAACAAGGACATATAAAATGCATTGCATATATTTATTAGAGATTATTGTCATATTTTAAGGGAATCTTGCATTCATTTGCAAAAATTATATGGCAACCCAGCCAGCTGCTAAAATGCTGGAACAATCACAGGCACGGCACGAGTAACAAGTCCAGCGGCAGGCCAGCTTGCGAGCTGCCGAAACGCCATAGCAGGCGGATCATGGATGCCAACAACACGCAGACAAAGTCGCCGGCAGAAGCTAGTGTATACTAAAGGCTAAAAAAATATACTTAGCTAATTTAGAGGTGGTATATTGGAGATCCAACACTTGTCTGTTCTCTAGTGGACAGAAGGCACATGTAGTACTGCTCTTATTGAAGTAATAGAAGTGCTGCAGTTCACTGGAACCACCACTATGCAGTGGATGGATCTGCTGTGCAGCTCATATTACTTTAATAGGAGCAGTGAGCTTGTGTTGCCCATGTACTAGAGGATTCTGGCACTTGGAGACTGCTGCAGCAGCTGATCTGTACAGGGTTCCAGGTGTCGGATCCTTACAGATAACATACTAATAATCTATCCTGTGGATAGGTCATCAGTTTGAAAACTCGGTTTGGAGTCGGAAAAGCCCTTTAAAGAGGACCTTTCACCTGCTCTACCAACCCAATTTCTTTGCATCCTTCAAGTGAGGCTCCACTAATTTTTCTCTAGCTTTCACTGTTCCTTAGCAGTTTCTTTCAGCATCAAATATGCTAAGTAGGCTCATCTAGCTGGGCGGTGCTCATATGGAGCAGACCGTATGGAACCTGCCCACATGACATTAGAAAGCCTAATTTACATAAGAGGTGCTGAAAAGTTTGCTCATAAACAGTAGCAACTTCAGAAAAAATTCCAGGTACATCACAATCAGAGTAGTGGCACCTATTGAACACTGCAAAGAAATTAGATGGTAGAGGTGGTGAACTGTCTTATTTAAAGAGGACCTTTCATGGATTTGGGCCCATGCGGTGTTATATACCGCTGGAAAGCCGACAGTGCACTGAATTCAGCGCACTGTCGGCTTTCCCGATCTGTGCCCCGGTTGAAGAGCTATCGGTCCCGGTACTGAAGCTCTTCATCATCAGAAGGGCGTTTCTGACACTCTGTCAGGAACATCCTTCTGCACAGCAGCGTCAATAGCGCTGTACAGTGTGAGCGGGGAGAAACGCCCCCTCCCTCTGCTCACAGTGCTCGTTCATAGACGAGTATTATCAGGAGGGAAGGGGGCGTTCTTCCCCACTCTCACAGTACAGCACTATAGGCGCTGCTGTGCAGAAGGACGTTCCTGACAGACTATCAGAAACGGCCTTCTGACTGTGAAGAGCTATGATACCGGTACGATAGCTCTTTACCCGGGGCACAGATCGGGAGTGCCAACAGTGCGCTGAATTCAGCGCACTGTTGGCTTTCCAGCGGTATATAATACCGCATGTGCCCAAATCCATGAAAGGTCCTCTTTAAAGAAGAAACTCTGCCACTGTTGCTTAATGCTGCCGCTTGCTAGAAATTACGGGGCAGCCTTAAAAGTAGATCTTTCTGTATTTGCATAAAAATAAAAATAAATTATAAAAACCTAATAAATAGCACAGTTTTCTGACATTCCTTTAAATAAATCTGCATCACTGATCATAAACTACATTTCAAATAAAATAACACTTTAAATAAATTTAGAAATAAATGTATCCATTTAGTAATAAATATGTATCCATGTTGTAAATTAAATTTACTGTAGCTCCATTGTAGCTGGGTAGCTTATGAATGGCAACATTTCATTTGTATTCATTTTATAACATACCACGTAACACTGGGGGGCGTGGCTTGGCCATGGAGGAGTGAGGTTGTGTGTTGCCTCTGCTCCGTCCCTGGCTCCGGGTAAAGACACCTTTTGCTGCTGACCGAGACTGGACTTACCTGCTCAGTCATGGGGAAGAACCGCAGGCCTTCTCAACGGTCCTCTTCAACCCCTCCGGGGACCTCTGGCTCCTCTTCAATCTCCCGCTTTCTCCGGGTGCCGCGCTCTGGGGACTCCTCTGCTCCGGCCGGATCCAAGATGGCGCCTGTTCCTGTGGCCGTTCCACGCGGCCGGCTTCCTGTAACCTCCGTGCGCTCTCCGGCTGCCTCCAGCGATGCCCTGTCTTCTGCCCTCAGCGCTGCAGTGGACTCCGAGGATATGCGGCTGTGCTCCTCTGCCTCCGGCGGTCCGGACGTCCTGCCTGTCGGGGATGTCTGCCCGCCAACACACACCTCCGGCGGCCTTTCTCCTCGCTCCTCTGGCATGAAGACTGATGGACAGGTAGGCCGCGGCTCTGCCTCACCTTCTCTACTGCCTGCTCCCGGGTCGGATAGTGACTGGCCCTCCCTGCCGCCTTCTCCTGCTGCCCCCCTGCTGTCCCCCTCCCTGGAGCCTATGAATGCCTCTTCAGGATCTCTTGCCTGGGGAGAGGGCAGGCCTGACTGGCTCCCCTCTGAGTCCTCCCTACCTAGGATGGCCCCAACATCCCCCTCATGCCCTGTCCGGGAGACCCTGGCTGTTTTGTGTGTGCCTCCGAGCCCCTTGGCTTCTGACTACACCAACCATGAGGCCCATGGACTTTCTTCCCCACCAGTTGTCCCCCCCCCCCGGGGTCTGACCTCCCTTCTGCTGCTCCCTTCCAGCCTCCCCAGGGTCATCAGGCTGCTGTTTCTCTCCCGCCAGTTCCCCCTGATTCACCTACTACTGCCGCGGTTAGGGGACCACGTCTCTGTATTGCCTATGACCCTCCTGGAACTGACGTTTCTTCTGCTTCTATTTCTGATACCCTGGTTGAACTACGTCGCCTTAGCGCTCACTTGGCGGCGGTCCCTACTAAGTCTGATATGGAGGAATATGTGGTTCGTCTTGAGCAGTCTTACAAATCGGAGCTCTCTGCTGTCCGTTCCTCTGTACAACAACTGGAGACCCGAGTGGATTCCCTTGAGGCGTCCTCTGCCTCCCATGATTCCCAGCTCTCTACCCAGGAGGCGACCATTGCTTCTCACACTCGGCAGCTGCGGTTCTTGTCTGACATGCTGGATGATTTGGAGAATCGCAATCGACGTAATAACATAAGGTTGAGAGGACTGCCTGAATCTGTTGAGTCTCAGCATCTGGATTCTGCCTTGCGTACCATCTTCAATTCGATCTTGGGGGCCCCCTTGGATTCGCCCATTGAGCTTGACCGTGCGCACCGCTCTTTGGGTGCGCGCCCTCCTGATGATAATAGGCCCCGAGATGTTATTTGCAGGGTGCATAGATACCAGTTGAAGGATGCGATTATGCGCAAAGTTCGTGAAGTGCCAAAGATCTTGTTCCAGGACTCTGAGCTCCAGCTACTTCCGGATTTGTCACGCCTCACCCTTGCTAAACGGAGAGCGTTGAAGCCTCTCCTGGATGTTCTCACCCAGCATCAAGTGCCGTACACTTGGGGCTTTCCTTTCCGCCTTCAGGTCCGTCATGGCGGCCGTGTTGTTTCCATGTCCCATCCGGATGAACTTTTCAATTTTGCCTCTGCCCTGGGCCTCCCATCTGTTCCTGCCCTCTCAGGGCCTCCGTTTCCTGGTGATCTCCTGTCGGCCCCTTCTGCCCGTCCTCAACGGCGTTCTGGGAGGCGCCGCAAGACCCGCTCCTCGGTGGCGGCGAGCCCGTCTCAGGCTGCTCCTGGCGCTTCTACCTGATTGTTTTGACTGTTTGTGACGGGCTTCTTCGGCTTGGACTGTTCTCCCTTTATGTTCCTGAGATTTGCGTGGGGGGGATAGGGATGTGTGATGCTTATCTCTATATGTGATGCTTCCATCCTCTCCACCGCATGGCTCCTTTGTGGGGCTTGTTTCCTCTGATTATTCTGTTTTTGTTCTTTTTGTTCTAATGTTTCGGTCAGCATTTTATACTTTGCTAGAAGATTTACTGTTTCGGTGTTTTCGCCTGGGGGCCCGGGATGGGGTACCGGCTGCTATATTTGGAAAAGCCCGTTTCCCACCGGGGTCTCCACGCTTTCTATTTGCGTGGTCTTTGGCATTCTTTTTCTTTGCCATTTCCCCACCTCTTTGTGTGGAGTTCTTCTCTCCACCCCACTTCGTTGGTTTTGTTTTTCTTGTCCTCCTGTCCTTTGTGTTTCTTTCCTGGTTGTTTCTTTCTATCTCCTTTTCTCTCTTTTACTCGTTTTTCTTAATCGTCTGTTGGTTGTCTTCCAGTTGTTTCGTCCCTTTCTTCCTTCTTTTCCTCTCCCCTTGGCCATGTCCTCCGTTAACTTTTGCACCCTCAATGCTCGGGGCCTCAATGTCCCGCAAAAACGTAATCAGATTTTGTATCAGTTGCATAAACAGCGCTCACACGTCCTTGTTTTGCAGAAAACCCATTTTGAGAAGGACCGCGTCCCGGACATCCGCAGTCGTTACTTCCCTAAGTGGTTCCACAGCGTCAACCCTGTTGCTAAGTCCAAGGGAGTTTCGATTGCTATCCACCGTTCCTTGCAGCATGAGGTTCTGGACACCTGTATCGACCCTGAGGGTAGGTTTCTCTTTTTGAAATTGCGCACGGGAGGCACGGTTCTTACTGTGGCTGGCTGCTACCTTCCGAATCAGGGTCAATTGGCCTACTGTAGGTCCCTTATCCGCAGATTGGCAGACTTTAGTGAGGGGGTAGTAGTTTTGGGTGGTGATTTCAATTTTGTCCTAGACCCCCTCGTTGATTCTTCCCCCCCGCGTCCCCCCCCACGCTCCCTCGCAATTGCGCCGTTTGTTGTCTGCCCTTCATAACTCCCAATTGGTAGATGTCTGGCGTATTCTACACCCTCAGGATAGGGATTATACATATTACTCCCCGGCTCATAACTCTTACAGTCGCATTGACTTTTTCCTGACCAGCCACCATGCCCTCTCTTGGTCACCGGTAGTCCGTATCGACTCGGTCCTTTGGTCGGACCATGCCCCGGTTCATTTGTCCTTGGACATCCCTGGTCTGTCGCGTCGTCCATTTAATTGGCGCTTAAACGAGGGCCTATTGAAGGACATCTCCTGTAGGGAGGCTGTCGGGGAGGCTATCCAGCACTTCTGGCTTGATCATACTCTTGACCCCACTTCCCTTCCTATGCAATGGGAGGCTATGAAGTGTGTAGTGAGGGGGGTCCTTATTCAGCATGGCGCTCGTCTCAAGAGAGAGAGAGCCGTTGGGGTTACTGCCCTTTTGGGGCGGATCCACGATCTGGAGATGTCCCATAAACAGACTGGCTCCCGTACCACTTTCACTGAACTTATAAATGTTAGGGAGGAACTCCGTACCCTTTTGGACAGGAAATATCTGTGTTTCAGGGATCGCGTTAAAAAACATTATTATGAGTTTGCTGATAAATGTGGTCGTTCGTTGGCTCGGCGTCTCCATCCGCGTGACTCTCCCGCGTATGTTCCGCGCTTGCGTACGGGTTCGGGTGGTATAGTTCATAACCCTACTGACATCGCTGCGGAATTCCGCTCGTTTTATTCCAACTTGTACGATATTCGCGGTCATTATGCAGACCTGGATCCTTCGGCGCTCCGGGATAAGATCCGTCGTTATGTTACGGAGACTGCTCTCCCCTCCCTTTCTAGCGATGATGCGGAAGCCCTTGAGACGCCATTCTCGTCGGAAGAAGTCGCCGGGCCCCGACGGGTTCACTGCTCGTTTTTATAAATGCTTCGGCTCTCTGCTTGCCCCGGACTTGGCACGGGTGTTTAATAGTGTGGGGGAGTCCTCGCCGTTTTCTACGCAATCCCTGTCGGCCCTGATCACTGTGATTCCTAAGCCCGGTAAGGATCCTGTGTGTCCGGGGAGTTACCGGCCTATTTCCTTAATTAATATTGATGTGAAATTGTATGCGAAATTGTTGGCGAATCGCCTTTCTCCCTTCATGCCCGCTTTGGTTCACAGTGATCAGGTCGGCTTTATCCCGGGTCGGGAAGCGCGTGATAATGTTTGCAAAACTGTTCTGGCCATCTCTGTTGCCCGCTCCACCAAGGTTCCTCTTTGTTTGCTTTCGATTGATGCCGAAAAGGCGTTCGATCGCATTCACAGGGGTTTTCTTCGGGAGACCCTTGCACAGATTGGTGTTGGCTCAGGATTTTTGAGCAAGATCTTGGCTCTTTATGGGAATGCGTCGGCGCGTGTTCGGGCGAACGGAGTGATTTCGGATTCCTTCCCGGTCCGTAACGGTACCCACCAAGGTTGCCCCCTCTTGCCGTTGCTCTTTGCTTTGGTGATGGAGCATCTGGCTGTGGCGCTGCGCCGTTGCCCTGATGTCCACGGTATACAATTAGGTTCCCGTATGGTTAAGGCGGCGCTATGTGCGGACGACCTGCTGCTGTATGTCTCCGAACCGCGGGTATCGTTCCCGGCTGTCTTACGCGAATTTTCCCGTTTTGGTGCCCTTAGCAATTTTAAGGTCAATTTGTCTAAGAGTGAGGCCCTTAATGTCTCGCTTCCCCCTTCCGAGGCTGATTTCTTGGCGCAGTCTTTCCCTTTTAGGTGGCAACCTGCCTCCTTCAAGTACTTGGGGATCCGCATTTCCTCTGATCCTGCCTCTCTGTTCCAACTTAATTATCTCCCACTTTTGGATGCCATTGCTGCTGATCTACGCTTTTATGGCGCTCGTCTCCCCTCTTGGTTTGGCCGAATTCATGCCCTTAAGATGGATGTCCTCCCCCGATTCCTGTATTTATTCCAGGCCCTTCCCATCCCTCTTCCACGCGCTTTCTTAGCTCGAGTCCAGTCCTTGTTTGGGAGGTTTGTGTGGGGCTCCTCTCGGAGCAGACTTGGGTTCCGTACGCTTGTCCGGCGTAAGTACAGGGGAGGCGTTGGCCTTCTGGATGTGCGCCTTTACTATCGTGCCTCGGTTTTGCTTCGTCTGTTTGATTGGCAATTCCGTCGCCGTGATAAGCAATGGGTTTCCATCGAATTCGATCTGATATCGCCCTCACTATCCTCTTGGCCATGGATTCCACCGCACTTCCGTCCCAAATCCCCTGGCCTTTACGTTCTCCCTTCGCATTTCCTGAAAGTGTGGGATCTGGTTTGTTCCTCTGGCCGCTTGGCCCGTGTCCCGGGCCCTTTGACTCCCCTCTTCGACAACCCGATGTTCCCCCCTGGCTGTTCCGTTGATCGGTTCCTCTGTTGGGACAGAGCGGATTGTACTCGTCTTCAGGAGGTGGCGGGTGATTCTCCGCTCCTTCCTTTTGCCCAGCTCTGTAGCTCTCACCCTGCCCTGCGCCTCTCGTGGTTGGAGTACGCCCAACTTCAGTCCTTTCTGAAGCAGTTCTCGCTCACCTCTCGCCTCTCTTCTCCGTCCCTAGCTCTGGAATCCTGTTTTGGGCGACGGACTCCTCCTCCTCGTGCTCTTTCGCTTTTGTATGATGTTCTCCTTTCAGACCTCACTACGGAACTCCCCCCCTACGTCGCCGCCTGGAATGCTGACCTTCCTGTGAGTCTGTCATCTGCGGATTGGGATAGGTCCTTCCTGCTTTCTCACAAGATGGCCCTCCCGTGTAGCGCTCAGGAGAGAAGTTATAAGATTCTGTCCCGGTGGTATAGATGTCCAGTGCTTCTTCATAGGATTTTTCCTGCTGTTTCGGACTTATGTTGGCGCTGTGGATCCGCTAGGGGTACTATGCTGCACATTTGGTGGGACTGTGATGTTCTGCGCCCCTTCTGGGACGCAGTGTTTTCTTTGTATTCCAGGGTCAGTGGGCGCTCGGTGGCTGTTTCTCCTCAGCTGGCTCTCCTGTCGGTCATCCCTGGCAAGCTGTCGGAGATTAAAAAGGACCTCCTGGGGCACTTTCTCACGGCCGACAGGGCTGTTATTCCAAGACATTGGCGCAGCCCTACCCCTCCCTCGCTGCTCGAGTTCCTCCAGGAGTTCCTTCTCATCCAGCGGATGGAGACCTTGGTGGCGGAAGACTCTCCCGCTTATTCCAAGTTTGAACTTCGATGGCGTCCCTGGGTTATGTTCCAGGAATCGTCTGCCTTCTCTACTGCCTTCGCATGAGTGTAACATGGCCGTCTGTTTTCTCCCCCCTTTTTTTTTCCTTGTTCCCTGCATCTTCTTTGTGGTTTCTTCATCTTTGTCTTGTGTTTGTTTGATTGTTTCTTGTCCACTTCTTCTTCCCCTTTTTTCTTCCTGTTGGGCTGTTTTTGGTTTATGCGGAGTGGGGTCTTTTTGGCTTCCCAGCCCGCTGGCTTATATGCTCCTTCATTGTTGCTCGACTTATTTCTTTTTGTTCGTTTTGTATTTTATTGGAAAACCTTTAATAAAACCCGTTTAAGCATACCACGTAACACTAGACCCACTTATCCTGACTTAGCCATCACCTCTGTAGTTTACACTATCTAAATCTTGAAAGAGCCAGGATTTTATATATATCTACAACCTACAACCATGGGTGCAGTAAGAAGTTTCCAAATGTACACAGTTTAAATTGTCAGTTCTTGAAGTGGCCAAACTAAAAGCTTCCTAAATCATCTATAAGAACGTGACATGTCTTACCAAGTGTTTAAAGTTGAGAAATTCTTGAAATGTAGTTGGTGGAGTCTGCATCCTCTAGAAGAGAAAAAGAGTACCGAATTTGTGATATTAATGCTAGAATATAGTATGTGGTCTCTGTTACAGCATGGTTTCTACATGGTGACTTAGAAGTCTCCACGCATAGAGAAAATTTAACTTTTTAAACAAACTTTATTGAAAAAACATATAATACATAGCTGAGTTTGATACCTAGGGGTACATCTCTCCAACTTATAGAGAACTTGTATTAGAGCGTTAATATCATTTTTATTTACATGTCAGAAGTTCTCATTGTTTGACTTGGTTATAAAACATCTTAGAGTGTTCAAGAGAGGTCAGAGAAGGGCTAGAGACTGAACCCTCAGACATCCAGTCTGACAGATTTGCTATGAACAGCATTCTGCAGCCTGCTATGCATTGTAAATTCCAGCTAGCAGCAGAAGACAAATTGTGAAATTTATGTAATATCAAATTACATAAATATTATTTTGACAAAAATTTCAGTAAACAAAAACAAAACAAAAAAAATGCCCAAAGCTGTCCATAGCCACAAGGAATGCCAACATCAACACAACGTGTAATTGGAAAAAAAACCAAAAAAACTTTAAATTGAGCCTGTCACCAGGGTGAAGCATATTAGATAAGTCAGGCTCCCCTGAATGTAACATCTTTTTCCGCACATAAACTTGTACATCTGTTTTACCAAGAATTATTTTACAATAATTTTGCTGATTATTTCCATCTTGTGAAATAAATGAATATGTCTGCAACAAAGCCGCAACTTTTCATGTGAAAAAGAAGTCACCAGACATGTCTAACAGTGTTTCTGGTTTACTATGCTTTACCTTGGTGACAGACTCCCCTGTAATATGTATGAAAATAGTGGAAAGGAGAAACTTGTAGTGGTTGCATGGATCTGTAGGAGTAGTTACATGGTATGACTAACAGACTAAACTTGAAAGCCACCGTTTCACAGAGTTTGCACTCTAACAAAATGTTATCCCATTTGTTCTGGCATATTAATGCACGCCTCATTTACTTCTATATAGAGATAATTATTAAAAGGTTCTTAAAAGCATTAGAAGCCTGAAGAATTGTCCATATGTTTACATCCACTTAAATAGACCTTCTGTGTTTATTTAACATTTAAATCCCAGTTGATGTATTCTTTCCACTTGCATGTGTTTTACAGTAAGGAACTGACAATGTGCCAAGAGGTATAAGAAAAAAAAAAGTATGGATATAGTTCAGAATGGGCAGTATGAAAGATTGTATATGGAAAGTTGCCTTATTCCTGCAAAACATAATCTAAATAAGATAAACATATTCAAATGTATGCTTTATCTGGCATTATATGATAATTTAGTAAACTCGGTGGTTTAATACTATTTATGTATGAAAAACAAAAATGCCATCAACGTTTTTTACTGTGCCACGAAAAAATGTAAGGCCCATTAGAAATAATAATAATAATAAAAAAAAAAAGATAATGCAAATGCATGGCATTGGAATATTCTCTATTTGAAAAGGGTTCAGTGCATGGCTGTGGATATGGAGTTGGGGCCATTGTTGTTGGGGTTTTTTTTGTTTTGTTTTTTTAAACTGACAACAGGTCCTATTTATTTTTGTTTTACATGAATCCTATGCATTTTTACCAGACTTGTTAAATGAACCCAATAAACAGATGACAAAAAAATTATGTGAATTATTTAGTATATAGACAAATTGTCTATAATTTTTTAGTTGTTTTGCATGTTTTATCAATGAATTATTTATTTATGAAACTTTTTCAAGGGACGGTTTCCTTGCACACACTTCCTTCCTTACTTCCTATATACTCAGTACAGCAGAGTGTGCATGCTTTATTGCAGACTAAATGTGTCATGCCCCAGGACTTTGTTCATTCACTGACATCTATCTGTGATATTATGTTTTGCCTTTTTTTTTTGGTGTGTCCCTCCTGTCTTCCTGTATTCTTAGCTGTGTGTAATAGCTCCTCCTAGTTCTCTGTGTATGTGTAGTTCATCTTGATGCATGTAACATGTCTGCACAGCCTCTGGAAATTCATCATTTTTTCACCTGCTGTTAATGAGGATTTAACAAGATTTACCCAGAATAAAGCATCTGGAATCTTCTCTACACCTCCTCAGCTGAGTTGAACACTGTCTGACAACGTATCTGATGTGAGTACTGGTTACATACAGAGGACTTCAGGGCTCTCTCTCACAACCTCACACTTGCAGTCAAGCTATTGAGTCAGAATAGTGAAAAAATGATGTATAAAGACTCCCAGATTCAGCTGTGAGACAGCTCACTAAGTCTCAAGATCCAGTCACAGCAAGTTACCTGCAGATTCAGAAGGAAATAGCAGTGTGTAACCTGCATCCCCTCTCCATAGAACTTTCTAGCAAGGAGCCATTTCACTCCAGTATAGCTCATCCTGTATTGTATGATGGCTGAAGGCAACCCTGAAAGTAGCATGGACAAGGATCTGCAGCCCAGTGTAAAGACTAAACGCCCTGTTAAACCTACTTGGAAAGTTAGAGAGAATCTAGAATGTTTAAAGCATGAACTTTCCTCTGAACTCTCAAAATGGTGGCAGAAAATACAGTCTCACATGTCTGCAATGTGCTTGCCTGCACACAGTGCATCACCACTAGAGGGAGCTCTGCAAATGCTATGTGCTATGCATGGACATTATGAGGAAATAGCTGGCAAATATCAAAGTGTATTGAAAGCACTAGCTACAGACGACTCTTTAGAAGAATTGCAAAGATTCCAACACCTCTGTTCAGAAAGGAACCACCTAGTGCATGAAGCTAAGTTAAGGACAGAGTCAAGAATTGCGCAACTGCAAGAAATGGCATCCCATGTTTCTGAGTCTACCAGACGTTCGAAACACACATCTAAGTCACGGTCCTCAAAATCCTCCACACTCAGTGAGCAACTTATAAAAGCACGTGCAGAGGCGGAGAAGGCAGCCATGGAAGCCAAAGCAGCCCAGGAGAAGGCAGCCATGGAAGCTAGCGCAGCTCAGCAGAGGGCAGAGTTGGAAGCTCTAGAAAAACAGTGTGAACACGCTACAGCCATGGCAAGGTTAAAGGTCTTTGAGCAGGCTGCCAGCGGAAGTGAAAGCGACAGCATTAGTCTGAGTGATATGGATGTCGAGGATCCCCTCAAGCGCACTAGAGACTATGTGCTAAGCCAAAACAGTGAACCCTTATTTGCCACAAATGTTCCTGTCAAAAATGACATCACCACAGAGCAACAGGGCACAGTATCTTCTGCAGCACACCGCATTCAAGCTCAACACGATGTCCTGCCAATCCAGCATACAGTTTCTTCTTCCTTCATGGATCCCCAAAGCTCTACAGCTCAGCAAATTCAATATACCGATACGCAGACAAATACCAATGTCTTACCATACCACCAGACTGTAAGTAACCATCCAGTTTCACACCCACATGTGGCTAAACCTATGGACTTTAAGCTAGCTCCTAGGCTGAATGCCTATGCAGAACCATTTCCACCCATGTCTGTTAACCAGAACCCCACTAATAATGTAAACACCGCTACTCAGCCAGCGATTCAATATGTAAAGTCAGAGAGAACAGACATGTCTGAGTTTGCAAGGTACATGGCTCGCCGTGAGCTTACGAAAACTGGACTTATAAGGTTTGATGACCAACCTGAGAACTACAGAGGATGGAAATGCACCTTTAAAACCACAACTAATGACCTCGGCATTACTGCAGCCGAAGAACTAGACTTGCTTATTCGGTGGCTTGGTCCACAGTCTGCAGAACGTGTAAAAAGACTCAGATCTGTCCACATTCACAATCCCACAGCAGGCCTCACTGCTGCCTGGGAAAGACTGGAGAAAACTTACGGCAGTCCCGAAGCAATAGAGAATGCTCTGTTCAAACGATTGCAAGAGTTTCCAAAGATATCTGGCAAGGATAACCAGAAATTCCAAGAGCTCAGTGACCTACTCATGGAGCTCCTACTAGCTAAGGCAGACATTCACCTACCAGGCCTCAGTTACCTGGATACTGCTCGTGGCATAAACCCAATAGTCGCCAAGTTGTCTTATAATATTCAAGAAAGGTGGACTACAGTTGGGTCAAGGTACAAAAATGAGAATCAAGTCTCCTTTCCTCCATTTTCCTACTTCTGTGAGTTTATCAAGAATATTGCAGAATCCAAGAATGACCCAAGCTTTTCCTATGGTGAACCCAGTGTCCCTGGATCACCTCCTGTTAAATATGGCAGCTCACATTCTTACTACAGAAGTCGCAGAGGTCCAGTGTCAGTAAAAAAGACCGACATTCTTCCTACACCTGCCCCAGAAGTAAGCAGTGGCAAGAATATAGAAGGCATAAAGGTAGAAAATCCTAATCGCATGTGTCCTATTCACAAGAAGCCTCATCCCCTCAAGAAGTGTATTGGCTTCAGGAGGAAACCAATCCAGGAACGTAGAGAGCTTCTAAAGAAATTTGGTAAATGTTTCAAATGTTGTGCCTCTACCGAACATATTGCTAAAGACTGTAAAATCGCTATCAAGTGTATAGAGTGTGGCAGCGAAGACCACGTACAAGCTCTTCATCCATCCCAACCTAGTGCCACGCCACCTACAGTTTCCCTTCCCCCAACAGAGCATGGCGGGGAGAACACTGATCAGGCAACAAATATTCCCATGCTATCTTCTTCATGTACAGAAGTCTGCGGAGAAGACCTTTGTGACAGGTCCTGTGCAAAGATTTGCCTAGTCAACATATACCCCAAGAGTCAGCCAGAAAAGACGTTGAGGGTGTATGCCATCTTGGACGACCAGAGCAATCGATCACTTGCAAGATCAGAACTCTTTGATCTGTTTAACTTAAAGGGAGATACTTATCCTTATACCTTGGGTACGTGTAGTGGCATATCAGAGGTTTCTGGGAGAAGAGCCAGTGGACTCGTAATAGCTTCTCTCAAAGGCAATCTGGAAATACCTTTACCCACGCTTGTTGAGTGCAATCAGATACCATCCAACAGAGAGGAGATACCCACACCAGAGGCAGCCTTTCATCACCCTCATCTAAGGGCTATAGCTGATGAAATACCAGCCCTTGACAAACATGCAGATATTCTACTTCTGCTAGGTAGAGACGTTCTCAGACTACATAAAGTACGCCAGCAAATTGATGGACCACATGATGCACCATTTGCCCAACGCCTTGATCTAGGATGGGTTATCATAGGCAACGTCTGCATAGATATGATGAAAAGGCCCACCATGATTTCTTCATTTAAGACGCATATCTTACCAAATGGTCGCAGTTCTTATTTCCAGCCATGTCCACATCACTATCAAGTGAAAGAGAAAATAAGCAACAGTAAGTGGTTGCACAGTCATCAAGACAACGTGAACACTTCCTTACCCTGGGATGACACCCTTGGATTAACAGTGTTCAATACTACAAGTGATGACAACAAGTTGGCACCGTCCATGGAAGATAAGGAATTTCTCAAACTTATGGCTGAGGAATTCACTCAAGACGACTCCAACAGCTGGGTTGCACCTTTACCCTTTCGCTCTCCGAGATCAAAACTACCAAACAATCGGAAGCAAGCAGTTTCTAGACTTTTGTCTCTTAAACGTACCCTCAAGAGGAAACCAGAGATGGAGAAACATTTTGTAGGTTTCATGCAGAAGGTATTTGAGAGAGATCATGCGGAACCTGCACCTCCACTAAAGGAAGGAGAAGAATGCTGGTAACTTCCATCATTTGGCGTATATCACCCTCGCAAACCTGACCAGATCAGGGTTGTGTTCGATTCTAGCGCTCAGTGTGAAGGCGTTTCTCTGAACAACGTGCTCCTCACTGGTCCTAACCTTAATAACAGCCTCATAGGAGTCTTAATTCACTTCAGACAAGAACCTGTCGCAGTGATTGCTGATATCCAGCAGATGTTTCATTGCTTCATAGTGAAGGAAGACAACAGAAATTATCTCAGGTTCCTATGGCACAAAGATAATGATGTCAACAATGAAGTCATAGACTACCGCATGAAAGTGCATGTCTTTGGCAATAGTCCATCCCCTGCAGTAGCGATCTATGGACTAAAAAGGACTGCTCAGGAAGGCGAGAAAGAGTATGGGTCTGACGCTCGTCAGTTTGTTGAAAGGAACTTCTATGTTGATGATGGTCTTAAATCTTTACCCACAAGTGAAGAAGCGATTGCCCTTCTTTCCAGGACACAGGAAATGTTATCTGTAGCAAACCTCAGACTTCACAAGATCATCTCCAATAATCCGGAGGTAATGGAAGCATTTCCCTCTGATGACCATGCAGTCAACTTGAAAGACCTTGATCTCAGTTCTGATACTCCTCCTATGCAACGCAGCCTAGGACTGCGGTGGAACATTGGACAAGACACATTCACATTCCAAGTGTCAGCCTGTGACAAACCTTTTACCAAGCGAGGAGTTTTATCTGTGGTGAACAGCATTTACGATCCTCTTGGTTTCATAGGTCCCATCACCATTCAAGGCAAGCTACTGCTAAGACATCTTACTACTGAGAACCGCGACTGGGACACTCCACTGCCTGCTGAGAAACAACAAAAGTGGGAAAAATGGAAAAGATCTTTGGAAGTATTGGAAAAACTCCAGGTTCCACGTTGTTATGTGCCCGGCTCCCTTTCAGCTGCAGTCAGGAAGGAAATCCACATCTTCTCTGATGCATCGGTGGAAGCTATAGCTGCAGTGGCCTATCTGAGGACATTAGGAGCCAATCATGAGCCATTCTGTGGATTCGTCCTAGCTAAGACCAAACTGACTCCTAAATCTGCTCACTCTGTTCCACAACTCGAACTTTGTGCACCTGTGCTAGCTGTAGAAATTGCCGAAGTAATTGAAGGTGAAATGGACATTGCCACTGATTCCTTTTCATTCTATACTGACAGCAGAGTCGTCCTCGGATATATACACAACCAAACAAGACAGTTTTATGTGTATGTTGGCAACAGAGTAGAACGTATTAGAAGTTTCTCTGCTCCTGATCAGTGGCATTACGTCTCCACAGAACTTAACCCAGCTGACTGTGGTACAAGGCCTGCACCGACAGCACACCCACTAGACCATTCGTGGCTATCACCTCCAAGTTTTCTATATGATGATTCCTACTTGACTCCTACTAACACTGTCTATGATTTAGTGGATCTCAACTCCGACAAGGAAATCAGGACTACGACCTCTACACTGTACACCTCTGTGATTCCAAAGACGAAGCTGAAGTCACACCGCTTTGAGCGTTTCTCAACCTGGTCATCTATTGTGAGAGCCATCGCCCGACTGTTTCACATTGCTCAGTGCTTTGCAAAGGACAGGTTGACAAAGTGTTATGGCTGGCATATGTGTCTGGAACACCCTACAGCAGCGGACATCGAACATGCTGAGCATGGTATCATCAGGAGTGTTCAACAAGAGGTATACCACCAAGAGACTGACAGTATCTTAAGGAACATCAATCTGAAATACTCTTGTGGATTACAATTTGGGTTGTGGAAGTTGCAATTGCTGCTTCCGATCCCCCTTCCATCCCTTCGCGGCTTCCCTCCCCACCCGATCCGAAGATTGGTTATATGGACCCTATGCAAAGTTCTTAGTTGTAGCCTACAGCTTCAAGACTTTCGTTTACAAGTTTTGGACTAATTGTTGATTACTGTTCATTGTGCATGTTTATTTTCTTGTTTTTCAGGTTTCATCCTTATGGACATCTAAGGACATTATTTTGATACTACTTTCAGTGAAATCTAAAGATTTCAGACGGGGAGTGTCATGCCCCAGGACTTTGTTCATTCACTGACATCTATCTGTGATATTATGTTTTGCCTTTTTTTTTGGTGTGTCCCTCCTGTCTTCCTGTATTCTTAGCTGTGTGTAATAGCTCCTCCTAGTTCTCTGTGTATGTGTAGTTCATCTTGATGCATGTAACATGTCTGCACAGCCTCTGGAAATTCATCATTTTTTCACCTGCTGTTAATGAGGATTTAACAAGATTTACCCAGAATAAAGCATCTGGAATCTTCTCTACACCTCCTCAGCTGAGTTGAACACTGTCTGACAACGTATCTGATGTGAGTACTGGTTACATACAGAGGACTTCAGGGCTCTCTCTCACAACCTCACACTTGCAGTCAAGCTATTGAGTCAGAATAAAATGTGCTTTCCCACCTCAGGGTTTCTCCTGCTCTCCATTCCCCTCTCCTCTCTACTTGCTGTTTTTTTTTTTTGTTTTTTTTTGTTTTTTAGCTCAGGCCATACAAACAAAGATAACAAAGGCAGTGATCAAGCTCTGTTCAAGCCTTTATCAGGGAGCGGCAGCTGAGGCCCGGTTCACATCTGCGTTCAGTATTCCATTCAGGGATTTCACTAGGGGACCCCCATCCCCCACTGGAAACCTATATGCATTAAAAAGCATACCCCATAGACTATAATGGGGTCCACGTGGTTTCTGCTTGGTGTCCGCATGAATCATGCGGAGAAAAGTACTGTGAGGTTTTATTGTATGCCAATAAAAGCACATACAAAAGACAGATTTATAATTTTTAATGATTTAGTCAAAATTTAAGAAGAGCTCTGAGAAATGTGCATAGCGTAAGGGAAATGGATAATATTACAATTTTCCTTGTGCAACCAAAGGCATCTTGTAACTATGAATAGACTAAGTAGCAATCAATCACGGAGAAAGCCAATGTCCAAAAAATGTTTGCTGTGTCATTCTATGAAGCTGCTGCTGAAGGAAAGTAGGAAATATTCAAATTGTACCGCCCATATGGATTGTAACCTCTTGAAACATCAAAGAACAACTCAATTTCCATCCATTATGTCCATTCTGAACTGGCATCTGGATCAACTTAAAGCAGAGGTAAAGCTGTCTAGCTCCCATGTCATCACCCATGGAGATGGGAAGATAGTTTACTTAGGTCATCCAACAGTTTGGCAGATCATCTGTATTTGAGTTGTCATGCACTATTAACTCATTGCACTCTAAAAACTTTTTGTATTTATAAATTAGAACTTGGTAGGCTGGGACACATTACAGTCAAATTTAACTAGTTATGTGATTTACCCAGGGTCGGACTGGGGTGCCTAGGGCCCACCAGTGGGATTATTTCCAGGGGCCCACCCTACTGCCATATGTAATATCGCCCGTCCAGTTTTTGCCATTATACACGTTTAAAGTGCATTTTCACGCACAATACAGTGTGCAAAACAGCTATGGCTACACTACTACTTCCTTCATGCAACCAAAGATCGCAGTGTCCCTTTGGGACTCTTTCACATTAGTGAATGGAGTCGCATTGGGTCCCTCAGGTTGCAATGTGACTCCATTCACTAACATGAGTGAAAGAATCACAGGGCGACATCTTTGGTTGTATGACAAAAGTTATAGTGTAGCAACAGCGGCAAGCTCTCCGTCATACAGGTCCACAATGGGACCAGAATGACGGAGAGGTGGACTATTAAAATGGTGGTTACACACAGACAGTGGCAGACCTCATTAACATAATGAGGTCCGCCAGGTGTCAGCCATTTTCAGGCAGATAAGGGTATGTTCACACATCAGTATGCCATCCGTCCGTTTGAATTCAGTTTGACACTTCAAAACGGACTGATGCACATACTGATTGTACACTGACACCTTTTGATGCTGATAGCAAACGCTCTCCGTCCCCTAGAGGACAGATAAGGGGATTAAAAGTAGCAATTGTAAACAGAGTAGAGATCAGTATGTGCATCAGTCCGTTTTGAAGTGTCAAACTGAATTCAAACGGACAGATGGCATACTGATGTGTGAACATACCCTAAGTCCTCAGCGTTTCTGAAACTTGGATATTGTTATGCTGGAGCTCTAGAAAAGGGCACCAGCATAACAATAGAGTGGGACATTATCTATGGGGTGGGTGGACTACAACTCTCAACAGTTCCAGGGCATCTGGAGCTGCTGGGAGTTGTAGTAATTGAAAGATTTGGGGGCATCTTTCGATTGTCCACCTCAGACAGCGGGGGGATTGGGGGTGCTAGCAGTACCATTACAATAAATTACAACATTACAATAAATACAATGCAGTAATATTTTGTGCAGTAATACTCACAGGAGACGTCTTCCCACATTTCCCGTCTCTTCCCTTTGGACCGCCATGAACACTTCTTCCAGCTGTGACTTGACTCTGTAAAGTTTGAAACACAGACATCTTTGACTCCTCACTTCTCCACACATCCACACCCTATATATATATATATATATATATATATATATATATATATATATATATATATATCACAGCAGCCCCTGCAGCCTATATTATGCCCCATGGTGGCACAATAGACTGTGGGGTATAATAGAGGTTGCAGGGGGGCCACTGTAGGGCATAATAGAGGTTACAGGGGCCACAGTGGACCTTTCAAGCTCTATTATGCCCCACAGTTGCACACCCATGAACTATTATTATACTCGGGGGTCTTTTCAGACCCTGAGTATAATAATCGGAGCCCCAGGAGAGGTGAGAACATAATAAACACTGTTACTCACCTCTCCGGGATCTGATGTTACTCCTAGCAGGCTTCGGACCTATATGGTAATGTGTCAGACGTCACTTGGTCTGGGATATTACAATATAGGCCCAAAGCCTGAGCTAGCAGTAACATATAGGCCCAAAGCCTGTGGTAGCAGTAACAGCCTGTTATCATACAGGCCCAAAGCCTGTGCTCGCAGTAACAGGTTATTACTACTACCACAGGCTTCGGGCCTATATGTTACTGCTAGAACAGGCTTCAGGCCTATATGGTAATATTCCAGACCACGTGACGTCTGGGCATTAACATATAGGCCCGATGCTAGGAGTAACACCGGATCCCGGAGAGGTGAGTAACACTGTTTATTATGTTCCCTCACCTCCCCTGGGGCCCCGATTATTATACTCGGGGGTCTGAAAAGACCCCTGAGTATAATATTAGCGGCAGTGGGATCGCGGCCTGGCCCGGGCCTATTCACTACCGCCCGCCGCGGCCTAAAGTACAAGGGGAAGCGGGGGCGGCAGTGAGCAGGTCCGGGTTGGTAAATAGGCCGCTGCCTGCTGGTAGATACTCCAGCAGGCAGCGGCCTATTATAAAACAAAAAAAAAAAGTTATTATACTTACCGTCCGACCGCGCGCTGCTGCTCCCGCTGCTGCCGCATCCTCTTCTGTCAGACGTCTGTGTATCAGCGTAGGCGGCGTGATGACGCCGCCTACGCTGATACGTAGATGGCTGAACAAGCGCAAGGAGATCAGTAGCTCTCCTTGCGCTGGTTCTTAGGATTAGGGGAGGCGCCCTAAGCGCCTCCCCTAATCCTCCTCTGACATGGGCAGGGGCCCGATTGAAATCATTTTAGCATAGGCAGGGGCCCGATCGGGCCCCTGCCTATGCTAAAATGATTAGTAGTATAGTCCGGGCCCGGGGGCCCACCGGGGGATCCCCCGGTGCTCCGGCGGGCCAGTCCGACCCTGGATTTACCATATAAAGAATTCCTGATTTACCAAGCCACGGCAAAACTATTGGTTTAAATGTATATAATAAGGGTCGACATCAAAATACTCCTAAAGTTTGCTTTATAGCCCTCTGTGACAAATCCAGCCAATAGGATCCTTGTGGAATGTGACTATGGTTTTGTTTCTAAAGTAAATTTTCATAAATAAGCCTCTCCGAAATATGAAAAGGTATGGGATGCCTTGTAATATATCCAAAGGCTTCATCCAGGGATCCTGTTGAGGGATTGTGTCTCTCCAATGGGAGTAGCTGCTCTATTTAACATTCTGTAATGTCAAATGACCGTTTATCGCCCCAGACACAAAGGGTTTGATAAGTGTTATGGCTTTACTGATGTTCCCACATTTAATATGTAAGAAACTACATTAAATAGAATCATTTGTACCCAGAAAATGACACACATGGTTATAAACTACTGACCCTAATATAAACTGTCATGTCTGTGTTGGAGGTGGAGGGGTTGGAAGGGGGAAGATTTGTGGTTCCTGTATATATATATTTTTTTTCTATGATAATGGGACCAGTTAGGTTGTAATTGTGGCTCTAATTCTATAGCTGCATTCCTGGCTTTAAAATAAGTCCAAAACCATGTATGTAGCCCACTTAGATTTTGAGTGATCACTGGTTAGAACAGGTCTGCATGTACTTGTGCAGGAGAACACATCCTGCTGACATCACCACATCCATAACAACCCCTAAAATAAAATAAGTGTGTAATTTATTTAACATAATAAATTACTAACAACTTACTAAGGGTGGTAATGAAATATGTAGACAAGAACTGGCCACGATTGACTGGGGACTGATCACTAGTGCACGTGCTAGAACTTTGTAGGGAGGTGTAGAAGGAAGTGCACATCAGAGTCATACATCAGGAAGACAGTGAAAATGCTGGTGGCGGCAAGCCATTGGTGTTATTGTACCCTCACCACCCCCCACCCCACCCCTTAGTCCTCCTTTTCTTAGAACCTATATAGGATTGAACTTCTTGAGAAGGGTACAAATGTTGATATTTTGTGAAAGTAGCGCCAACCTGGATGATTTGTATGGGGTCATACATATTCCTTTATTTCTGCTCATCTCCACCTCTCACTGTATAAATATTTACACAGATTACTTAAGTGCTCTTCTTTGCACACTATGTAGTTCTATTGTTATAATGGCAAACAACCTTATCCCTCGTTCACATCTGCCTTGGTATTCCATCCGGGGAAGTTTGCATGGGGACCCCCCGAAAGGAATACAGAACGCAACTGCAAGCGCTGTGCAGTAAAAGCATACAGACCCCATAGACTATAATGTGGTCCATGTGCTAGCCGTGCGCTGCCCACACGAATCATGTGGACAGGAAAGTAGATTGTGAACTACTTTCCAATCCACATGTTCTGTGCGAAGATCTGGCGGCAAACACATGGACCCCATTATAGTCTATGGGGTCCATGTGCTTTCCCTGGCACACCACTTGCAGTTGCGTTCAGTATTGCGTTTGTGGGTGTCCTCATGCGGACTCCCCCGGATGGAATACCAACGCAGATGTGAACGAGGTCTTAGTGGCTGTTTAGTTTAGTTCATTTTGTGATTTTCTGATATGTATTGGCTACCCTATACAATCCTCTTGAAACTTCTTTTTATGTGGAATTTTTCTCTTGTGCCCCTTGCTTTTTTGTCTTTATTTTTATATATTTGTACTAATAAATATGATTTTTTTTAATTTATTTTTTTTACAAGTTTGTGCTGTGGGTTTCCACTTTTGGTTCTTGCTATTTCAAATTAACTCAGTTTTTGTAACCTATATTCTATTAACTCCATTGGTATTTGCTTACGTTCTGTATGATGCCACAGGAGACAAAAGAGAACACTAAGATTGCATGATTCACCTCATCATTCAGTGCTGTTTTTGGAGAACATGGGTACATCTTATCTGCTTCCTCTGCTCTGTTCTGTCAATGTCATGAAAACCTGCCTGTAGGCCAGTATGCTATACAGTTGCACACCTTGGCATCTGAACTTGCCTGAGATAATAAGGCCTAGGTGATAACATTGTGGGAAGGCTTCTCTGATTACATTAAAGATGAGCTTGTTAGAACAGACCTGCCTACCACCCTCAATGGCCTGATCTCATTGGTTACCCAAATTAACCAGCATTTTAAAGAGGTCAGTGTCTAGTATCTGTGTGTAGAATGGCCAGCTTTTCACATATTAAGGGAGTTGGCCAGTTCATTTTCATTGATGACTTATTCTTAGAACAAGTTATTAATAAAACATCAGTGGAAGTCCAACACCCAGAACCCAGGCTAATCAGTTGTCTAAAAGAGATACTGCACTGGTGCATACGCTTCACTGTTAGCATGACATGGCCTTTGCTTCATAGTGTCTGCGAGATATAATTACAGCCACATCTTATTCACTTCTATAGGAGGGCTGTAGTTACAGCATGTGATGTAAAAAATTAAGGGGGTCACAGAACTCACACAAGTGCCATAGCCCCTTCAAACAGCTGATCAACGTGGGTCTGGAGTGTTAACTGATATTTTATTTGATTACCTATTTTGAAAATAGATCAGCAATAAAAATGAACTGGAGAACCTAAGTTGATACTGGACTAACTGAAACCTAAGATTTGACAGTGAGTCATAGGACTGTCCCCAGAGCTCCCAACTGCATCGGTAGTGCCAACTGCATCGCACTGTTGATACTTGATTTTTTTTTTAAATTAAATATTTTAAACTTGGAGACATTACAGTAGATGAGAGTACATGAGATCTTAGAAAGGTTTATATTCTGCTCTCTAAATGGCCTGATACCAGCACCATTGTAAGATTGGGTACAAAGATAGTAGGCCATGGGTACCCACCATAAAATCTGCAGTATAATATATCCCAACACAATTTCCACTGACATTCTTCATTTTCTTGCAGTAAAAGTCTTTACTCTGTCCCAGACTTAAAACATAGCCTCAGTTATAAGAGAAATAGTATTTTAGTGCAGAACTTGGCAATATAATCACTTTCCTAAATCACTGTATTAAAGAGGACCTATCACCAGGTCTGAAAAGCCAACTGGTAGATCATCTGATAAGAGCTATCACCCTAAGCATTTTGGTACTTTGTTTATCCAAATTTGATCAGCCACCAAAGATGTCTCCCCTTTTACTGTTGATGCAAATTAAAGAGGACCTCACCAATGTGCAGCATTATATACTGCTAGAAAGCGCACTGTCGTCTTTCCAAATACTCTGTGCTCTGGTGCTGGAGATATTAGTGACATTACAGGCCTTACAGTCTAGTGTCATCACTGGGTGATAAGGAGCGCCCCTCTGACAGTACAAGGCTATGTTAGAGTACAGTCAGGGGGCGTTCCTCATAGCCTAGCGATGACACTCGGTTGTAAGAATCACCCCTCTGACAGTGGGGAGATATCAGTGCTGCTGAAATCAGCGCTCTGTCGGCTTTCTAGTGGTATATAATACCATACATTGATGAGGACATGAAAAGTCATCTGTAACTTATCCCAGCCAAGTGGATAACACTGTGGTTTCTCTGGGGGGGGATTTCTCTGTGTACTGTATGTCATGCAATGTTCCCACAGAAACCACAGTGTTACTAACTTAGTAGGCGTTTACACTTGTGCCTCTGTTCACCTGACATTTTTCCATCCTGATCCCCGGAGAAACTGCCCAGGCAATGGCTTGCCGGGGGTCAGTTTAATAACCCATTCATTTCAATGTATTTATTTTTAAAGCAAAGCGCTGGTGTCCGTATGTAGTCACTCCATGGTGAAACCGTGGTGTCCAACTTTATGTTTTCACCGTGGAGAGGCTGCATATGTACACCGGCGGTTTGCTTTAAAAACCCATTCAAATGACCGCCAGCAAGCAGTCCCCTACGCAGTGTCTCCGGGTATTAGGATGGTAACACGGTGGGTGGACAGAGGTGCAAGTGTGAACGCCCCCTTAGCTGGTATACCCTAATTTGGATGAACACTCAAAAGGCTTATATCTATGAAATAGCTAAATGGATCTGGAAAAACAAAACCACCAAAATGCTCAGGGTGACAGTGCCTATAAGTTAACGAATACCATTCGATTTATAAAACCTAGGGATAGATCTTCTAAGTCATTTTACATGGACCAGCCATGGTCTGTGTTTAACGAAACAGAAAGAGACATAGTGTTTGACTCACCTTCACCTTTCTACGCTCCCAATTCAGGAGCCTATACTTTGTAATTGTACTGACCAATTAAAGGGACTTTCCTACAATGGACATTTATCGACTATCATCAGAATAAGCAATGAGTAACTGTGCACCATTACTACCACCAAACACTAGAACAGGATTTCTGAGCCCTTTGTTCCTTTTCCCTACACAACCAAAATAAGAAACACTTTGAACTGAGTGGCAGTATATTGCTTCATTCAATGTCTATGGGGTTGTCTCACAATTTGATCAATAAAGCAGAAGGCTTGATCGCCGCCCACATTTAAACTACGGCGTGTATGCAGTGAGAAGGACCGCCAATCTCAGGATTCCCATTATTGTGCAGTCAGGTATACTGTAGATCAGAAGGCATTCTTTATTTCAAAACACTGATAACTAAAAAGCATATTTAAAGTAAGAAGTAGAGATTTTAGCAGGTCTTTAACCCCTTTCTGCTGGTGGCATTTTTCTATTTTCGTTTTTTATGCTTTCCAAACCCCTTAATTTGTTTTATTTTTTTCCATTCACAGAGCCATATAGGGGCATAAAGTTTTCATGACAAATTGCTCTTCATAATGGTACCATTATTCTGTACTGGAAGCTGGAACAAAAATTCCAAATGGGGTGGATTTGGCAAAAAAGTGCATTTGTGTGACTTTCTTATGGGCTTCGTTTTTACACTGTTTACTGTGCAACCAAAATGACATGTCATCTGTATTATATGCTTCAGTATAATTCTTAGGATACCAAATCTATATAGTTTTAATTACATTTTAACCCTTTAACAAAAATTCCCCAAAATTTTTATTTTCATAAAGTTGCCATATTATTTTACATCTCTGTGTGTGGGGATGTATGGAGTGTCTTTTTTTCCGGGGCCAAGGAAATAAGGATACCTAATATGTTCCCAGTAGTCTTTTAGTTTTATATGTATTCTAGAGAAAGGGGGGTGATTTGAGCTTTTTGTTTTTAATTATATTTTTTTTAAAAAAACTTTTTTATTTTTCTTTTACTATTTTATTAACACCTCTAGAGATCTTAAACCTGCAATTGATTGATTGCAAGTCTTATAGCCTGCAATAAAAGTAATAATAGTAGTAGTAGCATTCCAAGTACTAATTAGAGATATAGATGTAAATCTGCTCAAAGGGATCCTATCAGCCAGACACATTTTTTTCTAGGTACCACATCAGAATAGCCTTAAGAAAGGCTATTCTTCTCCTACCTTTCGTCGTCTTCTCTGTGCCGCCGTTCGCCTACAATCTCAGTTCTTGTCAGTATTTAAATGAGCTATCTCGCAGCACTGGGGGCGGGTCCCAGCGCTCAGACAGCACTGGTGGCATCCTTATTGCTGCAAGAGAACTCTTTCCTGCGCCGCCTCCATCTTCTTCAGCAGCGTCATCTTCAGCCTCTTCTTCTGGCGGTGGCTTGTAACTTCTAAGCCTCGGGCAGAGCAGACTGCGCATGCCCACAGGCCACGAGAAAATGGCCGCTTTCACAGTATTGCGGTGCTGGAGAGAGTTCTCTCGCAGCATTGGGACGCCCCCAGTACTGTCTGAGCGCTGAGACCCACCCCAGTGCTAGGTACCTAGAAAAAATTGTGTCTGACTGATAGGATCCCTTTAAAATAAATCATTGAGGTGATATATGCATACTGTTGAACATTAGAATAAAGAGCAACAGTAACAAGTAAAACACACCTAGTAGTATTAATTGTTGCATAATAAATTAAAGGGGGATTCCTATCTCTAGGATTTAAACTGCTAGTTTATATAAATTCAATAGTTTTTTCAATCCTTTCTCTCCATACCTGTGTAATGTAATATATGTTTACTGTGTATTATTTAATCTGCATTATTATTGATTTCTATTAATCATACTAAATCTCTCATGGTAAAAGAAATATCTAGATCTACTGAGGTATTTCAAAGTGTCCTATCAACAGTCAAAGCCCATCAGCTTGTTGAAGTATACAGGAAGTGAGAAAAAGAGACAGAATGCAAACTGGTGAGAGAGGAAGATGGGAAAACCTCCTTAAGTGCTGCATCTTATTATAGGCATTGTTTCCCTTAACTAACAGTCTTCTGGACTAAAAAATAGTGGAAATATTTTATGCTAGATATTTAGTTACCACCAGATAAGACTGTTTCTGAAGTATGAAAAAGGAAAATTTAGAAGAGTACATAATTTTTTGCAATCCTTTTATTATGATTTTTTCTTTTATTGCCCTCCCTTTGTGTACCTGCCTAAGGATACATTCACATGCAGGAATTTGACTCTGATTTGGGGGCGGTTTTTGTGGCCCAGAATCTGCTGTACATTGTTTTTACTGGGAGGCAGAGTGTCCTGCTAGATCTTGGCAAGGATTTTGCAGCTCAAAACTAGAGTGGGGCTGATTAAGTCTATTCAGATGGGCCTAATGAGTAGCGGGAAGCCGTAACGGAATACTAATGTCTTATATCAGCATCCTGTTGTGACTAAACCATGGTCAAATACTGCGACAGAAAGTGAAGAGGAACTCCTCTTCATTTTCCACTATGTAAACATAGCATAATATGCAAATTTAAAAAATACTGTAACCGAGTTTTAAATGCAACTTCTATAGAAATAGAGACAAAATTGATATAAAACAGTCTGTGTCATAATTTTGTCATTTTGTGCAATAGCAGAGACTCAACTGGATTTAGCTGCTACCATCTCTGAACGCCCAATCCTGATAATGGTTCGAGTGAATTCACAGCTGGTAATAATTACAGTTTCTTCTCCTTTATTTATCGGTTTCAGTATCCATTGCGCAAGATTATTGGCACTCAGTCTCAGCTTAATTGTACTTTATCCAAAGTAAAGTTATCCAGCATTAAAGAGCCTGTCTCACAGTAAATTACATATTTATTAGATTTAGTGACTATCATTTCATTTTGGAGAGTACATCTAACACGTATTGTCTCCCATCATGTTCATACAGCTGCCTGCAAGTCTGCCAGGCTTGAAAATATAATGCTGCACTCGTACACTTCCACTAACATTTACGCATGATCTGCCATACCAACCACAATCCTATTAGGATGTCTGGAATATAAACATGCTAGATTCCAATGAAGGAAGAAATAACTAAACTAAATAAATAAACACACAGTAAAATCCTTAAGTAACACAAAGAATTTGCATCATGTTTTTGACTTTTTACAGTGACCAACTTAAAGAGGACCTGTCATATTTTAGGACATGTTTATTTCAGTGCATACAGTTCTGGAACATCTTAAAACTTTGCATAATGGTATTCCTCTGCTATTCCTTCTAGTAATTTATGAATAAATTGACAACTGGGAGTAATCAAGTCGGGCACATCCCTACCTACTCTCTCACTGTTCAATCAGTTCTGACAGGGTACAGTCACACCACTTTGACAAGGGGAACGGTAACACCCAGTTGTAAATTTTATTTTTACATTTTGAGGAGGAATTGCAAAATTTATAATGGTACCAAAAATATGACAGACTTCATAGGAAATACAAGTGTTCACTAGAACAAAAATGTCAGGGGGTAGAGACAGGCCCTCTTTAGAATAGACAGCAAATAACCCTCTGAAAAATATAAATTTTTCCTATTAACTGGTTTGACACAATGGAGTTGAGAAAAAAAATAATAAATTTTACTGTGACTTATCTGGTGTCGACACAAACTATAGTTTTATATTGAAGACAAAAATAAGGAAGGTTAAATGTTTTTATCATCATAATTTTACTATAATCTTCACGCAATGCTTTTATAAGTCTGCCAGAATTAAGTGTCAACTGGCACTATAGTTGGGTGATTATGATCTAAATCAAATTTGTCATTAATTGGACATTTTACTTTGATTATGAATAATGGTGTTTATTTAGGTCATGCCCCTTTAAAACCATGACCCTTTTGCAGTATAAGTATATGTTTGTTCAGACAAAACACAGCCAAATTAGAGGTGGTGACCAAATATAAAAAACAGTGTTACTCACATCTCTTGGGCTCTGCACGACTCCCTGCTGTCAGGGTAAAATATGGGTCACGCAGTGTTGTGGTGCTTGCGTCTATGTGTCATAATGCTATGTAACCAGCTCAATCACAGGCCTCAGTGTACCCTGGTTTCAGTCAGAAGACCCGAAGGCCTAAGGGAGTCGCATCAGGGACCCCAGAGTATAATAACAGGAGTTACAATTTGGACATGTTAGGTCCAAAGGAAACTGCAGGTAGAACCATGCAAATATTATATAAACTGAACTGAAATAAACAGTGTACACAAAACCCAGGTTAATGTTTGGTTTCCTTTTATTTTTCGATTAACCCACCAGGTCTAGTTGGGACTGTTTTATTTAGGGTGAATTCACATATAAGAGATTTGTTACATAAATTTCTGCCCCAGAATTTTAGAATTCTATGTGCCTGCTGATAAAACAATCGCTCTCAGATGGAAGGAACTGATTTTGAGTTTCAGAATTCAAAATTCTGAAATGAAACTCACACATGTGAATATACTCTTATAGTGACTCCCAAAAGACCTTGAACGTGTATTTGGAATGAGTTTATGGGTAAATTTGCCTATAAAAGTACATATGTACCCCCCCCACACACACTTTATTATATGCTCCTCAGTACATATGTACCCCCCCACTTTATTATATGCTCCTCAGTACATTTATACCCCCGAACACCCAGCCATGACGCAATGACTGTGAGGAACGCCCCTCCCCCCATACGCCCCTCCCCCCATACTCCTCCTTACAGTACTCACCTATGGGTGAGTACTGTAAGGAGGAGAGAGGGTGTTCCTCATCACTCAGCGTCATCGCTGGGTGGTAAGGAACGTGCCCTCACACTATAGAGCTACGGCAGTACTGTGAGGAGAGGCGTTCCTGACAGACTGTCAGAAAGGCCCTTCTGACACTGAAGAGCTACGGTAACTGATAGCACCGATAGCTCTTCACCGGGAGCACAGAACGGGAAAACCGATAGTGCGCTAAATTCAGCTTTCTAGCGGTGTATTACACCACATGTGCCCAAGGACATGAAAAGTCCTCCTTAAAACTGTGGGGCAGTTGGAAGGGAACACTATAATGTGGGGACATATAATGTACGGGTGACTGTAGGAGGATTATACTGTGTCGGGGCACATGAAAAATGAATGAGAATGGGCGGTATCAACATAAAAGTGAGCAGAGCTAAATTTGCCACAGCGCGTATAGCACGGCACACATTTTGTCCCTCTTTCTGTTCTTGTTGGGAGGTATGTATAAGGTGATGTGCCTTTAATGAGCTCTATAGGGCATCCCTCATACACTGTGGCATCTGAGACTTGTATAAGGTGATGTACCTTTAATGACCTCTGGAGGGCGTCCTTCATAAGCTGAAGTATGATTTAGCCTCATCACTTTTTTAGCTGTGCAGACATTGGATTTATTATCCTATGGCACATATAAGTTATGGTGTATCACCAAGTATTAGGAGATATATATATATATATATATATATATATATATATATATTCCTTTACGACTAGAGCATCTTTCCCTAAGTAATATGGAGTTGTTCTCACTCCTGTTTCCATATCGTACAGTTCTAATGACCCTACATTTCTTGGGCATGCTAAGTATGATACATGCCCTTTTCCAAGATGGTGGTGGATGCTTTCTTGCCTCTACTGCACATGTGCGAGTCTATACTTCCGGGATTGCTCAGTCTAGCAGCAGCACATGCTGTTTTAGCTTGTACTGTATATGATACAGGGAGATACACGTCTGCTCAGAGGTAGGAGGCGTTAGCATTCATCTACTGGTTTGTTGTATGTTGTACATTAATTGAATTATTGATACTGGTTTTATTACTTTACTGGTTATTATTATGCATATTTACTTCTGATCTATATTACTTATGAATTGTATGCACTGGCACTTTATATGTTTAGACATGTACACAGAATGATGCTTTATATTGATTAGATCACTTTGTAAACTTGATTGGATGTAAATTGCAATTGTATGCTCACTGGGTATATATGTATGTGTATATATATATATATATATATATATCATATACTGTATAATGTACACACTGTGTATGTAGCCTATTTACACATGCACTTTGCTAGACATGCTTTCTTTTCCTAGGATATAACTGCAGTGTTATTGTCCCAAAGAACGCTGTGTGTGAATTATGCCACATCATGTAACCCTGTAATATACAAATAATACACATTACTAGACAAGCAGTTCACAATAAGTAGTAGTATATATCTCAGTAGACTACAAGAGAGACTTGGCCTGTGCACTCACCACTGCTCTCCTCACAGCCAGCACTGACTGACTGAGGTGTTTACAGTTTCCCAAGGCAACAGCTTCCTGCATTCTGCTGTGCAACCTATAATCCTGTCCCCTGCACACCAGAAACAACACACTGCAGCCTTGTCATACTGCAAAATGAACCTGTAGCATTACCTATATGGACTGAACTAAAATTACTACAGCAAAATAGTGACGGCATAGTCACCTGCGCAGCTGCAGCCTGTACTCCTCAGACCCCGGCCACTGAGCCATGTGGCCTCTTCCTGTGTATAATACAGACAACCAGTGTGTAGTACCGTGGTGATGGTGCTGGCTCATGGACTGAAGCTATCAGGTCTGTCACTAAAGCTGAGGTAACATGAATGTTTTATGCAGAAGCCATGTACAGGCCGCACTGTGCTGGCACATCTTGTGACTTTTTACATGCAGGTGCATTGTGTGGTAAAGTGTATACTTATGCATGGAGCCCTGGATAACCTCTAATGTGCTATTAGAAAGCTCACTGGTATGATGTTTATGAGGACTCGTCCACACCTGCGCCTGGTCTCCGTTTTGCAGGTTTTGGTTTCCTGGAAACTGCACAGGAGATGGAAACCTGCAGTCATTTTCAAACCCATTCAAATGAATAGGTTTGGATAGTGTCCGGCTGTGAGCGCCTGTGAGCGTTTTGTGCTCTCCGCGGCTAAACTGTTTTGGTTTATTTTTAACCGGACACAAAAACTCTCACCAGCGCTCACGGCCGGACATGGTCTGCCAGGTTTTCGGCAGAAGACAAAAACCTGAAAACTGAAATCGGGTGCTGATGTGAACCCAGCCTCACTAAAAAGTGTGCAATTCGTTGACATCCTACATAAGGGGGAAGATCACTTTGTATTTGGATACTGCAGCAAAACATTCTGCATGTCCAGATCCATGAAGAAAACGTTATGCATAGGCCTGCCATGGATAAAATCTACAACCTCCACAGACTAGATTTTTTTAAATTTATTTTTTAATGATCCTGGACGCAAAAACCAAAGAAATAGGTCGTAACTTGAGTTGAAACATAGTTTTGAATACCTCGCTCCCATAGGAATGAATGGGAGTGGGCGAACAACAAGGGGTTAAGCGCCAGCAGCCTCCCATTCATTCCTATGGAGCAAGGTATACGAAACTGCAGTTTTGAATACTATTCGCTCATCTCTACTTTCTAACGCTTGGTTTCACTCCCAGGCTGGCAACCTCCTACAGAGACCCGTGATGCTGCTCAGGCATGTGTATGGGGAGAAAAAAGAATAATGGGTCAGGATGCTAGGCATTAAGGGGAGTCTGTCAACAGGAAAATTTGTGTCAAACTAAAGATAGTACTGTGTAGATCTGCTTTTACACTTTCCAAAGTCGTCTTTCTTATTCTATATTGCTGCTCCATTTTTCTGAAAATTTGTGTTTATTCCTGGGACGTCACAGGTGGCAAGAAATTCATCAGCAAGAAGGCAGCCAACTGGACTGCTGTGGGAGGACAACAGAGCATCGGGGACAGGTGAGTGTTTTTTTGCTTTGTTTTGTTTTTTTTATCTCCTCTCCCAGCCTAATTGGAAAATATTGATTAGCCAGGACAACCTCTTTTAACCCTTAATGACCTTGGACATACTATTACATCCTAGGCACGTGGCACACATCTGAGTGGGTGGCATCATAAGTGGGTGTTAGCTGTAATTGAAGGCTAACACCCTACGTCATAACACCTGATTAGGGAATTTGGTGTTCCCAGTTTATTTTGCAAACTGAGTAGTATGACTATCTGTCTGAAAGCAGAGCATTTCACGTTTTGAAAATTGAGATTTTTTTTTATTTTAAAATTTCCTATTTGTTTTTTCTAAATAAATACAAAAATATTGATTTAGTGTTTGCCACTAACATGACACAAAATGTACAATGTGTCACAAAAATCAATCTTAAAATGACTTCTGTAAGTTAAAGCATCTGAAAGTTCTTGCCATATAAAGTGACACATGTCAGTTTTCAAAAACGAGGCCTCGCACTTTTAGACTGGATCCTTAAGGGGTTAAGATCTGTAATGTAAGCAGGGCAGTGTTGTGCAGGGGCCGTAATTCAGAACTCCAAACAGAGGCAGCCGGTTACAGAGCGCAGAATCGCATCCGTTGTTGGCTCTTGTCTGACACCGCCCTCCTGATGTTGCAGAGACTAAATAGCATTTATTGCTGGGGAATAGTGGGAGCTAGAGAAAAAAATTCCATTTGTGCCAGAATCGGTGAAGCCGTGCCTATTAAGTGATGTAAAGAGTTGGACTTCTTGGAGGTGGTGAAAGGTTCTCATTTCTTCTCCTGACAGGGCTTCATTCTTTGCGCTACATAACTGGTCCTGAAATAAATTTTAGTGACAACAGGAGTTGACAAATGTTTGTGCATAAGTGTCAAAATGAAACTTAGTCTGTTTTTATTTCAGGTTAAAGGTATTTCTGCATAATGTCGAGTAACAAACCATCTATATCAAGAAATGAACTCTTGGATAAATTGAAAGTCTCATCTCAAGTAGTACTTGAAACTGCACAGAAGAAAGGGAGATCGAAATGCCCAAAATGCAATAGTTCCAGAATGTTTTACTGCTATTCTTGCTATGTACCAGTAGAAAGCGTGCCACATGAAGATATCCCAATTGTAAAGGTAAGTCAGGTACCATAATATTATGTGATTTGTCAGAGAGGGACACCTGGACCCCACCACACACATCAGCCGTTCTAGTAGACTTTGGGTACTGGAAGCTGCTAGTAATAGGAGCTGTGCACCCCAGTTTACTGCATAGTGATGGTTCTGGGGACCACCTCTTCTATGCTCTCCTGACTTATCCAGTATGAAAAATCACTTTGGGGCCCTTTAAAAATACTAAAATTCAATAATGTACAATATATGGGGGAGCAGTATACTCATCAAAAATCTTACATTTGCTGTATCAATCAAATATAACCTTTAAAGCATAGTCTTATTTTTTGCTTGCCTGAGTACAAACAGACAATTAAAGAGAATTTTTTTTAATTTATGGCCTATCTTTAGCAATACTACTGGGTTATGTTGTTCACCAAGTTCCAGTGTGAGTTCTATGTTTAAAGTCCTGAAATACTGTTATTATGGGTGTCCAGATGAATTTAAATGGGATTTGTCAGATAAGTGTGTTACAGTTTAGAGAAACTGGCCCACACTTATTATCGCAGTAGGCCTGATTTCTCATAGTAAGAAAGACCAATATTTTGGCACAAATAAACACACTAATTTTTTTTCCTTTTTTTTTTTGTAATCTCCTTATCACTAAATTATAAAAATTGGACAATTGTAGACAGGGATGCGTTGGGCCTTTTGTAGGCTGCCTCATTTACTTTTACTATCACTAGCTTCCGTCTGGCAAAGATTTCAGTCTCTGACACATGCAAAATGTATTAAGAGGGTTACACTTATTAAATTTGGTGCATCTCACGCTAGTTTAGCATGTGGGTGAGATTGGCGTACTGCACAATAGTGTTAGTAAATTACCATTTTTGAAACATTTGTATTCTATATTTTTAGCTGACCCATTTATATGAACACTAGAGATGAGCGAGTAGTATTGGATCGAGTAGGTATTTGATCGAATACTACAGAATTCAAAATACTAGTACTTGGTCGAATAGCACGCGGTAAATGTAAAAGGCGTTTACCGCATGGTATTCGACCGAGTCCAAGTATTTCGAATACCGTAGTATCGATCAAATACCTACTCGATCGAATACTGCTCACTCATCTCTAATGAACACTATTGAAGTAGTAATTAGGGCTCGTTCACATCTGCGCCCGGTCTGCGTTCTGCAGGTTTCTGTTTCCTGCACAAAGCAGAGGCAGGAGATGGAAACCTCCAGGACTCTTTCATACCCATTCATTTGAATGCGTTTGAAAGATGTGCGGCAGTGAGCGTTTTATGCTCTCCGCCGTGAAACCGGTTTTTTAAAATCGGACACAGAGTCGGACATGCAGTACTCTGTGTCCGATTTTAAAAAACTGGTTTCGCGGCGGAGAGCATAAAATGCTCACCGCCGCTCACAGCCGGACCCGGTCTGGCAGGTTTCCGTCTTCTGCATGCAGAAGATGGAAACCACAGAACGGAGACCCGAACACTAGTGTGAACCTAGCGTTACTTAGCATAAGGTTGTAAACAACTTGCAAACTTTTTGGAACAATTCAGGGATGCTTTGACTGATTGTCTTAAAGTTATATTACTATACTTGATTTTGGGGTTTGGTCAGTACTCAGAACATAAAAACTATTGCTATCGAAAATCATTGTTTTTTGCAAACTTCTAAAGTTAAACGATTGAGTCTCCTGAATGGTAGTTGGTATATACATTATTGTAGTTCCAAAAGGATTTAGCAAACCACCCCAGATATGCTAATGAATATAGTTTTTGTTTTTTGTTTTTTTTTTTCACATTTTTAGCTTCCTGTGAAAATTGATATTATTAAACATCCCAATGAAACTGATGGCAAAAGTACTGCTGCCCATGCAAAACTGCTGGCGCATGAAGATGTTACTATGTATACGTATCCATCTATTCCAGACTATGACAAACAGGTTCATGAAGTAAGTCATTATACTCTAACAGCTTTTTTTAAATCTTATTGTACATTAGAATTCTGGTTTAGATTTATGTTGCTCATCATTCTAGGTTGTACTGGTGTTTCCTGGTCCAAGCGCTGTCTCACTCAAAGATGGGCTTCAGTATCTGATTCAGTATAATAATCAGAAAAAGGACATCCCTATACCAGATTGTAAGCGTCCAAGACTAGATACTGATAAAAGTGAAAGTGACGATAAAACTATAAAGACTGCTGGCGAAAATACTAATTATTTGAAGAAAGTCATATTCATTGACAGCACATGGAATCAGACAAACAAAATCATATCAGATGAACGGCTTCAAGGTAACAAAGAATGTCATTCAATGATGATTTAATACATCTGGTCTCCAAGAGACAGCATGTTCACAATTACACCACTGCTATCTTTGTGTACTGTATACGTGTCTCATACAGAGAGTTTCAGGCTGATATCTCAGAAAGAGCTCAGAAAGTATGATGTCTGTAAGCGATAGGTGCTTTGCATATTATCGAGCATGGGCTATTCATTGTTGCATCAATTTCCCCAACCCCCCCAAAAATAGAGAGCTTAAAATTATCTTAGCAAGACCTACAGCTCTAATTGTAAAGTTGTGCAGCAGATAAAACTTCTTTTCTTTTTCTTTTGCTGCACACCTTCCAAAAGTCATCACTTTTTTTTTGATAAGTTTACAAAACTGTTTGAGGGCTTATATTTAGGGGGACCAATTGTGGTATAATGGTACCATTTAATATTCCATATGATGGGAAAACTGCGTTAGATCAATACAGCTGTATTGCAGTCTATGGGAAATTCACTTGCTACCGCCAAGTCTAGTTATCTTAATGTGACAGGTCTAAGGGCTAGCTCACACGTAGTTAAGTGTCGAGGAATTTGGTCAGGGAAAAATCTGCTTCAGAATTAGGATAATAGTTTTTTGAAGCGTTTATTTTTTTTTTTACATGAGGCATTTTTTGGAGAATTTTTTGAGGCGTTTTTAGATATGGGTTTTTTCCTCCAGTACAGTGTATGGACCTTGAAAAAAACGCTAGCGGTTTTTGAAGTGTTTTTTTGGCCAAAAACCGCGCCCAAAAACGCTAGTGGTTTTTCCTCCTCACATTGACTCCCATTGGTTTATGCATGTGGAATCTGCCTGAAGAAAGGTCATGACACTTCTTTTTTCCAGTTATACAGTTATACGCATTTGTATGGTTACCTTTGTCATACAATTAGGGCTCATGTGAACTCATGTACAAAAATTAGGTAATGGATTTATTTTGGGGGGTTTTTTTTGTTTGTTTTTTGGGGGGTCATCACTTTTATTATATAGGCTATCGTGAAAGCCTATATATCATTTATATCTGAGGTTGTAATCCAGGCATGTTCACATGCGGCATCCTCACCTCTTTTACTATACAACTTGATGTATACTTATTGCACGCCTCCTTGGTCCTTTAGCTTTGTACTATCGCTCTGATCAAAGTTTGTTATATTGTTAACATGTACAAGTGGCTGGGATAATATGGTTGTTGCTTCCTATTACCTTGGTAACAGTTAGACCTCCACAAACACACTCCTTGATTGACTCTCCATCGAGGGCTGTGGATAATGATGTGATCTGCAGGGCAGGGATTTGGGTGGGGCTTCCCCCTTTTTAGCTTCGCTGGCTCATTATGATGGTGCCACTACCATCAATGTGGACATGCTGTCTGAGTGTTTTGCACTATGCACATATTTCATCAGTATCTGATCAGACCCCTGATGATCAAAAGAAATGCGTAAGTCCTTCTTAGTAGGGCTTACACACAGTCCCATTGCTAGCTATTAGTAGGCCCAGTAGGCTCTCCCTTTGGCTTGATGTGTAAAGCCTAGAGAACTATCCTGGCAATACTAGCAGTTTTCCATATCATGGGTTGATACACATTTTTTTGCCCTGATATATCACAAGCTGGCTTGGTTCTTTTTTCACATTTTTTTTTAACCTAACCTGCTGTGGTGTTTATGATACGCTTTTGAGCACTTACCATATATTTTTCATTTTCACACACTTTTTTTATACACAGACTTTTTACTGGTCATTTATTATGATTTTGTGCCTAAATGTGTGACTGTGTGTGCTATGTTCAACATTTATTTTTTTCTTTTCAAAGGTGATGCTGGCTAACAGTCTCCAACACATTTGTTGGTGCAATGTGTGCTTTTGTTACTAATTATTGACATGCCAGTACTGTTAGCTATGTACTGTAGTGTTAGTACATGTTAAATACTAATAGTAATGAGTTGGCGCATTTACCAATGTGCCAAATTTAAGAGGGTCTTGTGCCACAATCGAAAATCAGTTTAAAACATGGATAGATGATTTCCATACCAGTTTATACTGGGAATAGCATAGTAAATCGGCCCCATTATCTTCTGCATGGAAAGGAATCCTGTTTCAGCATTTTGTCTACTATCTGTTTTTCTCACTTCCTGTATTCTTCAACAAGCTGGTGGGTGGCTTTGATTGATGAACAGGACACTATGAAGAAACTCACAAGATATAGACATTTCCTTTACCATGAGAGATTATTTATTATCATTGTTAGATATCGAATATAAATTCAGATCAAATAATATGCACAGTAAATGTATATTACATTACACGGGTTTGGAGACAATCATACATGCTGCAGTGAAGAGAACGGACATGCTGTAAACTCAATGTTATCTTAGTGTTTTTGCAGAGGAATAATACACTGCCCAAGACTTTATCAGCAAACTGCAATTGGCTGAACTGATTGTCCTGCAGGTAGAACCGTACATACCAACGAGAGAACTCTGCTCCCCCATCGAGCAGTGACTCTCCCTCCCGACCTGTGTTATCAGATATAAGACAAGTGTCTTGAGAAATAAATTTTTAACCCCCAAGTGTTGCTATAACTTATTATCCATAAATGAATATGCGGATGATTGTGAGAAGTGAAAATGACCATTTTTCCAGGAATACGTCATTTCAGTGCGTAATATTTTGTGCCTGACTTGTATCACAGATGAACGCTCTAAAAGCTGTTGTGCCCGGGATACCCGCTTACCACTTTTTGGAGTGTGTATCTCTGCTGACATGAGTTGGGCACAACATATCGGGCACTAAAATGTTGAATCTCTGGAAAAATTTCATTTTTAACTTCTCATTATGAGCTGCGATTTCATTTCTGGAAACTAAATAAATGCAACACTCAGGGGTTAAAAACGCTCGGTACACCACCTGATAAATCCCATCAGCGGGGTAGTGTCCAAAATACAGTGACATGTCTGCGGATTCCACTTTATTGGCAATTCAGGGGCTTTGCAAAAGTGCGTCCAAAAACCAAACTGTGCTCCAAAAACCAAAATAGCGCTCCTTCCCTTCTGTAACCAGCTATGCCTAAACAGCCGATTCTACCCACATATGGCATTAAGTCCGTTATGCGGGGTACACCAGTATCATACATGTGGGCATACAGTGCCATTTGGGTACACAGCAGGGCACAGATGTGAAGGAGCGATATGTGCTTTTGGAGTGCAGATTTAGATTGTTGATGTTTGGACACCATGTCACATTTGCAGAGATCCTAAAATTGCCCCTACAAAATGGGGTCACTTCTTGGGGAATTTCAGTTTACTGGCATCTCCAGGGCTCTGCAAAAACAACATGGTGCCCAGAAAGTCCCTCTAAATCTGTACCCCAAAAGCTAAAAAGTGCAGTGCACCTTTCCTTCTGAGCCCTGCTGTGTGCCCAAGCAGCAGTTTATACCCACATATATATAATTTTTTGCTCCTCGGGATGGCCCCTTAATAGTTTTAGGAGTGCAGGTCTCTGACAACACAAAGTGGGTGCAACATATTGGGCACCAAAATGGCATATTTCTTTCAAAATTTCAATTTTCATTTTGTACATTAATTTTTGGGAAGCATTTTTAGGCTCAAAATGATAATACCCCTTGATACATTCTTTGATGGGTGTAGTTTTTAAAATGGGGTCACATTTGAGGGGTTTCCATTGTATTGATACTTTAGGGGCTCAGCAAATGCGACATGACACCTGAAAACTATTCAAGCAAAATCCACCCTCCAAAACCCAAATAGCGCTCTTTCCATTCTGAGCCCCACCATGTACCCATACAGCAGATTATGGCCACATATGGGGTATTGCCATGTTCAGGAGAAATTGTTTAACAAACTGTGGGGGCTTTTTCTCTTTTAACCCCTTGTGAAAATGAAAACTTTGGGAATAAAAGGACATTTTAGTAATTTTTAACCTCACATCCCAAAATCCGTGAAACAGCTATAGGGTCAAAATACTCACTATACCCCTAAATGAATACCTTAAGGGGTCTAGTTTATAAAATGGGGTCATTTATGGGGGGTTTCAATTGTTTTGGTAATTCAAATCTTTTTTGAATGTGCAACGGGCCTAAAATATCTGCAAGCAAAATTTGTGTCTTGAAATCCAGTTGGTGCTCCCTTCTTTTTGGGCCCTACTGTGCGTCCGTACATAGGATTAAGGCCACGAAGTGTACATTTTTGAACACAGGAGAAATGGGGTCATCTATTTTAGGGTGTTTTTCTTCATTTTCATGTGTTATGTTCTAAAAAACTGCCTATAAAATGACACTTTTGTGTAAAAAAAAAAAAAAAATATTTGAAATTTTCTAAAAACTTATGGGGTCAAAGTACTCACTATACCCCTCAATGAATACCTTAAGGGGTCTAGTTTATAAAATGGGGTCATTTATGGGGGTTTTCAAATGCTTTGGTAACTGAAATCTTGTTCAAATGTGCAAAGGGCCTAAAATATCTGCAAGCAAAATTTGTGTTTTGAAATCCATTTGGCACTCCCTAGCTATTGGGCCCTACTGTATGTGTGTACATAGGATTAAGGCCACAAAGTGTACATTTTTAACACAGGAAAAGTGGGGTGATATATTTTGGAGTGTGTTTCTTCTTTTTGATGTATTGTGTGCAAAAAAAAAAAACTGGCTTTAAAATAACACCTATTTGAAGAAAATGAAAATGTAATTTTTTTTCATCATTTGTAATAATTCTTACAAAACAATATTTGTTTGATCAAAATGCTCACTATACCCCTCAAAGAATACCTGAAGGGGTCTAGTTTTCCAAATTGGGTCATTTAATAGGAGGTTCTGTCATTATGCCACCTATTTCCGTCTGCAAACATAGCTTGGTACAGGAAAAAAAAATCACATACTCCAAATTTGCTTATAAACTTGTAAATTGTCTAAATTACTCAAATATGCTAAAATTATTTCAAATATGCTTGAAACACAAAAGGAACATTTGGAAGTATACAACTACTAAATGTATTGCCCTGTATTATTGTGCATTTGTGAGATATCGCAGCTGAAAATGGAAAACATTGAAACATTTTCAAAATTTTCAGCATTTGCGAGTTTTTTAATAAATTTACACACGCTATATCAGTCTAATTTTACCTTCTCAGTAAAATACAACATGTCACGAAAAAACAATATCAGAATCGCTCGGATGCAATATACTGTTACAGAATTACTCACTGATAGTCACACAGGGCAAATTTCCAAAATTTGGCTTGGTCATTAAGGTCTAAAACAGGCTGGTCACTAAGGGGTTAATCTAGATTGCATGTTTCGTAAGTGAAAATACCTTAAATGAACAAGTTGTGGCTCTAACAAAGGCAAGAGGCGACAGACAATGTAAGATAGAGGAATGTGAAAGCATATGTTTGTTTTCTTTACATGCAGTAATGTTGCTTTATTTGCCATGAACTGTATGACTTTTGCTTTACATACTGTGATGAGATTGAAGATGATGGTTACATCTGTATTGGAAGTATACAAATATAAAATCATGAAAAGGAGAACTCAACTGAAATATTCATCACAAGGGGCAATGATTTATTTTTGCAACCTGCCCCACACATGTAAAAACAGGCAGTTGATTTAACATCTGCTATTTAGCATTGTTTTTTTTGCTTAACCAGCAGTATTTAATTTCCCTTGTTCAGTGACAGTGTATGTGTACTACAATAGAAGAATGTCCATTTACCTCCTTGGCTGAGACAGTAATCAATACTTGGCGGTGCCGGGGACAATTTTACCTTATACTCAAGGGGCAAATAAAAAAAACAATAGATTGTGGTACCAAGAGCTGTCAGCGTATTAAGTGTTTTCCAGGAATATATATGTTGATGGACTATCCTTAAAGGGTTTTCCAGGAAACAAATTATATATCTTTCAATGCAGATAAATTCATAAATAATTTTATTTATTTAAAAAAAAATTTAATGGTACATGAGGAGGCTAATAGAAGGTGTAGAGAAGCAGCAGTGTGAGAAGAAAAAAATACGCTGTCACCTGTGCCTGCATAGCAAGCACAGTATGAAAGAAAGCATTAGTATCCTACTGTAAATTGCAATTAAGTGGCAGTTGTCCTGTGCTCCTAGCACCTCTGTCATAGACGTAAATCTGCGCACTCCAAAGTCATGTGGATATTGATATGAAAAGATAAAAGTAGAAGGGCGTCTGTCACCAGAACCCTTCATATCAACCAAAAAACAATAATCTCCCTTTATGAATCCAATGCCGAGATATTTCCTTTTTTGTCAATATGCAAATAAGCCTGAGTAGAGTCCCTTTGTGCGTTCAGTGGGAGCCTGATGTATTGGAATGTTTATCTCAATGTCTGAATTTTACCATTGCCAAGTACTTAATATACTCCATTCTAAGATGTATACCAGTGCTGAAGAAGGGGTTAATGTGAAAGGGATTCCAGCCAGTCAGTGAGATCAGTAGAAAATATTTTTTGTTCCTAAAGATTAAATGTACAAATCCAATGCATACAAAACCCAGTCTTGGTAAGCATAAAACATCATTTTAAGCCAGCCAAAATTAGTATTATTTTTGCTGATCAACTAAAAATTGGAAGAATGCAGAAACAAGAATGTGTGGTTTTCCTGTCCAGTTCTCTTACTTTTCCTACACCAAAATAGTTACTCTAACCCTTAACTTGCCTTTCACTGTCATGGAGGAGGGTAATTTATTTTCTGGTGTCCTAATTGTATATGCAATGCACTTTCTTTGCACTTGTCAGTATTGTAAACTGTTTGTGCATTATTCCCCTCTTAGACATGTATAGTATACCCCTCACAGTTGTTGGACCCACTCCTATTTCCATAATGCTGTTTGCCACATTTGAGCTAGCCAAGCAGGGGTGCTTGGTTATTTCTGTGAATCCAGTAGAATTGGAGACAGCAAATATATGCAGTCACCCCAAAGTGCATTGTAGATGACAGCATGCTGAACATCACCATACTTCTGGATCAGGGGTAGGGAACGTACGGCTCTCCAGCTGTTGCAAAACTACAACTCCTAGCATGCATACTTGTTCTGCTGTTCTTGGAACTCCCATGGAAGTGAATGGAGCATGCTGGGAGTTGCAGTTTCGCAGCAGCTGGAGAGCCAAAGGTTCCCTATCCCTGTTCTAGATAGTCCACAATTTTATTTTTGAAAAAGCCATATATAGAAACATGTAAATGAGGCTCAAGTACAAATAGGGTATGTCAAACCTGAAAACCAAGCCCTTGGAGGCTTTGGCTCACCCCATTGCACTTGACCCTTATTCACATATTTGTAAAACAAAACCAAAAAAATGCTTTTTTAAGGAATTGGAGCATCTACTAATGGTATAATGGTGCTGAATATAACATCCCTGACTCTATACTGCAGCTTCTTTGATATGAACTTTCTTGGGGACAGCTTGATTTTAAACATATTTCATTAATAAATATGCAATTCATGTTTCTCTACTGTGCGTTTTTATAGTGCTTCACCTGTTCAATAAATAACATAGCTGTGTAACAAACTCTCTCCATTTCCTTGAGAAGGCCGTCTCCTGATCTAGATGAGTTTTTCAGTTTTCTTCTCTTCCCTTTAAAATCAATGGGTTCACATGCAGAATCTGATTTACACGGACATAGCACATTCATTAAAAGCATACATGCAAATTAGCCCTGAGGTTTTCTGAATGTGGTGCTTTCACTTATAACTGAGATTAATTCCAGTTGGTTACCATGCTGTCAGTAATGAGAAATCGCCTCTAATTAATCACAGTTTCAATTATAGGCCGTGTCAGCCCCAGCACTGACTACAGCTGTGATCACCTATTGATCATTGTGTTGTAGCACCCTGGTTGTAACTGGATATGATTAAAAACCAACAACCTCTGCATTAATACATGGCAGTCCAAATTATTATGAAAATTATACTTTTCTCTGGTTTTCCTAGATGGTCGATGCAAATGACAATCAGTATGAAGTTGAAATCTTCAACCATTACAGTATAAATCAAATTTTAATGGACAAACCTCCCATAAATTAGAAAAAAAAATCAAAATCCACTATTCAAAATGTATTATGCATCATGGATTTTCCATAAATGTTATAGGTTGTGAAGAACTGGAATGGCCATTTGTTGAATTTGCAGCGTTAAGAGGTCACATGAAATCAAAAGCTATTTCAATGAAAAACAAGTTACATATTAACATAAGAGCCTTTCATTGGTATCACCTTTGCAATTCTTGCATCCGTTGAACTTGTGAGTTTTTGGATGGTTTCTGCTTGAATTTCTTTGCAGGATGTCAGAATAGCCTCCCAGAGCTGCTGTTTCGATGTGAACGGTGTCCCACAATAGGTATTTTGCTTGAGGATATTAGAAAGTTTCTCCATAGGGTTGAGGTTTAGGAAGGATGGTGGCCACACCATGAGTTTCCTTTCTTTTTAAGCCCCATAACATCCAAGGACATGCAATGGGTCATTGTCATACATGAAGATGATTTTGGTATGGAAGGTACAGTTCTACTTTTTGTACTATTGAAGAAAGTGATCAGTCAGAAACTCTCCTTTACAGAGGTAATTTCAACATCTTCAGGGACCCTAAAGGGGACTCCCAGCTCTCTTTCCCTGATTCTGGAACAAAATATGACAAATGTTTTGGGGTTTTTTAACCAAAGCCGGGCGTGAATTGAGCAGAAGCATTCAGCGCTTCCTAAATATTTCCCATTCCTATTTTAGCCACTCTTGGCTAAAAGAAAAAAAAAGTAGCAAAATCTGCAACAAAAAGCATCTTTTCCGAAACTTGGGGCCTCAGCCTTAAGTACGTTTCATTTAATTGGGGTCACCTTGCAAACTAATTATCACAGGTGTTTGAGATTTGATTTCTGTGATCTAAAGAGCCCTGAGACACAATACCATCCATTAGTTTAATTAAAAAAATAAAATCTTTGACACTTAAATACGATTTGCCTAATTTGGAATGCGATGTATACCTTGTCATTCACTTCTTTATTATGATCTGGGTGATGTTACACATTTTCACTGAAAGCCTACAATATTAACTTGTGATAACTTCTGGGCATTGGAGAGCTTGGGCATTTTATGGTGAAGATCTGACAAATGTATACATATTTTAAAGCTGAGCTGTTGGTGTATATTCTTTCACAATGCCAGCATATGAATTAATAGCTACCTAGGAGAAATAGATGCAGCCTTCTGTCCTTTCAAAGGTATGTTCACATGTGGCAGGTTCCTTGCAGAAAGTTTGTAGCATGTGCATGGATTTCTGCAAGCACCATTTGGATAAACAAGACAGTCCCAGCACTTTAATGTACCTATCTGCTACTTGTTTACTTATATTGTCCTATGCAATGGAAATAGACTACAAATGTATGTGCAATATCATTTAGTTTGAATCCCTACTACTACCATAGACAATAACAGCCAACCAAATTAAAATGTTTTCAGTTGTATATCATTAATAAATTGTCAGTCATGCAACAAACTATAACAAGTCCATTTTTTTCCTTAACTTTACTAGGGTTGGTAAGTGTTGAATTGACAGAACGAAAAACATCTTTTTGGCGACATCAGAAAGGATCACCTGACACCTACCTTTCAACAATAGAAGCGATTTACTACTTTATGGTGGACTACCACATGCAAATCTTAGAAAAAGATTACAATGGTGAATACGACAATCTTCTCTTTTTCTTCTCTTTCATGTATACACTCATCAGAGATGCCAAAAAGGCTGCAGGAAAATTGTAGCACACAGCTTATAGGCAAGGAATTTAGGACTTAAAGATCATTATGACTAACTTGTGATTTTACAATATAGAAGTATCGTAGTGCTATTTTAATCCCATCTTCTAAAACTGTTTAAATGGAGTTTGGCAAATTCTAGTGAAAACTAGGATTAAATTGTGATTTTTCTATAAAATAAATAAATAAATAAAACATTGTTTTTTTTATTCTTCAGCTCTTCAGTGTTTTTGTTTATTTCTTAAAGAGCTTCATTATATGAAATTATTTGTTTGAACCTGTCCTTATTGAGAGTACTTAACCTTTTCGCTGCCAAGGGTCTCTGGAAATTTTGCACTTCCAGTAGCCAGAGCAATTTTCACAGTTTTGAGATGGACAAATCAAACCTAAATTGCAACATTAAAAAAGCATCCAACCCCCCATACCTATATTGTCAGAATGCCACTTGATACTGTATACGAACAGGCACCTTCATGAAATTTTGATTTAAAGTGAATGTTTTATGAAAAAATGCAAATAAATGTATATTAGTTGTTAAAAGCGGAAACCAAACAAAAAATTAAATGCACCAAACCTCCTAAAAATAAGAGTTCAACATGTGCAGAGTTCATACATATCACTATGGCCTGAACCCGCATGCACGTGTTTTCAGAAAATCGCTAGAACTGGAAGGAACAAAATTCTGCTTTGAAGCTGGAAATGTTAAAAAAGTATCATCCTATAAAATGTAGGGATTACACACCATGAAAAGTAAGTGAACCCCTAAACCCTATATATTTTTTGAAAGTAGACAACCTGAAGATTACAAATGTCTTAATGGGTCATCGATAGCCACATCCACCTTCATGCAACTTTGCGACCAACACAAATAATTTTTTTAAAAAATACGCTAAAACACATATTTGCACCTAAAACTCATGTTCAATCTCACATTCATATACAAAATACTTTTAAAATAATAGCTTATGGTGTATACAATGTGTATATATACTATATGTACCGCAAACATCAACTACAACAAGAGCTCGGACTCCCAAAAACACGAATACAGAAGACAAGCAGGATTTTGCTGTTGTTCACTAATATGTTAAAAAGCTATACTGCACCTACCAAACTGTGACACCAAAATCTAACTTTTTTCAGAGTACACAGCATACCGTATATAAAAACACAATTTAATAGTTTATATATACAACCACCTTCATTCAACTTTGCCGCAAACAGAGATTGCTAGCAAAAATTGCGCAAAAATTCAAATTTGCCACTAAAGTGCGTGTCAAGAAATCCCTTTCTGCAAACATAATGTACTGTACATAAAACTGCAATATGTGAGGAGTTCATACATACCACACATGTATATATTTACAGGGGCGGGTGTTAAAGAATCGCCAAAATCGCAGAAATGCGCCATCCCATTTTGTGCATGCAAATTAAATATGACTTTACATAAAAATGTTATTTTCCATCCCCCTATAAATATTTTAGCAATCTATACGTTCATCTCTAGTGATAATCGTTATTACTATTATTTTAGTGTGTAACGGATATCACTAGAGACATATTTTACTGTAGAAAGCTCAGGTATAGACAGGACAGGGATTGGGTGAAATGTAAACTTTATTTGCGACTTTATGTATATGTTGTGTAAGTGTTTGGTGCAACTTTTTTTTTTGGCTCTGCGACCTGGACAATGGTAAACGTCTGGGTCACAGCGCCAACAAACTTCCTGGTTATGTTCAGGAGGTATAACATAAGAATACCCCACTAGTAAAGCTCAGGGGGGAATTACATTATAACTGTATGTGACAATCAGAGACAAATGTATAGTATACGCTCTGATTGGCAGGAGAAGGGTTAATAGGGACAATAGAGTCCCTGCCACCCCCCTCCTGCTGTCACATACAAGTTATGCAGAGAGAGAGATCGTTTCTGTGTGTCTCTCTCTCTGCTGGGCTGCTCCGTGTCCCTCTTCCTTTCATGTTAGATCGCAAATTGCTTGCTTAGACAGGAGGGGGGGAGCTCTATATCTTTGGACTGCATCAACATATCTTGATGCTTTCAATTGCATTTTAAAGAGGAGAATCTCATCTTTAAAATGGCATCAAGAACTCGATGATTGGATGTACAGTTTTGGAGCAATTCACTGTTGAAACGCTGTCAGGAATTGAGATCTGCAGTTGGATCTCAATGCCAAATAGTGTTTTCAACAGTGAATTGCTCCAAGACTGTACATCCAATCATCGAGTTCTTGATATCCTTTTAAAGATGAGATTCTCCTCTTTAAATCGCATTTTAAAGCATCAAGATATGTTGATGCAGTCCAGAGATATCGGCATTAGTAGGGAGGATGTACTAAGTACGTCCTCTGCTACTGAAGTGCCACCTTGGGAGCACGTACAGTGTACGTGCCTGGCAGCGAAAGGGTTAAAGGGGGTTTGACACCAGAAGCTATCAGGTGTACCCAGACTTTCAGGCTAGGGTCACCTGAAAAAAAGTTTTTTTTCCCCCTTGTGAATCTGTGCCTCCATTGCTAAGATGATTTTATAAATATGCATATAAGCTCTTTAGCAAAACAAGGACCTTGCCATTGCTCAAAAGAGGTAAGCAGCAAAACCTTAATTGCTCCAAAGAGCTTAATCCCATCCATCCAAGCTCCACTGATAAACAATGATGCCAGAAGTGTTCTGTATAACTCAAAATTCTTGGGTCCTTCAGACTATCAAGGATGATTACAAAATCAAGTTTCTGAATTTTCAAGTGACTTAATTACAAACTGGAAAGCTTCAACAAATCCTAGCATATGACATTCAAAACTGTTACAATCGAGCACCATGGGGGAGATTCATGAAGACTTTTGAATTGTATGTTTAAATATATGTCCCCTTTGCCGGCAGAGTGTGTGCCTAAGTTATAATGAAGTTGCACCTCATCATGAGTTAGGAGCATTCTTGCTCCATGGTTAAAATCTTTTGCTGTCATTCATGCCACTTAAGTGATGAACGTGTTGCAGATGATGGTCCCAGCCAAGCGGTCAAAAAAATGCCACTTGCAACTATTTTAGTCACAGTAAATAATCTGTTTCTGTAAAGCTGTTTCTGGTTTGAAAAGAAAATCGCACCTTTGGAACAATCAAATTTTAAAATCTACGCAGATGGGTCAAGTATATAATATATACACTCACCGGCCACTTTATTAGGTACACCTGTCCAACTGCTCGTTAACACTTAATTTCTAATCAGCCAATCACATGGCGGCAACTCAGTGCATTTAGGCATGTAGACATGGTCAAGACAATCTCCTGCAGTTCAAACCGAGCTGGAATCATCTCAGACTGGTTTCTTGAACATGACAATGAGTTCACTGCACTCCAATGGCCTCCACAGTCACCAGATCTCAATCCAATAGAGCATCTTTGGGATGTGGTGGAACGGGAGATTCGCATCATGGATGTGCAGCCGACAAATCTGCGGCAACTGTGTGATGCCATCATGTCAATATGGACCAAAATCTCTGAGGAATGCTTCCAGCACCTTGTTGAATCTATGCCACGAAGAATTGAGGCAGTTCTGAAGGCAAAAGGGGGTCCAACCCGTTACTAGCATGGTGTACCTAATAAAGTGGCCGGTGAGTGTATATATATCTATCTATATATATAATCTTAGCACACTTCTAATAGGTCAGGATGCAGTAATGCATTCTGTGAAGTTAAGCAACGCGTGTTATCATGTCTCAATTGATTCTAAAAAATTCAAAGATTAATTCTAAAAATAATCAAAGATTTGTAAGATTTGCCATTTTTGTTGTATTCGGCATATCTTTGGCACCCAAGGGCTTTACGAATGTAGTGATGGAAAACATGTTGTATGCACAAAAGCAGAACATGGTAATCATTCCTTACCTCGATGGCTTTCTTATGGTGGCAAACTCTCTATCTGAACTGGAAGGACATTGGAATCAAGTCTTATCCTTTAAAAACAAAGTTTTTCATGTTTCTGTCAAGATACTTCTCTTTGCCTTAAGAAAGAATGCCAAGGTAGAAACCTTTTTCTTCAAACTGCAGTGATTAACCAGTGGGATGTAGTTGCTCAGTCTCAAAAATGGAGCTCTTATGCTCTTATCCTTCATGTCCTCAGGAAATTCAAGAAATAAACATAATTTTGATCTTCCTTCATGGCCAAAAAAAAAAAAACAAACGGTATCCAACCCTGAAACAGCTAGCTTTAGAGGATTCTATCCTTCTTCCGATAAGAGATGTTCTGGCCTAAGGTAGCGTCAACATCTAAAGAAGTTAATTGTATCTACTTGAACCCTGAAAGTGAAATCCTAAGAAGTCATGGGTTATCCAAGGAAATAATTTCCACAATGCAAAAAAAAAAAAGGCGCAAATCTTGCAAAAAAAAAAAATATGTGTGCATGGTAAAGACAAACTCCGCCAACTCTTTGTGTCTTAATAATGTGAAGAGACTCCTAGACCTACCCTTAAACATAGGGTATCCCCATTAGGCTTAAATATAGCTCTAAAAACATTTTGAGACTCTCAATTTGAACTCACTTTTTAATAACTGAAATCTTTCTCTTAAGATGGGCTTCCTTGAGTTGTCATGAGCAGGGTTTAACACAAATTGTTAGGTTTTTCACACAACTGAACAAATGGTAATTCACCTCAAACAAACTAAAATGGCTCTGATACATGTGTTACGCAGGAAAAATACAGAAGAAACACTGTTCTGCGAATCCCTGTTAAGTTCCTGTGCCATGTGACATCATCTTACAGTACTGACGTCATATACACTAAATAATGTGCTATGGATATGAACATAAGACATTGCAGTTATAGTAGATGTAGAAATTGGGACAAATTTGTCTCCCTAATAACAACAAGCCTCTATAGTACTTACAAGTCTTCAAAACAAACAAATATTTCTATTAGAGATGAGCGAACACTAAAATGTTCGAGGTTCGAAATTCGATTCGAACAGCCGCTCACTGTTCGAGTGTTCGAATGGGTTTCGAACCCCATTATAGTCTATGGGGAACATAAACTCGTTAAGGGGGAAACCCAAATTCGTGTCTGGAGGGTCACCAAGTCCACTATGACACCCCAGGAAATGATACCAACACCCTGGAATGACACTGGGACAGCAGGGGAAGCATGTCTGGGGGCATAAAAGTCACTTTATTTCATGGAAATCCCTGTCAGTTTGCGATTTTCGCAAGCTAACTTTTCCCCATAGAAATGCATTGGCCAGAGTACGGAACTCGACCAATCAGCGCTGGCTCTGCTGGAGGAGGCGGAGTCTAAGATCGCTCCACACCAGTCTCCATTCAGGTCCGACCTTAGACTCCGCCTCCTCCGGCAGAGCCAGCGCTGATTGGCCGAAGGCTGGCCAATGCATTCCTATGCGAATGCAGAGACTTAGCAGTGTTGAGTCAGTTTTGCTCAACTACACATCTGATGCACACTCGGCACTGCTACATCAGATGTAGCAATCTGATGTAGCAGAGCCGAGGGTGCACTAGAACCCCTGTGCAAACTCAGTTCACGCTAATAGAATGCATTGGCCAGCGCTGATTGGCCAGAGTACGGAACTCGACCAATCAGCGCTGGCTCTGCTGGAGGAGGCGGAGTCTAAGATCGCTCCACACCAGTCTCCATTCAGGTCCGACCTTAGACTCCGCCTCCTCCAGCAGAGCCAGCGCTGATTGGCCGAATTCCGTACTCTGGCCAATCAGCACTGGCTAATGCATTGTATTGGCGTGATGAAGCAGTGCTGAATGTGTGTGCTTAGCACACACATTCAGCTCTACTTCATCGGGCTAATAGAATGCATTAGCCAGCGCTGATTGGCCAGAGTACGGAACTCGACCAATCAGCGCTGGCTCTGCTGGAGGAGGCGGAGTCTAAGATCGCTCCACACCAGTCTCCATTCAGGTCCGACCTTAGACTCCGCCTCCTCCAGCAGAGCCAGCGCTGATTGGCCGAATTCCGTACTCTGGCCAATCAGCACTGGCTAATGCATTGTATTGGCGTGATAAAGCAGTGCTGAATGTGTGTGCTTAGCACACACATTCAGCTCTACTTCATCGGGAAGTAGAGCTGAATTAATGGAATTAATGGTGCTATATAAATAAACAATAATAATAATAATAATAATGTCATCATTTGTTCACCCCCATACAGCATAATGGCCCTATGGCTTCCAGCTCTATCAGCAATAGAATCAGGGTTGGAGATCCTCTTCTCCTGGTTCTATGATCCACTCATAATGTTAACAACCGAATCAGCATAACCGCAGAGAACCTGCTGCATCCCACCCTTGATTCCTCTGCCCTCTTTTTGAGGTTACAGACACTCAACCGTCAGCTGGACCATTTCTATCTTGTTTCTTACCACTTTGGCTAGATTGGTGGGACATATCTCTGCTTCTAAGAATTTGTTCTTACTTTGCTATAGAAAAAAAAAAATATATCAGAAATAATGGAGTCTGAGTTGGTGGTTTGACTTGCCAACACCATACCCTTGTTTTCTTTTGTAATGGCAGTACAAACAACCCTGAAATGCAGTAGTACCTTTAGCACCAATAGGAGTATGGAAATGGTATTACACATACATATTAATATGTGGAGCATGGAGATTTCCTCTATTTTCATGTTAGGTGATAAAAGCATGCACACTATCTTATAAATGATATAAAACATGTGGCTGTAGGAATAGATTGAGATTCACATGGTGTGCCTGCTTATCTAATATGAGAATACAACTCTCTGAAAATCTTCAGATTTACAAACTGGCAGATAAACAAAAGCTTTCACCTCTAACAAGACTCATCTAAATGCCAAAAAATTTATCATCTTGTGGCATGTGCACGTGTTTCATTTTTATTACACGTATTGTTAGATTTCATTTTTAGTAAGTAGTTGTATGTTTATTCAACCATCCAAACCTCTCTTTACTAAGGCTCATTTTCCCTGCTGGGTAATTACCTGAATACCCATTTCATTGGTTTAGTATCTATATGATAGAAAGCAGCTCTCTATGCACTGACTGCCTGGTGCGCTTGTGATAGATTTGTGCTAATACACAGCAACCAATCTATAGAAACAGAGTATGTAGAGGGAGGAGGAAAGAAGCAGCCTGTACCAATAATGAGCTAAAAGGTGTGTTTCAGTCTATCTTAGGCTAAGGCCCCACGGGACGAAACGCAGCGCTAAAGCGTGGCGGAAACCCATCGCGGTTCTTCTCGCAGCGATTTAAACAGAAAATTCTCAGAGCTAGGGGCAACATGATGGCTCAGTGGTTAGCACTGCAGCCTTGCAGCGCTGGAGTCCTGAGTTCAAATCCCGCCAGGAACAACATCTTCAAGGAGTTTGTATGTTCTCCCCGTGTTTGCGTAGATTTCCTCCCATTCTACAAAGACATACTTAAAAATGAAAAAAAAATAAAATGTATATTGTGATCTCTATATGGGGCTCACAATCTTCATTTAAAAAAAAAATCTAAACCCCCCCAAAAAACTATATAAATTTGGTGTCCCTGGAATCATACCGACCAACAAAATACAGGTGACATGTAATTTTTTCTCTATAGTGAACCCCATAAGAAACAAAGCCCATAATAAAGGCGCACATATGCAGTTTTTCTCAAGTTCCACCCCATTCTGATTTTTTCCAGCTTCCCAGTACAAAGTGCAGAATATTAAAAGGTACCATTACAAACAATACAATTTTCCTGCAACCATTAAGCCCTCATATGGCTGAAAATTCTCAGAGTTTTCTTCCCCAGACTTTCTGACTTTCTGTTACAATTATATCTATGGGGAAGCTGCTGGTGTTTCCCGCAAAGTGGACATGGAATTCCCTAGAATTCCATCCACTTTGCAGTTACTGTAAAACGTCACGATTTTTCTCACAGTGTTTCTGCCGCAGGCAAATCGCAGCATTTCCGACCCGTGGGACCCCGGCCATAGACTCCTTGCACACTCTGCCATTGCTTATTGTTTTACATTCTAGTTGTTATCACTTTTTACTTGAATTACATGCCATCAGTTTAGGCGATAAGTCACTTTATATGTGCTTAACTCTGCATTTGTTATTTATTTAAGTTAGGGTAGACAATATTCTCTGATTCCGCTTTTACAAGATGTATATTTATAGGTATGCTTACTGGTAGAGAAGGGCAAACCTCTCCAAGATATGTTTCATTTCAGGTCTGGAAGGCTCGGATCCCAGATTAATTTTGGGTCAAACAAGTTTGGTACGAACGACAACTTAAATTGACTTAAAACATAGTGTTTAACACTGTCAGGGCTCCTAGGAACCTATCTATCCAAATTTCTAGGTTTATAAGACAAACACAGCCAAAATCAAAGTAAAATTGACATGTATGTCTATGAAGAAGTGGATACAAACTCTGAGCTTAACCATTTACTGCACTTCCACTAGCTTTAATGCATTTTAACATTTAAAATACTCCAAAAATGACCCATGGTTTTAATACACACATGATGTATATATTAGAAAAAACATTGATTTGTAGAAAATGTTTTAGTAACTTGAATTTTTGATAACTTGTAAATGCTACAGGCTTGTAATTTTGGAGATAGGTTTGTGGCTGTGTGCCTAGTTTAAAAGGAATGAGGAATTGGCTTTAGAAAAAAAATGGCAAAAAGAAAATGTGCCATATTATCAGCATGCCTGACCTGCCAGCTGAAAAAAATAGAATATACTCTGATATGGAAGAAATTCTATGAGAACAACACTTGTCAGGCAAAAAGGAACCTGAATAATCCTGACTGTGATCCCTGTATGGGAACACATTCCACATCAACATTGTGTTGGAGGAGTGAAATTTACAGAATTTCAATAAAAATTGGGGGCACATTATCAGTGTACGTGGTCTGCCACCTGAAAAAGCTAGAATACATTCTGAAATGGAAAGTATTGTTTGACCCTAAGAACAACACTGGGGAGCCAGAAAAGAATCTAGATTATCCTGCTGATTGTTTATGAAAGGGACCAAATGCCACATCAACCTTTTGTTGGTGGATAGGCCATCAATAATAGAAAGTGGATAAGCCCTTTAACCCCTTAGCGACCCTTGACGTAACTGTACGTCATGGGTCGCATGGGGATGTATAGAGCGAGCTCACACGCTGAGCTCGCTCCATACACGGCAGATGCCGGCTGTATAATACAGCCAGGACCTGCCAATAACAGCAGCGGTCGGTGCCCGAGCCGATCGCTGCTGTTAACCCTTTACACACTGCGGTCAAACGTGACCGCAGCGTGTAAACAGCGCAGGCGGCATGGGCGCCGCCATGTTTCCCCGATCGCCGCCCTCCTGAACGTCACATGAGGGCGGTGATCGGTTGCTATGACAGCCGGAAGCCTATTGAAGGCTTCCAGGCTTGTCTCTGCATGAGATCTATTAGACGATGCCAGAGGCATCGTCTAATAGAAGTGCTGCGATTCTGCTATTCACTGCAGTACTGTAGTATTGCAGTGAATAGTATGAGCGATCAGACTCCCTAGGTTTCAAGGTACCTAAGGGGTCTGATCATAAATGTATAACAAGAAAAAAAAAAGTTTTTAAAAGTATTAAAAAAATAAAAAAAATATAAAAGTTCAAATCACCCCCCTTTCCCTAGATTAGCTATAAAAGTAATTAAAGAACATTAAACATAAACATATTAGGTATCCCCGCGCTCCAAAATGCCCGAACTATTAGAATATTAAAACATTTATCCCGTACTGCGAACGGCGTAGCGGCAAAAAAAATAAAAACCAGCCAAAAAGCGTTTTTTTCAACACTTTGCCTCCTATAAAAAATTGAATAAAAAGTGATCAAACCATCAGATCTTTCCGCAAATGGTATCAATAGAAACGTCATCTTGTCCCGCATAAAAAGACACCACAACCAGCTCCATACATGGAAATATGAAAAAGTTACAGGTGTTAGAACATGATGACACAAATTTTTTTTCTATTTTGCAAAGTTTATCATTTTTTTAAAAGTATCAAAACATTTCAAATACTATATAAATTTGGTATCACCGCGTTTGTACTGACACGTAGAACACAGGTAACATGTCATTTGTACCAAACAGTGAACGCTGTAAAAATTAAACCCATAAGAAAATGGCGCAAATGCATTTTTTCTCCAATTGCACCTCATTCTGAATTTTTTTCCAGCTTCCCAGTACATTGCACAGCATATTGAATGATGCCATTACAAAGTACAATTTGTCCCGCAAACAATAAGCCATCATGTGACTCTGTGAACTGAAAAATGAAAAAGTTATGGCTCTTGAAATGTGAGGAGGGAAAAACGAAAATGCGAAACCAAAAAATGGCCTGGTCCTTAAGGGGTTAAATATGTTATTATTTTGGAGCAAATTAATTTTGTAATTTGAAGGACGATTGTAAACATAATAATTGTTAGAAAATACTCTTTAAATAAATGACTTGGTATAAGAACATGGATATAAGTTTTTTATGGTAAATGAAAAGGCATTGTTGCAAAATGAATTTTTTGAGGTTGGTTATTTATCCTCTAGATTACTTCATTGTATTTATATCCTTGTTTTACGGAGGTAGAGGATTTAGGTTCAGTAATCCTTGTGTCATGAAGGGATTTTGTCTTTAATGGAAACCATCAAGTTATACTGGAGCCATAAAATGGAATTACACAACATATTCAGTAAATAAATTAGTGAATACACTATGGAACTCATCTACAAGATTTAGGATCTAATGTTCATATCTATCTACTAAGGAAAATATACATTTGTATTGATAATAAATTAGTGCCAGATCTTGTCTGATATTTGGCGGATCAAGACACCTTAAAGGGGTTGTCCCATCACAAGGATCCTATCTATACTGCTGGTTAATGTGGATGTAAGACTTTTCCTAAATACATTGCTTCAGCAAAACTGCTTTGTTTGCCCACTATCTTACTTTATTCAATTCATTGTGGCCACAGCCCTGACTTAGCTGCTCATGAGTCAAGTGATGTATCTGCTGCTCTCAGGGGAGAGGGAGGAGGGGCTAAGTGCAGGGAGCCAGCCTGTGTATCTAGCTATTCCTGTGTCTACACCACGTGTGACCTACCTCCCTGCTCTCAGATAGAGGAGAGGAGCTGCTTTCTTTTCTTCTGTTCTCCCAGTTATCAGGCTAGCTAATTCAATTGTGTTCATTATGACAGAGACAGGCAGTCTCTGTATGTAACACAGAATGGAGTTGCTGCTGCCTGTACTTCATAGTCCAATATGGGTGGGCGGAGCTACACACGAATTTGGGAGCGGAGCTAAACGGCAGGTTGCATGTGAAACCCCGCCCACCAAATGATGCAAGAAACCAGGAAGAAAGAAGATTTTACAGCAGTAAAGACTGATGAGTATGTGAGGCGGGAATACCCCTTTAATGGAGAAGGTTTACCATATGGTGAGTCCATACTGTTTTCTTTAATTCTGAATGGTTGCAAGATATAAGTCCTACGTGCCTTATTACCGCTAGGTGTGAATTAGAACCTCTCTTGCATGATGGTATTAGACATTCATGGGGTTAATTTTTAATGGTGGTGAATCTATACTGACTGCTTTGATTCTGAACGGTTACAAGATATTAGTTCTACATTAGTTCTACATGCTACATTACCGCAATGTGAAAATAAGAACCCCTCTTGGATGATGGTATCACACATTTACGGAGTTACCTTTTAATGGTAGGAGGGGCCAATATGGCATTTAAAAAGGGCTCAGTTGAGTTATGAGTAAAGGACGAGCCAAGAGGTCCCGAAATACGTAAGCTATTCGGTTTGTTTTTGCACTTTGGATCCATTTTGTAATCACTTTTAATGTGAACCCAGTAAAGAGCTGGATGTTTTTATACATTTTTTCATCTGCAAGTTATTTCCTTCTCAGTAGGATTTGTTCCGAGCAGCCTATTTATATATGCCTTTATTCCATGTCCTACATTGGGTGTGAGCGATATTTTTGCATTTTTGTATTATTTCCAGAGGTATAAATGACATGCTGCGATTAACCAGAATTTCATTCACTATGCAGGTACTATAAAATACAGTGTTTTTTACTGCAGCTTATTTTTAGCTCATTTGTGGAACGACCACATCATCTGTGTATTAAACCTCCAGATCAGAGTATTTTACAGCTGCCATTGCTCTGGATGGTATATCCACAGCTTATGGGCCAACGTCATCCCCATGCTGTATTTCAGGGACACAAAAAAATAAATGTATAGACAATTGCTATTATGCTACCATATGTCCAAAATTGATAAAAATGTCTGTTTTGAGAACAGTAGATATATTTTTAAGTTATAGTATTACTGATTTCTGTTTATTTCTGTAGCAGTAAGACAAATGTCGAGGTGGAGAAAGAAGATATAAATGTAGCAATTACAGGAGTCAGGAGCTTTGGGAGCTAGAATCTGAAACAGTTCCACAGAAGAACAGCAAGACCAGCATCAGATCAGAGTAAGGCCGGTTACAGACAACCGTGCTGCAACCAGCCGGCCATGAAATAAAGGCATGGGGGACACGGAGATCAGAGTAAGGCCACTTGTGCATGGGCTTTGCTTCCGTAGCCATGAAAGCAAGGGACACAAAATAGGACAGGGATAGGACCTGTTCTATATTTTGTTGCTTGGAGTGTCGGTCGTGTGTACGGGCTCATTGAAATGAATGGGTCAGTGTGCTATCCGTGAAATACACGGATACCACACTGAACATGGCCACGGTCATCTGCAACCGGCCTAAGAGAAGTAAAGCAATCACCTCCAATTAGCAGACCAGCAGTGCTCCCACCAGCAACACCTCTGTTTCACAGAGAGATCCAGCTTATGGTTGGGTGATTAACAGAAAAATAAACTGAACATCAACCATGATAATCAACATTAATTATACCGTGGGGTCGGGTGTATAATAGCAGGCCCAGTTCCACTGTATTTAATCCGAACAAAATCACTGGTCGAAACGCTGTAGCAAATAACGCTGCATTTTACAGTACCTACAAAGTGAAAGCGATTCTGGCTAATCCCTTCCACACATTGCAGAAAAAAAATCCTCAGCGGAAAAGTTACATTTTAAAAAATGCACATATTTTTTGAAAATCGCAGCATGTCAATTATACCTACAGAAACACTGATATTTTCCCTATAGATATATTACAGGCAGAAAGTCTGCAGAGAGAAGAAAGTCCAACAAGATAAATCTTTGTAGTTCTTTTGTGTTAGTTTTTTGTAATATACTGGAAATGTTTGGTGTCTTAGTAGTACAAAGATATTCTTTGGCTCAGAAGATAATAGTATAAGAATAAGCAGTGGAAAAATATGCTAAAACTTCTTACCATCGGAACCTGTACAACAGTGACGTAACTAGGAATGGCGGGGCCCTGTGGCGAACTTTTCACATGGGCCCCCCCAACCAACACCGACGCCGATGACCTCAACCGACCCCCTCCTCCGCACTCTATTATGTCCCTTAGTAAGCCCTGCACACAGTATTATGCCCCATAGTAGCCCCTGCACACAGTATTATGTCCCTCAGTGGCCCCTGCCCACAGTATTATCCCCCATAGTGGCCCCTGTACACACTATTATGTCCCTTAGTGGCCACTGCACACAGTATTATGCCCCATAGTGACCCCTGCACACAGTATTATCCCCCATAGTGGCCCCTGCACACAGTATTATCCCCCATAGTGGCCCCTGCACAGACTATTATGTCCCTTAGTGGCCCCTGCACACAGAATTATCCCCCATAGTGGCCCCTGCACACAGTATTATCCCCCATAGTGGCCCCTGCACACACTACTATGTCCCTTAGTGGCCCCTGCACACAGTATTATCCCCCATAGTGGCCACTGCACACAATATTATGCCCCATAGTGACCTCTGCACACAATATTATGCCCCATAGTGACCCCTGCACACAGTATTATGTCCCTTAGTGACCCCTGCACACAGTATTATCTCCCATAGTGGCCCCTGCACACAGTATTATCCCCCATAGTGGCCCCTGCACACACTATTATGTCCCTTAGTGGCCACTGCACACAGTATTATCCCCCATAGTTGCCACTGCACACAATATTATACCCCATAGTGACCTCTGCACACAGTATTATCCCCCATAGTGACCCCTGCACACAGTAGTATCCCCCATAGTGGCCCCTGCACACACTATTATGTCCCTTAGTGGCCCCTGCACACAGTATTATAGCCCATAGTGGCCCCTGCACACAGTATTATGTCCCTTAGTGGCCCCTGCACTCAGTATTATCCCCCATAGTGGCCCCTGCACACAGAATTATCCCCCATAGTGGCCCCTGCACACAGTATTATGTCCCTTAGTGGCCCCTGCACACAATATTATGTCCCTTAGTGGCCCCTGCACACAGTATTATAGCCCATAGTGGACACCCATAAACAATTATTATACTCTGGGGTCTTTTCAGACCCCAGAGTATAATAATCGGAGACCCGGGGGAATAAAAACATAAAAAATTACTGTTTCTTACCTGTCCCCGGCTCCTACGCTGTCTTCTCCACTGCTGTCCTTGTTCTATGACATCGGACGTCACATGACCCAGGAAGCAGGCCGGGTTCATGTGACGTCAGACAAGAAGGAAAGAGGCCTGGCAGGATCGTGGAGAGGTAAGTAACTGTGTTTGTTACGGTCCCTTACCTCTCCTGGTCCGCCGATCACTATACTCGGGGGTCTGCAAAGACCCCCGAGTATAATGATAGCAGCGGTAGCGGCTGTCACCGGGCCCCTAATGTCCCGGGCCCTGTGGCAGCTGCCTCCGCTGCTATGGCAGTAGTTACGCCCCTGCTGTACAATAGGAATGGTAGAGTGTCACCTCCAATGAAAGCAGTTTCTTGTGAAGCATTTTGTGCTTTTGTTCTTGATACAGATGTATCGATTGAAAAGATTTATAATAGATAAAGCCAATAAAACATTTTATTTTCTGCATCAATGGAATATAATTTTGCATCTTTTTTTTTCATATCACAGTTTTTCTTTCCAAATGTAATGTAATTGTATTCTAGTTCAGACTCTTCGAATGGTCTTGATTTTGATGTTTGGGCTCTGTAGAGAAGAATGTGTTGACATACTTAGAAAATCTGTATTTTATTTTTGCTGTACAATATGAAGTTCATATGTTTGTGCTGGCATTGTAAAATCTACAACTTAATTTAAAATATATTCAGAAACACATTAAAGAAGGGTTCTTTTATGAAATGGATGTCTTAAGATGTGTAGAACAGAAATGTATAGAGAATGGTTTCATAGTTGAATACGTCTGTATGATAGCAATTAGGTTGTTCCTCTATATCTTAAACAATAGGAAATCCTTCAGTTATCTGCTTATATAGGAACATTTACAATTTGCTCTTTCCATTTTCACTTTAGTATCCCATTGATCTATGCCAAATAACTACATTGACATGAGTAGGTAATGCACCACATTTTCCTTGCATGTCAGTGCATTGGAAAGTTAAGCAGCCAAGTTTTGCAATTCTGACCTGCACCTGGAAATGATCATTTTAGAGGACTAGAGTGTAGTAATGATTACAGGATGTATTGAGATATCTCTTATACATTAGGATTATACTAGAGGGATATTCCTATCGTCAGTTTCATATTTAGACTTGTAGCTTAAGCTAACTATAGTGTTTTACGTAATTTTTGTGTCATTGCTTTCAATCATCAGGAAAGCAGCACATCTGCAAATTCAAGGAAAAGTTACATGTACGGTTGCTATGTTTTAGCTATTTATTAAGGCAATAGTATGAGATTAGATAAGCATCTTCATAGAAACAGCATCAGGGCGGGTTCATATCTCCACCCTGGTCTCCGCTTTCAGGTTTCCGTCTTTTGCAGATAGGAGAGGAAAACCCGGAAGACAGTGTCTGCCCATGAGCACCCGTGAGCGTTTTGTGGTTTTCAAATGGGTTTGAAAAGTGAATGCCGATTTCCGTCTCCTGTCCAGTTTCTCAGGCAGAAGACGGAAACCAGAAAGTGGAGACTGGGGCGCAGATGTGAACCCGCCCTCACACTCACTTATTTGTTGGCTGCGCCTGATATTGCTAGAAGTATCTAATACAATCGGCATTGTTCAGTTCTTAGTGGTTTTTCATCCCTGCCACTTCCAGTGGTGCTGCCCTATTCCTCCACAGCAGCAATCATATGATAATTGTGGCTGCTGTAGTGATGTGCCTGTATACAGCTTGTGACAACTACAGTCAATTACAAGTCTCCGCAGTATGCTGTATTATAGTCTATTGGGTCGTGGGTGTCCACGGGTAACTGCTATTTTAGCGAACAGGCTCTCTATAGTTTGGATTCCCAGGTGGACCCGACAAACTGAGAGCCTGGCACAAGTGGGAACCTAACTTTAGGGTTCATTTATACACCATGTTGTTCACATCTATTTGTAGTATCATACACAACCTATGGACAAATGTGATTCTGTTTTGGGGAAAAAGACTCATTTTTAATCTCATAATCTCTCTTAAATTTTTAGAGAATAACATTAAGACATAAGATTGAAAAAGTTTACTTTTTGATGTTATTAACCCATAGAGGACATGGCGCAGCAATCCGGGTCTAAAGGTGAACCACTGTACTATTACGGAGGAAGCATCCAACCTGCCCAACCCAACACTGAGCGATCCCCCAATCATACAGTGAAAATAACACCAAGCAGCAAAAAAAATAATAATTTTGTCTGCTACTTGGCAAAAACCACTTGTCCTATGCTAAATCGAATGGATTCCAAATCTGAAGTCAGAATTGTTGTAACACGTAAGGAAAAGTGCTTTATGCATCTTCTTTTTCATTTGTGAATGGTTATATTTTCCCATTGCAAAAACCAGCAGTAGTCTCCCATTATGTTGGGATTCCAACGGCTTTGATATCTGTTCTCTATTGTAGAAATATCTTTATGGATCTGCTCTCCATATTTACCACTTACATGTCTCAAATTGGGTGGAAAAAAGCCAAGATGGGAATGTAAGAAATGCATTTTCAATGACATTGGGCAGCCAAGTTGTTCATATGTTGTAAGCCTGATGTTTACTAATTCAGCAAAGTTTTCAGCTTGTCTGTTCCCAAGGAAGTTCTGCACTACTAGCACAAATGCATCCCAAGCTACAAGCTCCAGAGGGTTGAGTTTTGTTCTGAATGTGTGGTTTATTGATTTCGGGGACAATAAAAATTCCGGCCTTTATTTTTCAAGTTTAATGTGAAGTGATGGAAGATAAACTTGAAGTGGATCGACCAGGGATTTGTGTCATACACTGTACTGACCAACTGGGTGCTCGACTTCGAGAGGCCAATGTCTCATTTTGTAATGATTGTTGTCATCACGACTGTTCCATAGGTACAAGAAACACATATGGTTTGTGTTCCCTACCTGTAGGCCAAGCAGCAGTGCTACCACTCTCAGGTCAGCAGAAATTGTCCATTTATGTTCTGAGTATTGGATCATTTCCAATTAGACTCCATTCTTCAGGAACATGTGTATCATCTAAATCCATCATAAGACCATCAGTACAGAAACAGACATTGCTTTTCATTGCATAGTATGCAGCTAACTTGGTGTGTCGATGATAAAAGTGTGAAGTTTTGGTGCCGGACAAGTCTGGGTATGTCCATTGGAATATTTCCAATATATAATACATTAATATTATACCTGAATAGGCTTTACATGTATAACTTAACATCTAGGCGTGTGAGGCAAATTCCAAGTTCATATTTGGAATCAGCACGCTCATTTTAGTATAAATCACATGTTTTTCTCTCAGTAGCAAAATCATTGTTGCACGGTGTTATAGGGAATTTGGTGTTCCCAATGTACTCCACACAGCTTACATATTCAATTTTCACCATCTGTTGTGCATTCACATCTGGGAAACTAATGCTCACTACTTGAGACATTGTTTAAGGGATGCAGTTTTCAAAATGGGGTCACTAACTAGGGGATTCCACTTTATTGGTACCTTAGAGGAACTGTAAACATGACATGGCATCCAGGTACCAAACATCTAAATCTGTAATTTTTCATTTACACATCTCATTGTTAATAAAATCTGTGAAACAGCTGTTGGGTGAAAATGCTCACTATACCCCTTGATGAATTCTCTGAAGGGTGTAGTTTCCAAAATGGAGTGATTTTTAGGGGGTTTCCATTGTTTTGGTACTCTAAGGACTCTGCAAATGAGACATGGCACCTGGAAACTATTCCAGAAAAATTAGCTTTTCAAAAACCCAGGTCTCTCCCACCCTTCCATGTTCTACTGTGTGCCCAAACATCAGTTTACATCAACATGTGGGTTATTTCTGTGCTCGGGCGAAATTATGTAACAAATAGAGATGAGCGAGTAGTACTCGATCGAGTAGGTATTCGATCGAATACTACGGTATTTGAAATACTCATACTCGATCGAGTACCACTCGCTATTCGAATGGAAAAGTTCGATGCAGAACCAGCATTGATTGGCCGAATGCTATACAGTCGGCCAATCAACGCTGGTTCTTCTCCGACCTTTAGAAGTCTTCTCCGTGCAGCTTCCCCGCAGCGTCTTCTGGCTCTTCATTCACTCTGCCAGGCATCGGGCCTGGGCAGAGCCGACTGCGCATGTCCGCTTGTAGTGCGGGCATGCGCAGTCGACTCTGCCCAGGCCCAATGTTTGGCAGAGTGAATTCAGAGCCGGAAGATGCCGCGGGGACGCTGCAAGGAGAAGACTTCTCGGAGGATCCAGCCCGACCCTCACTTGTGGACTTGGTAAGTGTAATTTGATCGAACGTTGCCTACCCCTGAAACGAGCATTTTCCCCCCATAGACTATAATAGGGTTTGATATTCGATTCGAGTAGTCGAATATTTAGGGGCTACTCGAAACGAATATCGAACCTCGAACATTTTACCGCTCGCTCATCTCTAGTAACAAACTGCGCATTTTCTCCTTCAAACCCTTATGAATGTGCTAATTTTAGGGCTAAATGAGCATTGAAAAAAAATAAAAATTTTAAATTTCACCTCCACATTGTTTTAAGTCCACAGAAATGCTTAAAGGGTTAACAAATACAAAATCACATTCTATTGAGTGAAAAGAGTAAAGATCTTTTAGACAATTCAGGCCACATTATATCTGGAACAAAGTAAGTACAGTACAAACAGCCTAACATGGTGGTGGTAGTGTGATGATGTGCCAATTAGAGATGAGCGAACAGTAAAATGTTCGAGATTCAATATTCGTTTCAAGTAGCCCCTCAATATTCGACTACTCGAATCGAATATCGAACCCTATTATAGTCTATGGGGGGGGAAATGCTCGTTTTAGGGGTAGGCAACATTCGATCAAATTATACTTACCAAGTTCATGAGTGAGGGTCAGGCTGGATCCTCCGAGAAGTCTTCTCCGTGCAGCGTCCCCGCGGCGTCTTCCGGCTCTGAATTCACTCTGCCAGGCATTGGGCCTGGGCAGAGCCGACTGCGCATGTCTGAACTACAAGCGGGCATGCGCATTCGGCTCTGCCCAGGCCCGATGCCTGGCGGAGTGAATGAAGAGCCGGAAGACGCCGCGGGGAAGCTGCACGGAGAAGACTTCTAAAGGTAGGAGAAGAACCAGCATTGATTGGCCGACTGTATAGCATTCGGCCAATCAATGCTGGTTCTGCATCGAACTTTTCCATTCAAATAGCGAGTGGTACTCGATCGAGTACAAGTATTTCGAATACCGTAGTATTCGATCGAATACCTACTCGATCGAATACTACTTGCTCATCTCTAGTGCCAATGCTTTTCTTGCTTCAAACCAGGAACAGTGTATCAATGACTTCTGAGTAATAGGGTTCTGTAGCAAGACATTTATCTAGGACAAATAAATAAGTCTGTATATGAGCAGAAATAAACTGAAAGCTTTCCACTGACTTTATCAAAGTCATGAGTGAGCCAAAAAGATAGGCAGTTAATAAACAAAAACAAGCCAATGTGTCTGAATCATGGGCGTAACTACCGGGGTAGCAGCAGTAGCGGCTGGCACAGGGTCCAGGACATTATAGGGCCAGTGACAGTTGCTACCGCTGTGTTTTGTTTTTTTTTTTACTAGGCTGTTACTGGCTGGAGTTACTGGAGATTGGAGGTCCAGGAGAGGTAAGGGAACATAAAAAACAGTGTTACTTACCTCTTCGGGCCTTAGGCGGGCTTCGGGACTACTTGTGTGACGTCCCTGACGTCACATGACCAGGTCCTGTATTCCGGGTCATGTGACGTCCCGGACGTCATTGAAGATGGCTGACACCACCGAGGAGTGGAGCAGAGCCAGGGATAGGTAAGTAACGTTGTTTTTTATGTTGGTATCCCCTCACCCCCGGGTCTCCGATTATTATACTCTGGGGTCTGAAAAGACCCCAGAGTATAATAATTGTTCATGGGTGTCCACAGTAGGGCATAATACTATGTGTATGGGGCACTATGGGGAATAATACTGTGCACGCAGGAATGCGGGAGGAGGGGGGTCAGTCAGTCAGGGTCTGCAGTGTCAGTTGTCTACTATGCTATCGCATGAGTATTTAAAGGGATCCTATCATTTAAATACATTTTTTTCTGGTTGACATGTAGGAATAGCCTTAAGAAAGGCTATTCATCTCCTAACTTTAGATGTCTTCTCTGGGCCACCGTTCGGTATAAATCCCGGTTTTTGTCGATATGCAAATGACTTCTCTCGCAGCACTGGGGGCGGGCCCCAGCACTCAAACAGCACTGGGGGCGTCCCCAATGCTGCGAGAGACCTCTCCAGTGCCGCCTCCATCTTCTTCAGGAACGGGGTCTTGAAGTGTCTTCTTCTGGGGGTTGGCTTCAAACTTCTAGGCCTAGGGCAAAGCTGACTGCGCATGCCCACCGGCCACAAGAAAATGGCCACTTACGCAGTTCTCTGAACAGCGGCCCGGAGAAGACATCTAAAGGTAGGAGACGAATAGCCTTTCTTAAGGCTGTTCCTAAGTGTCAACCAGAAAAAAATGTGTTTAAATGATAGGATCCCTTTAAGTCATGTGAACTACTGTGACATCACTGTTTGTATGATTTAAGGTGCTGTGACATCACAGCCATATCGGATAAATGCTCTGCCACCACAATTGTTTTAGTCAGTTAAACTGCTTTGACCTCATGAGTGGGTTATATTAGGATAAGCTGCTGGTACATCACAGTTTCTGCATGGGTTTCTGTGGGTTATGCCGTCATTTTATCCTATTAATATTATAAAGGTGAAAGTTTGTGAGTTTGGATGTTTGTGGGTTTGTGTGTTTGGATGTTTGAATGTTTGTTCCTCAATCAAGCAAAACCCGCTCCACCGATTTGGCTAAAATTTTCCACAAACATAGTTACTACACTGGATTGCGCAATAGGCTACTTTTCGTCACAATAGCGCACATACGTTTTTCCCAGGACCCCCACAAAACCCAAACTCACATCACTATCTCTGCAATCTCACACACTTTGGACCATAGCAAGCCACAAAATTCATATTACCCTCTACAGCAGAGGTCAGCAACCCCTGGCACACGTGCCAAGAGTGGCACGCCTGCCATATTTCACTGGCACACCAGCAGCACAGGACCTGCAAGAGTTAAATGAAGTCCAAGCGTCCCTTCAGTGCTCTGCTAGAGCTGAGGCATAAGGACACTCCCCTTTGAGAGGGGTGCAGGAAACCCAGGGGGTGGAGCTTAATCGCTCCGGTCTCTGCCTGCTATAGTGGTCTGCATCCTGCAAAGATTCCCCGAGGAGGAGAGGAAGCTGCTAGCAAAGTGAAACTGAAAAACACACAGGTACATAGGATTACTATTCTCATTAAAGTCCGGCATTTGGGGTTATTAGTTTAGTGTTAGTAACTCCATGTGCCTCACATTAATAGGAATAAACCCCATCATGTCCCTCATATTAACCCCTGTGTGCCCCATATAAAGGTTACTACTATGTGAGACATATGGAGGTACTAATAAAGGACCTCAATAATGAAGATACTTAATTATTACCTCCAAGTCTCTCACATATCAGTAACTCTTACACAAGGGTTAATGTGAGGGACATGATGGGGTTAATTGCTATTAATAAGAGGCGCATGGAGTTACTAAACTGTCATGCACAGGGCCAGACTTTATGTTGCTTGCTCAAGAGTATCCTGTGCCCAAAACTTACATGTACTGGCAGAAAATAACAAATCATACAATGTCGTATATCGAAGTATATTTACTTGTAATACCTCTGTCCCAAAGACACTATGTACAGTTTATAACAACACCGTATAGTAGCTGAAATACAAATTAACTTCAACACAAAAGTCTCACGTATTCTCAGAATTACAGCAAAAACAAGATACAAAGTTACATTTCATATCCCATACCTTATACACAGTACGAAAACCTTACCCCCGCCTGTATATACCCACTGCTACAATCACCGCAGATGAAGTCGTGGATACCAGCTAGTGTATTATAAAGTACGGTAAGTCACCCTCACATAGCAAGTAGCTTTCAGGCTGGTAACATGCAGTGGCAGTTGTGATATGATAAAGTTTATCAACCAGACAACCTGCGGTGATGTTGCAGCATACTTGCTAACACTGCACCTAGAAGCTGGGGTGCTGTAGAAAATATAATATAAATATAATATAAAATAGTATAAAGCGGTCATTATTCAAAACCCAAAATACTATTAATGCATAGGGACCCTCTTCTGCATGTAAGCTGCTGTCCTTGTCTACCCCTGGTACGATATATGATCACTCAGCCTATATTCACCTGAAAGAGATGCAAAATGGCCATAAAAAAATATCCATTTTTGACGGCCGTCTTGCACCCGAAGGTCACTTGTTTTCACAGATCCCCCCTTTACGTGTCAGAGTATTCAGGAGTCCGTGAAAACGGCAAAAAAAAAAGGACGACCTATATTTTGATGGTCAGTGAAAACAGACTGTCAATCCCCCATTCACTGACAGTGAAATTAATGACGCCTTGTGACATCCATTAAAAAAAACCAGACGTGACGTGGCCAGTATTCACTGTTGGGGAATCTAGGCTTATTGTCAGAGGCTAGACTGCGGGGTCACCCACTAACTATGATCTGACGAATTGGCTATAATATTATCAGATGGGAATAAACCCTTAAAGGTCACATATGAGAAATGTGTTTTTTTGACCTATGTGACTAAATGTAAATAAATACAAAGCTGTGCTTGTCTTGTGTCCACACTCATAGAACAGATATGGATAGTCTTTCACAGCATTGTAATAGGGCAAGCCAATGAGTTGGCCATTTGATTGTGTCTGATGCAGGAATCTAGATGTGTCTCCTCTATGTTGATGTATTAAACACGTCTGCTATTCTCTGATACCACATCTCATGACAAACAAGCTTGACATGTTCTTTGTATTTGCGTGCACGTTTTGTGTATGTCTTGTCTTGGTAAGTTACGCTGCAATGTGTACTACATGTTAAGCTTCATTAATTATAGTCTTGCTTGCAGAAGCCTTGTCATGTTCTTTCAATTAAATCCACAATGCCCTTTCTAAACATAGTAAAGATGAAAATCGTATTGTTTTACCGCAGTGACCACAGCACTTTAGTGGGCTCAAGATGTCTTTTCACATTGTTGCCTCCTCACACTTTTGCAGGGTAAGGCACATGTACATTAGGGTGTTTCAGCCAGTTTAATGCTCTACTTTTTATACAGTATGTATCACTCTTTGCAATGTTAAATGCTGCCATACAGAAGAGGTCATTAGTTTACCAGATTGCCCCATTTTTAAGTGCAGCCCCTCCAGCAATCGGCAACTCTCAGTGAGTCTGACTGATTTAACCCCTTCAGCGCTGGTGGCAAGGATGACACACATTCATTCCAAATGCTTAGGCAGCCATATAATATATTAGACCAGGAGGGAAATTACCTTTTGGCCAAACTCTGGGCAGATATGTCCTCAAGAAGATTGGTTAACCTAGCAAAAAAAAAGGATCAGAAATATAATAATGTAATGTAATATAATGTAAATCTATCTAGTTGTACTATTCATTTTTAGGGTACTGTGTGGTGCCATTATTTTAAGAAGCACTACAGTTATGGCACTATTTTTCCTGTAGTTTAGAATTTGGGGAGCACAACAGGTAGAGTAGCAATGGCACAATGCATAGCAGGCGAGTCTTGCTGTTGCCCCATATTATAATCAGGCACAGTACTGCGACTAACAGCATGATACAAAGTTACATATAGCTATATATATAAAAAAGGGAGCAAAGGGCCAGAGATAAGTTATGGCTGAGTCTTCTTGTTGCTCTGGGTTGTTCAGAAATAATGAAGGAAAGCAAAAACTACAATTGGAGAAGACTTGACATATGAGTGACATAATAGTTAATTAATAGTTATTAGAGATGAGCGAACAGTCAAATATTCGATATTCGTTTCGAATAGCCCCTCAATATTTGACTATTCAAAGGAATATCAAACCCCATTATAGTCTATGGGGAAAAACCGTTCGTTTCAGGGGAAGCCACAATTTGACTCAGGAGGGTCACCAATTCAACTATGACACCCCAGGAAATGATGCAACTGGGACAGCAGGGGAAGCATGTCTGGGGGCATCTAACATGTAAAAGGTAAGTATATATAGAAACACCCTAATTACCTATCTCCACCCTCCTAATTAACCCTTAGAAGTAAACCATTCCTACATTAGATACAAACATTAAAGCATGTTATTTATAAGTAATGCATCAGTTAATAGTAAATCCGTACATTGCACATACAAATAACAGCATAATAACAATATATACACATTTATATGAAAAAATCAATATATATGAATAAACTCTTTGAAAATCTAATTGTACCTAGATTATTGCACAGTATAAATGTAATCTTCCAATCCATTACAACAATATATTATATCCTGTACTAAAAGAATAAAGTCTAAACACTACCTTAAACCATATAGACCAGCCTGCAAGAGAAAGAGATTGCAGACCGGCTGGGAGCCTTTAACAAGGCTCCTGGCTGTCATGGCAACGTGACGTCGGCCCTGGAGCTTGCTCCAGGCACCAGTGATCACCGGCAAAATGGCGGCCTTTGACTGTGGCGCCGGAGGGGTTAATGCCTCAGATCGGTCCCCGGCAGCTATGGCGGCTGCCCGGCTCCCCGACAGTTGCCATAGTTACATACCCGGCATGCACCGTACTATTGCGGCGGATGTCGGGAAGGGGTTAATATGGACAGAAACATAACTTTAAGCCGAAAGAAAAATTAGCATGCGCTCATCACAATTCCTGATATCACAGCTGCATTAAGCAGGGTGCAGGGTACAACGCAGACTAGGCCCGAGCATCATGAACAGGTGTTACAATGGCTAGCGGATAATGCTTCCAGCTGCTTTTCCACCAGCCAGTCAGCCACTACCTGTTGTTGTTCTTCTGTTTTTCCCTGCCTGTCTGAAGCTAATCCCTATCTAGCCCTCAGCAGCATGACTGTCCCTCCGTTTCCAAGCCGCAAAATGAAACGAAGATGGCGGCCGCTATTCTTATAAATCAGAGGTCACATGTTTTCGGCAGCCAATGGGTTTTTTCAATTTTTTTTCAATGCCTCCGTTGTCGTAGTTCCTGTCCCACCTCCCCTGCACAGTTATTGGTGCAAAAAACACACCAGGAAAGGTGGGAGGGGGACACCAATTTTTACTTTGTTTGCCGTGTTGTATTCGATTGGAATCGAATACCTCGAACGGCCTGATATTCGATCGAATACCAATTTGATCGAACGGCGTTCTATCATCTCTAATAGTTATGTATTCTGTCTGTTGCGTTGTCTAATCTGTGCTGTTTTCACTTGTATAGTCTGTGGTTCTGACTACTATATAGTCAGTGGTGTTATTTTTCTTATATATGGTCTTTGTATAGTGGAAGTGTACGCTTGTCCCTAACTGTAAGAGCATGAATTGTTTCTGCTTGTCTCTGACTATGTTATTATGTAATTCTTTCATACCTTTTAGGTGTATTTGAAGAATAAAATGACCCAAGTAAAAATTTATTGAAAATTAAATGAAAAATGTGCAGTCACTTACTTTCTGGGTCACATACTATTTACTTCCCTTTAAAATGAAATCCCGAATCCACCCTTGATTCTGTGGAATAGAATTCGATTTTATAAGTACACTTTGTGTATTTTTTAAAAGTGAAGCAAGTTATGCTTTTTATATGTATTTTATGTAACCAGGCAGTAGCAACTTTTACACTCAGGCAGATTAGTGTTGTATTTTACATTTACATGCAATACCCAAAGAGGCACTCCAGTAGTTTTTGTGTAGTTTTGAACAAATACCATACAAGCTATTTTTAAGTGCATTTACAATGGCCTACAATGGCTTCCCTAACAACAAAGCGCTAGCCTTATTTGAGACAACTGAATAACAATGTGGTTGTCTTAAAAATGTATTGGTGAGTGGTGCACTGGTGTACTAGGCAACTATTGAAATGTCTGAATACAACCTAAGGGAGCCTGCACACGGAGTTTACACTCGCTCATTCTGAACGTAAAACTTGTTCAGAGTGAGCGGCGTAAAAAAAAGATCCCATTGACTTGAATGGGTGCTGGCATTCGCGCGTATCACATTGAAAGCAATAGTTAAAAAAGCCTTCCATTGATTTCAATGGGGAGCGCGCGTAAGCCGGCACCCATAGAAATCAATGGGATCTGTTTTAATGCCGCTCATTCTGAACAAGTTTTATGTTCAGAATGAGCGAGTGTAAACTCCGTGTGAAGGCTCCCAAAGGCTGAAGCCCCACATTGTGGAAACACAGCTTTTTGTTGTTGTTGTGGATTTCTGTGTGTGTGAGGGGGGGAAGTTGAGCCAATGCCAGGAGTAAAACCATTCTTGGCTTTGGCTCAAAAACTGCAGCAAACTCTGCAACGAAAAAAAAAGCTGCGGTGCATTAGCCTAAGGGTGGTTTCAGATGACTGTACTGATGAAGCATTTTGGCATCTGTATCACAGGTACAAGACTCAGACTTCCCACTGTTCTACTGAGCCTAGAATAGATCACAGTAGATTCCAAAGTGCAATCCAAAATAGCAATCTAATGATAAATGTATAAACATTTTGAAAAGGATAAATAGATCAGTTCTCCATAGTATAAGCCGTTTTCACCTCCCATTTTCATGTCCTTTGGAAAATTCAAACAGCATATTGTAATACTGATAAAGGAGTATATAGAAGCTGGACATACAATTTTCTAAGGCTGCTCTTACACGCATTCTTATGGCGGCGAGCTATTCGATCGAATACTACTCGCTCATCTCTAACTGCAAATTAGTTTTTTTTTTCTGTGTTAAGTAAAAAATGTAAAAACATGTTGAGTTCAATCTCTTTTCGACAGTTCTCTGTGACAGTTTCAGTTTATGGGAGTATGACTGTCTTTAAATGTTGGCTTTAAATTCTAACAGGAGAATTGACTCCATTGAATGATGTAGTGATTTGGGATGTTTTTGCTATCTTGGAATCCTGCACATAGCGTCATTAATCATAATTGCAAATTAGTCGGTGTATCAGTTACAGTGTATGTGCTGTATTTCCCAGGCCCCCTACATTGTTTTATTCTTATAACATTTGTACCACTAGTATGAGAAGTCTATGACAGCATCTTGGAGTTAGTTCATTCCTGTATATTTTAAATAAAATCTCTAGCTAAAATCCCTTTGAAAGCAAATCCTTTCAAAATCCACTTCTAGAGCCAAGTCAACTATTGACTTGTTTTCTGATCCAAGAAACCATAAACCAGGCATAAACTTATGTGTGATAACATTCATTTTTCTCACCTCCTAAGTTATTAGAAATCTTGGATAAGAGGCATATACTTAAGTGATGTATATGTGTATATATTGCTTTGCTACTTGTCCATTTCACATAGAAAATGTGAACTGAAATACTGTAGGCATGGGTGGCAAACATAAGTGTGCATAAAATTCATGCCCGAATTTGCCCTGGCTGCTGAATATACAACCCGTCACTTTTGAAATCCAAATAAGTAAAAAGTTCATAGTTATTGGGATTACTGGGATTCATATTCCTGGAAATGGTACAGCAAAGTTGACTTAAAACTGGCAAGCTGAGCACATAATGCAATACAGAAATATTGGCCTAGAAATGGTAATTTTCAACAATCCATACAAAGTTTAGAATAGCCGAGCTATTTGCAGCCCTACATAGGGAAATGTTGTAAGGAAACATTTATATTAGTGGTAGACACTTACTGTACATGGCCACGAACTGGACGAAACAATACACTATTACACTGGGTACTACACAAGGAATAAAACTGCTATAGCATAAAGAGGCCAGATAAAACCATGTGCACTCTTCCAGGCTCTGGTAAATCAGAGAGCACTACAATATCTGCATGTTCAGAACTATGCAACATTACTTGGCTTTGTAGGAAACAAGACACAGTGGGGGGAATGTATTACGGCTGGCTAGGCACTAGACACACCAGAATTTCTAATCTATGCCAGCCAGTTTTCTGGTGTGAGTTACAGTAAATCTGATGGACTGCAGAATTCTTGTCCCATCTACTCTCTTAAAAAGTGATGAGTGAGTGCTACTACCCCTTCTTTAATGGAGTGGATCCAGGAGATCCATCAGGAAGATGGAGGTTTTGGTTGCGGGGGATTCCACAGAAACTTTGGAGTTTACCAATCTCTTCTCTTAAACCCCCCTGGTGTCATGAGACTCCCCTCTACTGCTGTGGCTACCTCCCCCCTCCTCATGTCTCTTCCTTTATTGTCTGCCCCTCGCTTTGTGTTTTTGTTCTTCCAGACTTGTTCTACTCTATTTTCCTCTGGTCCTACCTCCTTGCCCTTCTCCCTTATACCCTGTTTTTTTTATGTCTCCTTGTTCCTCATTGACTTGGGAGCCATGAGCAGGTTGTTGTTTTGTTACCTTTCACTGTTATTTTTTTTACTCCTTGTTTGTTTTTTTCTCCCCTTGACAAGCCTGTCCTCACAACTGATGGCTTACATATGCACTCGCTAGCGTCATTGTTCATGCACGTTCTTGCATTTTATGCTTTTGTATCTGTTTTGTTCTATTTAAGATTCAAATTCAATAAAACTTCATTTCATTCATTTGTGTCCTCCTTAAGACTTTGCTCAGGACTGTACTTTCCAAGTTATCTTTCTCGGCAGTTCCTCTGTTGGTAAAAAGCAACAAAACTGGGCTGTGAAAAAAGGCATTGTTTTTATTTTCTAACTAACATGGACAAGTCATAAATTATACAGAATAGTAACACTAAGTCCTATTCATCTAATCCATAGAAGAGTAACAACAAAATACTTGGGTTCTAGATTGGGTCGAGTATTTCTACTTGTTCCACTCTATTGTCATTTAACCCTGTTCTGCTGGAAGTAATCTTAGGCTACAAAACCACAGTGAAGTGAATTTTACTATGAGCCTGGTTACTATATTTATGCTCTCCTAGTAACGTCATGTTGTTTGTGTTTTCTGTTTTCCATATTAGAGTTAAAGTTTGTAGTCTTCTTCCTATTAAACTGGCCATACACATTACATTTTTTAGGTCATTTTGACCAACGAACGGCTGGAAATCTGCTATGCCCCAACTGTCCGTCAGCATACTTTAGTCTGCTAAATAACAGTTTGCCAAAAACTGGAAATCCATGTGTTTGGCATGATCAGCTGCTTATGGCAGATCAACAACCAGTTTGCACAGACTCACTTTGCTTCCTGTTGTAACAACTAAAATGCTCCCCCTGATCAGAAATTTTCTTAGTTAACAGTGGGATCTTTGTGTGATTGATCCTATCATCAAATGAATGGCTGCTTGATGGCTTTAGTTGTACTATACTAGATGAAATTACATTAAAAAAAAAAATACCCAGATGTATCTTGTGACATACCCATGACATACATGACGTGTGACATACCCATAAATTATTATCTGAGCTTGTCGGAAGTTTTTATTGAATACCCAATCAGAATGTGCAAGGATGGAACCTCCAATTTATTTAGTGAGGTGTTTGCCATTGAGCTCCTTAATAGAAAATTATTCATTTGTGGACCAATTTCTATAGCGATTCTAAGATGTAAATTAAAAAAAATGAACTCTATATACAGTCTAGAAAACAGTTTAGTAAATTGAAGGAAGACTTTTTGAGGTTGGTTCCAGGTCACATGTGCAGCTTTCTCTAACAATCCTAATAACTATAATGCACATGAAATAAAGGCTATTAAATGATAAGCAAATGCATCTGGGTTTAGGGAGAATCCTCTTATAGTCTTGGCTTGTATATTGGGTACACAGAAATATGGCATCAGTAGAGTCTAAAGAGTAGTGACTATCATAAGATATTTTGCAGACTAGGGTTGTTGATGTATATAATAGAAAACTTCTGTGCTTAAAACCTCATTTTTGACCCCAGTATATTTTAGACTTATGTTCTATATTCACCAACATTCTGGTAAGCTGTATGATATTCATACACATGTGTAAAATGCAAAACATAATGTTTAAAGAAATTCAGTGCAGAAATAACCCAGACATTGGGTTACAGATATTTTCCATCTTTCTTTAATATTAGAATTATTTTATTTCATGAGTTGTTCATTTTTATGGTTCTGGATTTTCTGCTTTAGTGTTGATTTCAAATTGACTTCAACGTCTTCAAGTATTCTGTTGCTAGAGCCTCGGATGAGGTGTGATCAGAATCACTTTTGCTTTCAGCAATTATAATTTAGTAACTGAAAGAGGTCCTTTCATGTCCTCGGGCACATGTGGTTTTATATACCGCTAGAAAGGCGACAGTGCACTGAATCGGCTTTCCTGTTATTTGCCCCTGGTGAAGAGCTACCTATGCTGTTACCGTAGCTCTTCACTGTCAGAAGGGCATTTCTGACAGTCTGTGAGGAACGCCCCTCCTGACAGTAGAGTCCAGAGTAGAGTTTACTGTCAGAGGGTTCCTTACCGCCCAGCGAAGATGCTGAGCGGTGAGGGACGGCCCCCCAGTACTAGTGTATGACTCATGGTCATTAATGGGCCGTAAGGAACACCCCCTCTGACTGTACAACGCTATGAACTCTACTGTCAGGAGGGGAGTTCCTCACAGACTGTCAGAAACGCCCTTCTGACACTGAAGAGCTATGGTAATGGCACCGATAGCTCTTCAGCGGGGGCACAGAATAAGAAAGCCGATAGTGGTGCATAAAACTGCATGTGCCTGAGGACCTGAAAGATTCTTTTGAAGGCTGAGGACCCACATTGTGGAAACGTAGCTTTTTTGTTGCAGATTTTGCTGAAGTTTTGTTTTGTTTTTTTTTTAGCCAAAGCCAGGAGTGGATTGAGCAGAAGGTAGAAGTATATGAACTTCTTATATATTTCCAATTCCCTTTGTAGCCATTCTTGGCTTTGGCTGAAAAAACTGCAGCAAATTCTGCAACAGAAAAGCTGTGTTTCTGCAATGTGAGGCCACAGCCTGAAGAGGGTTTTTTTTAATCAACGAAAGAGGAGATCCCACCACTATCGGACCCACATATCATAAAAGGAGGTGAGTAATGAGCTTTATAAGTCCTTTCTTTGTCTTCCACTGACTTGGCTTTAGCTTACTGAGCTGGGAAAGGTAGAACCATTGGCCAGATATTATAGTTACCTCCTGTATAGGTTCACTGGAAGTGAAGTTATTGCTAGTCACTTGCAATGTTCTTGTCAGGTCTGGGAAGCCAACATGTACATCTTCATATTAATTGGAAAAACATAGCACATTGATGCGGTCATTTATTTGACATGACTATGGTAATACTACAGACACAATGTCAGATAAGTTAATGTGTTTTTGGTGGCTACAAGTTGCTGGTAGAGGCCCAGCTAGTGATACTGTATGTCAGAAAACTGTTTCTAAATGTGCAATCCATAATGAGCCATCTGGGTCTTACAGCTGCCAAGTCAAGTTTCTACGTAGCCAACATTTCTTGGCTTGAAGCTCTGATCACATTATAGAAAGGGCAAAAGAGAAGCAATTTACTATAAAGATTTCTTTGCAATGATAATTCTGTTGGGGACATGGGAAATGTCTGATGAAGTCATAAAAGTCATTGCTGTCCCACAGTTAATGTTCACAAAAAATACAGTTTCCAGATGTGTTTCCTAAAGGTTATTAAACTTAAGGATTACCTTTACTTCATAACAGGAACATGTAACTAGGGGAGAGTATCTAGTAGAGATTTATATAGTAGAAAGAACATAAATAAGGAAAGATTGGAATATCCAGTTTAAGACCAAGGATTGTGAATAGGAAATTAGGTGGATTTCAGGAGAATGTTCTATTTACATTAATATGCTGTCAAGCTGTATAGAAATGTATAGTGTGCAGCATTCACTGCAAGCTACAGCATATTCTATCTTCATACAACTTGAAAAGAATTGAAAACCCAAAATACCCTGCATGTCATTGTACTACACGGTGCCACATTTACTAATAATGATGGTTTATATGCCTAAGTAGAACAGCAAATTTGGTGCACATTTTAATATACAGTACTTATATTTCATAAATTAATCGAAAGCAAATGCTAAAAGCCAATATAATATGAATAACAATGAATACACTAATAATGAATTCATCTCTAAGGATGAGACCAAGGCCCCACGTAGTGTAAACACCATGATTTGGCTAATCTCATCCACACGTTGCAGAAAATAATTCACAACAAAAATGCAGCGATTTCAAAAACACTTGCATTATTGCAAATCACAGCATGTCACTTATACCTATGGAATCACGGATGGTTTCCATATATGTATAATAGAAGCATAAAGTCTGCAGAGGAAAACTCCGTGGACTTTCTGTGAAAAGCGCTTACACCATGGTTTTTCACATAGTGCTTTTTGGCTGCGGCTCACAACGGGGGACTTAGTCTGAAAATCTAATCAAAAGGTCCTGGTCTAGATGTTGGTAGTCAGGACTGGAAGCAGCTGCAGTAAATATGCCAGTCCTGACTATGTTTTCAACTTGGGATTTCTACAGAAATAATCATGGAAAAACTGTGATTATATTATTGGGCGGCCCACTTGTGTTGTATTCCATTCTGGGCGCGCCATGCCGGCTTACACTAAGTGGGCTGAGATTGAGAAACTCTGGCTGGCTCCCATGCATCCCAATGCCTTTTTATGGGTTGGCTTACCCCCCCCCCCCCCGCGCCCCCCTCCCCCTAACTGCTTGGCCCTATTCACTTTATTCAGTCCATCTGGTCTGCCTATAGCATTCGGTTCTCCTTAATGTCCCCGCGCTCCTTGATGGTATCTATTTTGTATAATCCTCTTCTTCCAGACAGTCTAACTTCTGCTATGGTCAAGGTGTGGTCCAGGGTGGGTCTCTTCCGGATTGCTGGCATGGTTGACCCTGTGACATTGGACCTCAGGTGCTTTGATTACCTTATGACTAATTTGAATCTCCCCCAGACCAAGTGGCTTCACTACTCTCAGGTGGTCCACTTTGTTCAATCCCTCCATGAGTCCACCAGTGTGTCACTCGCCATGGCTTTCAAGAAGATCTGTAGTGAGGTCACATCTACCAGGGGCTTTGTCTCCTCCATTTACCAGCTTCTTGCCTTGCAGGCTACTTGTTCTCCTGTTAGACACCGCTATATGCCTAGGTGGGAGGGGGCGGTGGGTAAGCCCATTTCCCCAGGACAGTGGTGGATTATTTGGTCTCTGGGTCATAAGTCCTCCTGGTATGTGACCTTTAGGCAGACACAGTATAAACTTTTGATGCATTGGTATCATACTCCTGCCCTTCTTCATGCTTTGAACCCGGCGATTCCCTCAGGGTGTTGGCGCTGCGGCACGGTGGAGGGTACACTGTACCATATTTTTTGGATATGTCCCCTTGTTCTGGGTTTCTGGAGGGAGGTCAGGGTTTTGACGGACCCTCTTCTTTTTGCAGGGGGTCCCTCTTGATCCCCTTGTCTATCTCCTGAACCTCCCCCCTAGACACCTGGGTAGCAAGGCTTACAGGCTATTATAATACTATAATAAGCGGAGGGCCAAGAGAACTGAGGAACATAAAAAACAATGTTACTCACCTTACCTGCACTCCGTTGCGGCTCTGTGTTCTCTTGAGCAGAGCTAGCCGTACATGCGAGCACATCCCATTCACTTCAATGAGACTGCTCGTAGTGAAAAAAGCAACCCATTCATTTCTATGGGGAGCGCTCGTATGCTGGCTCCCATAGAAATGAATGGGAACTGCTTTATACGCCGCTGATTCTGAACGTGTTTTACGTTCAGAATAAGCTGCTGTTTACATAGTGTGAACTCACCCTAATAATAGCTGTTTTGATTTAGCTGTGCTTGGTCTGATCAAAACAGCTCAGCCAGGCCTCGGTCTGCCGTGCCAGGGAAATAAGGCTCGCGTGCCAGGGGTTGCTGACCCCTGATATATACTGTAAATTACCATATACATTATATGATATTTAAAGATGATTTTTCTTTTAAATAGTAACCCTACTAAAGTAATAGCCCCATGTTGCGGAAATGCAGCTTTTTTTGGTTGCAGATTTTGCTGCGATTTTTTGAGCCAATGTCAGGAGTGGATTAAGCAGAAGGTAGAAGTATAAGAGCTTCCTATGTATTTCCCATTCCTTTTGAAATCATTCTCTCATTAGATGAGTCCCAATAAAGATTTCTTATGTCTGGAGCAATTTTTGGTTCTTCCTGTGGTCACAGATGCTATTCTATCCATTGATGTAGCACATTTAGAGGACTAATTCCCTATTAATGAGTGGTGGTCAGCATCACCAAGTCACTATACACTTTTTTTTCACCATTTTCCATGATTGTTGGCATAGCCATGTAAAGAACCAGGTCTATTTTCAGTTCTCAAGAGATTGAACCAGTTGTGAGCTCTGTGCCTTCCCTCCACTACTTATCAATCCTTCCTAACCCTGTAGAAGTTTACCGGTAATTTCTCACTCTGACAGCACTTAACCCCATTTATTGAAAGGGGGAAATTAGTCCTAATGGTAATTGGTTTTTTTAGGAGTCCACGACAGGAGGATGCCCTCTTGACCTCTGTAGGGACAAGAAAACAGGGAGCTTAAAAGACCCCTTTCACCAAGACTCTTCATTATTTTTCCAATTAATACACCAGGATGGATGCAACTCAATTTTATATAGATTATTTATCCGAGTATGTTAGAAATCACATAAACTGAACTAGGAACCATGGAGGGTAATATGAGTGCTGCCATGATTCTCCTGGATTAGTGGAAAATCAACTACCAGTAGAACTAATTCCCCCTTTCCAATGCATCTCTTATGAAAAAGAGAGAGACCCCATGCGCACTAAGTGCAGTATTTAACTGTCAGGATGGGTCAAGTCTTGACTTATAAAAACGACCAATTGGCCTCTCACCTGATTGGGTAGTGATGAAACACAAAACCCAAAGTCTGAGTTGTCTAATAGGTGCTACAGGCGAGAGTGGCAGCGGCTCCTTCAGCATACACTGGAGAACCGGGAGGTAGACATAACAACAGGGAGAGAGTAGGATCTGCGCTCAGAGGTCGTGCAAAAAGGGTCAGAGATAGATCATGTAGATGAGAGAAACATATGACCCTATTGGAGAAAAACTCCCCTTCTTGAAAAATAAATTGCTTCCTCCAACATCAGGTCTAGGTACCAACTCATCTTTGGCTACAGTGGAATAACTAGGATCTTTGTTTTCTTCTGAGGATCAGAGGATTTAATGGAAAACCATAGGGCAACTGCAAGTTTGAGTTTGAATACATCCACTTCTGCAGTATTGGCTTTGTGGTTTAGTAAGAAGAAAATAAGCGCTGTTTTTTGTGGCAAAAAAAATCCACCATTGAAAGACTCCACTTCTCTGTTAAAAGAGCATTTCCCTGGGTGGAACAGTCTGTGACTGGTTTTGTGAGAAGAGAGTGAGAACAATCAGCTCTACCCATCTGAAAATAAATCCCGCTAGAGACTGAAGATGATGGCATCTAGTTTCCCCTTCATGATGAAGGACAAATACTGCAATAATGCGAAGAGTTCTTTAGTAAAGGAAGAGCCAACTCAGGTCTCTGTAACTTAATGGCATCTGTTTTATGTGAGGGACCCAGGTACTTTGGAAGTAATTCTAATGGACCGAAACACTCCAACCATATCTGCTCACGTCTGTAGTCACTATCAAATACGAATCAATTTTCCATCTGTCTGCAATCTTGAGGTTGGTTGGAGCCACTAAAGAAGTGAAGATTTTGTTTCCACAGAAATACAAACTTTCTTGTTTAATAGAGATGAGCGAACAGTGTTCTATCGAACTCATGTTCGATCGGATATTAGGCTGTTCGGCATGTTCGAATCGAATCGAACACCGCGTGGTAAAGTGCGCCATTACTCGATTCCCCTCCCACCTTCCCTGGCGCCTTTTTTGCTCCAATAACAGCGCAGGGTAGGTGGGACAGGAACTACGACACCGGTGACGTTGAAAAAAGTAGGCAAAACCCATTGGCTGCCGAAAACATGTGACCTCTAATTTAAAAGAACAGCGCCGCCCAGCTTCGCGTCATTCTGAGCTTGCAATTCACCGAGGACAGAGGTTTCCGTCCAGCTAGCTAGGGCTTAGATTCTGGGTAGGCAGGGACAGGCTAGGATAGGAAGGAGAAGACAACCAACAGCTCTTGTAAGAGCTAAATTCCAGGGAGAAACTTGTCAGTGTAACGTGGCACTGACGGGCTCAATCGCCGCAACCCAGCTTTCCCAGGATCCTGAATGGAATACACTGTCAGTGTATTCCCGTATACCCGATATATACCCCGATACCCGTTCCAACGGTGTGCCCCCCCACCTTCACCCCAGAAATACCCTGCAAGTCCCCTAGCAATAGAATTGGGGCTATATACACCCACAATTTTTACTACTGGTATACAGTGCCATTGTCTGACTGGGAATTCAAAGAATATATTGGGAATACAAATACCCTCATTTCTTGCTACTGCCATATAGTGCCAGTTTCTGACTGGTAATTCAAAGAATATATTGGGGTTACGTGCACCCACAATTTTTACTACTGGTATACAGTGCCATTGTCTGACTGGGAATTCAAAGAATATATTGGGAATACAAATACCCTCATTTCTTGCTACTGCCATATAGTGCCAGTGTCTGACTGGGAATTCAAAGAATATATTGGGGTTACGTGCACCCACAATTTTTACTACTGGTATACAGTGCCATTGTCTGACTGGGAATTCAAAGAATATATTGGGACTACAAATACCCTCATTTCTTGCTACTGCCATATAGTGCCAGTGTCTGACTGGGAATTCAAAGAATATATTGGGGTTACGTGCACCCACAATTTTTACTACTGGTATACAGTGCCATTGTCTGACTGGGAATTCAAAGAATATATTGGGAATACAAATACCCTCATTTCTTGCTACTGCCATATAGTGCCAGTGTCTGACTGGTAATTCAAAGAATATATTGGGGTTACGTGCACCCACAATTTTTACTACTGGTATACAGTGCCATTGTCTGACTGGGAATTCAAAGAATATATTGGGAATACAAATACCCTCATTTCTTGCTACTGCCATATAGTGCCAGTGTCTGACTGGGAATTCAAAGAATATATTGGGGTTACGTGCACCCACAATTTTTACTACTGGTATACAGTGCCATTGTCTGACTGGGAATTCAAAGAATATATTGGGGTTATAAATACCCTCATTTCTTGCTACTGCCATATAGTGCCAGTTTCTGACTGGTAATTCAAAGAATATATTGGGGTTACGTGCACCCACAATTTTTACTACTGGTATACAGTGCCATTGTCTGACTGGGAATTCAAAGAGTATATTGGGAATACAAATACCCTCATTTCTTGCTACTGCCATATAGTGCCAGTTTCTGACTGGTAATTCAAAGAATATATTGGGGTTACGTGCACCCACAATTTTTACTACTGGTATACAGTGCCATTGTTTGACTGGGAATTCAAAGAGTATATTGGGAATACAAATACCCTCATTTCTTGCTACTGCCATATAGTGCCAGTTTCTGACTGGTAATTCAAAGAATATATTGGGGTTACGTGCACCCACAATTTTTACTACTGGTATACAGTGCCATTGTCTGACTGGGAATTCAAAGAATATATTGGGGTTATAAATACCCTCATTTCTTGCTACTGCCATATAGTGCCAGTTTCTGACTGGTAATTCAAAGAATATATTGGGGTTACGTGCACCCACAATTTTTACTACTGGTATACAGTGCCATTGTCTGACTGGGAATTCAAAGAGTATATTGGGAATACAAATACCCTCATTTCTTGCTACTGCCATATAGTGCCAGTTTCTGACTGGTAATTCAAAGAATATATTGGGGTTACGTGCACCCACAATTTTTACTACTGGTATACAGTGCCATTGTCTGACTGGGAATTCAAAGAATATATTGGGAATACAAATACCCTCATTTCTTGCTACTGCCATATAGTGCCAGTGTCTGACTGGGAATTCAAAGAATATATTGGGGTTACGTGCACCCACAATTTTTACTACTGGTATACAGTGCCATTGTCTGACTGGGAATTCAAAGAATATATTGGGGTTATAAATACCCTCATTTCTTGCTACTGCCATATAGTGCCAGTTTCTGACTGGTAATTCAAAGAATATATTGGGGTTACGTGCACCCACAATTTTTACTACTGGTATACAGTGCCATTGTCTGACTGGGAATTCAAAGAGTATATTGGGAATACAAATACCCTCATTTCTTGCTACTGCCATATAGTGCCAGTTTCTGACTGGTAATTCAAAGAATATATTGGGGTTACGTGCACCCACAATTTTTACTACTGGTATACAGTGCCATTGTCTGACTGGGAATTCAAAGAATATATTGGGGTTATAAATACCCTCATTTCTTGCTACTGCCATATAGTGCCAGTTTCTGACTGGTAATTCAAAGAATATATTGGGGTTACGTGCACCCACAATTTTTACTACTGGTATACAGTGCCATTGTTTGACTGGGAATTCAAAGAGTATATTGGGAATACAAATACCCTCATTTCTTGCTACTGCCATATAGTGCCAGTTTCTGACTGGTAATTCAAAGAATATATTGGGGTTACGTGCACCCACAATTTTTACTACTGGTATACAGTGCCATTGTCTGACTGGGAATTCAAAGAATATATTGGGGTTATAAATACCCTCATTTCTTGCTACTGCCATATAGTGCCAGTTTCTGACTGGTAATTCAAAGAATATATTGGGGTTACGTGCACCCACAATTTTTACTACTGGTATACAGTGCCATTGTCTGACTGGGAATTCAAAGAGTATATTGGGAATACAAATACCCTCATTTCTTGCTACTGCCATATAGTGCCAGTTTCTGACTGGTAATTCAAAGAATATATTGGTTTACGTGCACCCACAATTTTTACTACTGGTATACAGTGCCATTGTCTGACTGGGAATTCAAAGAATATATTGGGGTTATAAATACCCTCATTTCTTGCTACTGCCATATAGTGCCAGTTTCTGACTGGTAATTCAAAGAATATATTGGGGTTACGTGCACCCACAATTTTTACTACTGGTATACAGTGCCATTGTCTGACTGGGAATTCAAAGAGTATATTGGGAATACAAATACCCTCATTTCTTGCTACTGCCATATAGTGCCAGTTTCTGACTGGGAATTCAAAGAATATATTGGGGTTACGTGCACCCACAATTTTTACTACTGGTATACAGTGCCATTGTCTGACTGGGAATTCAAAGAATATATTGGGGTTATAAATACCCTCATTTCTTGCTACTGCCATATAGTGCCAGTTTCTGACTGGTAATTCAAAGAATATATTGGGGTTACGTGCACCCACAATTTTTACTACTGGTATACAGTGCCATTGTCTGACTGGGAATTCAAAGAGTATATTGGGAATACAAATACCCTCATTTCTTGCTACTGCCATATAGTGCCAGTTTCTGACTGGGAATTCAAAGAATATATTGGGGTTACGTGCACCCACAATTTTTACTACTGGTATACAGTGCCATTGTCTGACTGGGAATTCAAAGAATATATTGGGGTTATAAATACCCTCATTTCTTGCTACTGCCATATAGTGCCAGTTTCTGACTGGTAATTCAAAGAATATATTGGGGTTACGTGCACCCACAATTTTTACTACTGGTATACAGTGCCATTGTCTGACTGGGAATTCAAAGAGTATATTGGGAATACAAATACCCTCATTTCTTGCTACTGCCATATAGTGCCAGTTTCTGACTGGGAATTCAAAGAATATATTGGGGTTACGTGCACCCACAATTTTTACTACTGGTATACAGTGCCATTGTCTGACTGGGAATTCAAAGAATATATTGGGGTTATAAATACCCTCATTTCTTGCTACTGCCATATAGTGCCAGTTTCTGACTGGTAATTCAAAGAATATATTGGGGTTACGTGCACCCACAATTTTTACTACTGGTATACAGTGCCATTGTCTGACTGGGAATTCAAAGAGTATATTGGGAATACAAATACCCTCATTTCTTGCTACTGCCATATAGTGCCAGTTTCTGACTGGTAATTCAAAGAATATATTGGGGTTACGTGCACCCACAATTTTTACTACTGGTATACAGTGCCATTGTCTGACTGGGAATTCAAAGAATATATTGGGGTTATAAATACCCTCATTTCTTGCTACTGCCATATAGTGCCAGTGTCTGACTGGGAATTCAAAGAATATATTGGGGTTACGTGCACCCACAATTTTTACTACTGGTATACAGTGCCAATTTCTAACTAGGAATTCAAAATGCGCAAGGCTCCCGGAAAGGGACGTGGACGAGGCCGTGGGCGAGGTCGGGGGAATGGTTCTGGGGAGCAAGGTAGCAGTGAAGCCACAGGGCGTCCCGTGCCTACTCCTGTGGGGCAGCAAGCATTGCGCCACTCCACAGTGCCAGGGTTGCTTGCCACATTAACTAAACTGCAGGGTACAAACCTTAGTAGGCCCGAGAACCAGGAACAGGTCTTGCAATGGCTGTCAGAGAACGCTTACAGCACATTGTCCAGCAGCCAGTCAGACTCTGCCTCCTCTCCTCCTATTACCCAACAGTCTTGTCTTCCTTCCTCCCAAAATTCCGAAGCTTTACAGAACAATAACCCAAACTGTCCCTGCTCCCCAGAGCTGTTCTCCGCTCCTTTCATTGTCCCTCAACCTGCCTCTCCACGTCACGATTCCACGAACCTAACAGAGGAGCATCTGTGTCCAGATGCTCAAACACTAGAGTCTCCTCCATCTCCGTTCGATTTGGTGGTGGATGACCAGCAACCCACCCTCATCGACGATGATGTGACGCAGTTGCCGTCAGGGCATCCAGTTGACCGGCGCATTGTGCGGGAGGAGGAGATGAGACAGGAGTTGGAAGAGGAAGTGGTGGATGATGAGGACACTGACCCGACCTGGACAGGGGGGATGTCAAGCGGGGAAAGTAGTGTGGATGTTGAGGCAGGTGCAGCACCAAAAAGGGTAGCTAGAGGCAGAGGCAGAGGTCAGCAGCTTAGGCGAAGCCAGGCCACACCCGGAATCTCCCAAGATGTTCCAGTTCGTACCCAGCCCCGAAAAACTCCCACCTCGAGGGCACGTTTCTCGAAGGTGTGGAGTTTTTTCAAGGAATGCGCCGAGGACAGATATAGTGTTGTCTGCACAATTTGCCTCTCGAAATTGATTAGGGGCTCTGAGAAGAGCAACCTGTCCACCACTTCAATGCGCCGTCATTTGGAATCCAAGCACTGGAATCAGTGGCAGGCAGCAACGGCAGGACAAAGGCCGCCTGCCGTTCACGCCACTGCCACTGCCTCTGCCACTGCCTCTGCCTCTGCCACTGCCACTGCTGACTGTGCTGGCGATGCACTCCAGAGGACGAGCCAGGACACCACTTCATCTGCCTCCGCCACTTTGTTGACTTCTACCTCATCCTCCCCTGGTCCTGTCTTATCTCCTTCTCCTGCACCATCAAAGGCACCATCAGGCGTTTCTTTACAACAACCCACCATCTCTCAGACATTGGAGCGGCGGCAGAAATACACTGCTAACCACCCACACGCGCAAGCCTTGAACGCCAACATCGCTAAACTGCTGGCCCAGGAGATGTTGGCGTTCCGGCTTGTTGAAACTCCCGCCTTCCTGGACCTGATGGCAACTGCGGCACCTCGCTATGCCGTCCCTAGCCGTCACTACTTCTCCCGGTGTGCCGTCCCCGCCTTGCACCAGCACGTGTCACTCAACATCAGGCGGGCCCTTAGTTCCGCGCTTTGCACAAAGGTCCACTTGACCACCGACGCGTGGACAAGTGCATGCGGACAGGGACACTACATTTCACTGACGGCACACTGGGTGAATGTAGTTGAGGCTGGGACTGCTTCCCAAACTGGCCCGGTGTACCTCGTCTCCCCGCCTAACATTCCTGGCAGGGACACGAGAAGAACACCCCCCTCCTCCTCCTCCTCTACCGCCTCCTCCTCCGCCACCGCCTCCTCCTCCGCCACCGCCTCCTCCTCCGCTGTTAGATTGACCCCAGCTACGAGTTGGAAACGTTGCAGCACTGGCGTTGGTAGACGTCAGCAGGCTGTGCTGAAGCTGATCAGCTTGGGGGACAGACAGCACACTGCCTCCGAGGTGAGGGATGCCCTCCTCGATGAGACGGCAATATGGTTTGAGCCGCTGCACCTGGGCCCAGGCATGGTCGTTTGTGATAACGGCCGGAACCTGGTAGCAGCTCTGGAGCTTGCCGGACTCCAACATGTTCCATGCCTGGCCCACGTCTTCAACCTAGTGGTGCAACGTTTCCTAAAGAGCTACCCCAATGTTCCAGAGCTACTGGTGAAAGTGCGGCGCATGCGCGCCCACTTTCGCAAGTCGACAGTAGCCGCTGCTAGCTTAAAATCTCTCCAGCAACGCCTGCATGTGCCACAACACCGGCTTTTGTGCGACGTCCCCACATGCTGGAACTCAACGTTTCAGATGTTGAATAGAGTGGTTGAGCAGCAGAGACCTTTGATGGAATACCAGCTACAAAACCCTAGGGTGCCACAAAGTCAGCTGCCTCAGTTTCACATCCATGAGTGGCCATGGATGAGAGACCTTTGTGACATCCTACGGGTCTTTGAGGAGTCCACAAGGAGGGTGAGCTCTGAGGATGCGATGGTGAGCCTTACAATCCCGCTCTTGTGTGTTCTGAGAGAATCCCTGATTGACATCAGGGATAACTCAGATCACACAGAGGAGTTAGGGATAGCATCCGATCCGTCACAGCTGGAGAGTAGGTCCACACATCTGTCCGCTTCACTGCGTTTAATGGAGGAGGAGGAGGAGGAGGAGGAGGAAGAAGAGTTGTCCGATGATGTGATGGTGATACAGGAGGCTTCCGGGCAACTTCGAATCGTCCCATTGTTGCAGCGCGGATGGGTAGACATGGAGGATGAGGAGGAAATGGAGATTGAACTTTCCGGTGGGGCCAGAGGAGTCATGCCAACTAACACTGTGGCAGACATGGCTGAGTTCATGTTGGGGTGCTTTACAACCGACAAGCGTATTGTCAAAATCATGGAGGACAACCAGTACTGGATCTTTGCTATCCTTGACCCCCGGTATAAAAACAACATCTCGTCTTTTATTCCGGTAGAGGGGAGGGCCAATCGCATCAATGCTTGCCACAGGCAATTGGTGCAGAATATGATGGAGATGTTTCCAGCATGTGACGTTGGCGGCAGGGAGGGCAGTTCCTCCAGTAGGCAACCAAGTTCTCACCGGTCCACACAAACGAGGGGCACACTGTCTAAGGTCTGGGACACCTTGATGGCACCCCCTCGCCAAAGTGCCGCCACGGAGGGTCCTAGTGTCACCAGGCGTGAGAAGTATAGGCGCATGTTGCGGGAATACCTTTCCGACCACAGCCCTGTCCTCTCCGACCCCTCTGCGCCCTACACGTATTGGGTGTCGAAGTTGGACCTGTGGCTTGAACTTGCCCTATATGCCTTGGAGGTGCTGTCCTGTCCTGCCGCCAGCGTCCTATCTGAGAGGGTGTTCAGTGCAGCCGGTGGCATCATCACTGACAAGCGCACCCGTCTGTCAGCTGAGAGTGCCGACCGGCTCACTTTGATAAAAATGAACCACCACTGGATAGAGCCTTCATTTTTGTGCCCACCTGTGTAAAGCACCCCAACATGAAACTCCATGTCTGTACTCAACCTCTCCAATTCCTCCGCATCCTCATACTCATCCACCATAAGCGTTGCACAATTCTGCTAATACTAGGCTCCCTCCAACATGATTTCCCCCAACTCTGCTGGTTAGAGGCTCCCTCCACCCTGATTTCCACCAACTCTGCTGGTTAGAGGCTCCCTCCACCCTGCTTTCCCACAACTCTGCTGGTTAGAGGCTCCTTCCACCATGAATTTGCCCAAACTGGGCTGTTTAGAGGCTCCCTCCACCATGAATTGGTCCAAACTGGGCTGGTTAGAGGCTCCCTCCACCATTAATTGGTCCAAACTGGGCTGGTTAGAGGCTCCCTCCACCATTAATTGGTCCAAACTGGGCTGGTTAGAGGCTCCCTCCACCATTAATTGGTCCAAACTGGGCTGGTTAGAGGCTCCCTCCACCATGAATTTGCCCAAACTGGGCTGTTTAGAGGCTCCCTCCACCATGAATTTGCCCAAACTGGGCTGGTTAGAGGCTCCCTCCACCATGAATTGGTCCAAACTGGGGTTTTTAGAGGCTCCCTCCACCATGAATTGGTCCAAACTTGGCTGTTTAGAGGCTCCCTCCACCATTAATTGGTCCAAACTGGGCTGGTTAGAGGCTCCCTCCACCATGAATTGGTCCAAACTGGGTTTTTTAGAGGCTCCCTCCACCATGAATTTGCCCAAACTGAGCTGTTTAGAGGCTCCCTCCACCATGAATTTGCCCAAACTGGGCTGGTTAGAGGCTCCCTCCACCATGAATTGGTCCAAACTGGGGTTTTTAGAGGCTCCCTCCACCATGAATTGGTCCAAACTTGGCTGTTTAGAGGCTCCCTCCACCATGAATTGGTCCAAACTGGGGTGGTTAGAGGCTCCCTCCACCATTAATTGGTCCAAACTGGGCTGGTTAGAGGCTCCCTCCACCATTAATTGGTCCAAACTGGGCTGGTTAGAGGCTCCCTCCACCATGAATTTGCCCAAACTGGGCTGTTTAGAGGCTCCCTCCACCATGAATTTGCCCAAACTGGGCTGGTTAGAGGCTCCCTCCACCATGAATTGGTCCAAACTGGGCTGGTTAGAGGCTCCCTCCACCATTAATTGGTCCAAACTGGGCTGGTTAGAGGCTCCCTCCACCATTAATTGGTCCAAACTGGGCTGGTTAGAGGCTCCCTCCACTATGAATTGGTCCAAACTGGGGTTTTTAGAGGCTCCCTCCACCATGAATTGGTCCAAACTTGGCTGTTTAGAGGCTCCCTCCACCATTAATTGGTCCAAACTGGGCTGGTTAGAGGCTCCCTCCACCATGAATTGGTCCAAACTGGGTTTTTTAGAGGCTCCCTCCACCATGAATTTGCCCAAACTGGGCTGTTTAGAGGCTCCCTCCACCATGAATTGGTCCAAACTGGGTTTTTTAGAGGCTCCCTCCACCATGAATTGGTCCAAACTGGGCTGGTTAGAGGCTCCCTCCACCATGAATTGGTCCAAACTGGGGTGGTTAGAGGCTCCCTCCACCATTAATTGGTCCAAACTGGGCTGGTTAGAGGCTCCCTCCACCATTAATTGGTCCAAACTGGGCTGGTTAGAGGCTCCCTCCACCATTAATTGGTCCAAACTGGGCTGGTTAGAGGCTCCCTCCACCATTAATTGGTCCAAACTGGGCTGGTTAGAGGCTCCCTCCACCATGAATTGGTCCAAACTGGGCTGGTTAGAGGCTCCCTCCACCATTAATTTGCCCAAACTGGGCTGTTTAGAGGCTCCCTCCACCATGAATTTGCCCAAACTGGGCTGGTTAGAGGCTCCCTCCACCATGAATTGGTCCAAACTGGGGTTTTTAGAGGCTCCCTCCACCATGAATTGGTCCAAACTTGGCTGTTTAGAGGCTCCCTCCACCATTAATTGGTCCAAACTGGGCTGGTTAGAGGCTCCCTCCACCATGAATTGGTCCAAACTGGGTTTTTTAGAGGCTCCCTCCACCATGAATTTGCCCAAACTGGGCTGTTTAGAGGCTCCCTCCACCATGAATTTGCCCAAACTGGGCTGGTTAGAGGCTCCCTCCACCATGAATTGGTCCAAACTGGGGTTTTTAGAGGCTCCCTCCACCATGAATTGGTCCAAACTTGGCTGTTTAGAGGCTCCCTCCACCATGAATTGGTCCAAACTGGGGTGGTTAGAGGCTCCCTCCACCATTAATTGGTCCAAACTGGGCTGGTTAGAGGCTCCCTCCACCATTAATTGGTCCAAACTGGGCTGGTTAGAGGCTCCCTCCACCATGAATTGGTCCAAACTGGGTTTTTTAGAGGCTCCCTCCACCATGAATTTGCCCAAACTGGGCTGTTTAGAGGCTCCCTCCACCATGAATTGGTCCAAACTGGGCTGGTTAGAGGCTCCCTCCACCATGAATTTCCCAAAACTTGGCTGTTTAGAGGCTCCCTCCACCATTAATTGGTCCAAACTGGGCTGGTTAGAGGCTCCCTCCACCATGAATTGGTCCAAACTGGGGTTTTTAGAGGCTCCCTCCACCATGAATTGGTCCAAACTTGGCTGTTTAGAGGCTCCCTCCACCATGAATTGGTCCAAACTGGGGTGGTTAGAGGCTCCCTCCACCATTAATTGGTCCAAACTGGGCTGGTTAGAGGCTCCCTCCACCATTAATTGGTCCAAACTGGGCTGGTTAGAGGCTCCCTCCACCATGAATTTGCCCAAACTGGGCTGTTTAGAGGCTCCCTCCACCATGAATTTGCCCAAACTGGGCTGGTTAGAGGCTCCCTCCACCATGAATTGGTCCAAACGGGTTTTTAGAGGCTCCCTTCACCATGAATTGGTCCAAACTTGGCTGTTTAGAGGCTCCCTCCACCATGAATTGGTCCAAACTGGGTTTTTTAGAGGCTCCCTCCACCATGAATTTGCCCAAACTGGGCTGTTTAGAGGCTCCCTCCACCATGAATTTGCCCAAACTGGGCTGGTTAGAGGCTCCCTCCACCATGAATTGGTCCAAACTGGGGTTTTTAGAGGCTCCCTCCACCATGAATTGGTCCAAACTTGGCTGTTTAGAGGCTCCCTCCACCATGAATTGGTCCAAACTGGGGTGGTTAGAGGCTCCCTCCACCATTAATTGGTCCAAACTGGGCTGGTTAGAGGCTCCCTCCACCATTAATTGGTCCAAACTGGGCTGGTTAGAGGCTCCCTCCACCATGAATTGGTCCAAACTGGGTTTTTTAGAGGCTCCCTCCACCATGAATTTGCCCAAACTGGGCTGTTTAGAGGCTCCCTCCACCATGAATTGGTCCAAACTGGGCTGGTTAGAGGCTCCCTCCACCATGAATTTCCCAAAACTTGGCTGTTTAGAGGCTCCCTCCACCATTAATTGGTCCAAACTGGGCTGGTTAGAGGCTCCCTCCACCATGAATTGGTCCAAACTGGGGTTTTTAGAGGCTCCCTCCACCATGAATTGGTCCAAACTTGGCTGTTTAGAGGCTCCCTCCACCATGAATTGGTCCAAACTGGGGTGGTTAGAGGCTCCCTCCACCATTAATTGGTCCAAACTGGGCTGGTTAGAGGCTCCCTCCACCATTAATTGGTCCAAACTGGGCTGGTTAGAGGCTCCCTCCACCATGAATTTGCCCAAACTGGGCTGTTTAGAGGCTCCCTCCACCATGAATTTGCCCAAACTGGGCTGGTTAGAGGCTCCCTCCACCATGAATTGGTCCAAACGGGTTTTTAGAGGCTCCCTTCACCATGAATTGGTCCAAACTTGGCTGTTTAGAGGCTCCCTCCACCATGAATTGGTCCAAACTGGGGTGGTTAGAGGCTCCCTCCACCATTAATTGGTCCAAACTGGGCTGGTTAGAGGCTCCCTCCACCATTAATTGGTCCAAACTGGGCTGGTTAGAGGCTCCCTCCACCATGAATTGGTCCAAACTGGGGTTTTTAGAGGCTCCCTCCACCATGAATTGGTCCAAACTTGGCTGTTTAGAGGCTCCCTCCACCATTAATTGGTCCAAACTGGGCTGGTTAGAGGCTCCCTCCACCATGAATTGGTCCAAACTGGGTTTTTTAGAGGCTCCCTCCACCATGAATTTGCCCAAACTGGGCTGTTTAGAGGCTCCCTCCACCATGAATTGGTCCAAACTGGGTTTTTTAGAGGCTCCCTCCACCATGAATTGGTCCAAACTGGGCTGGTTAGAGGCTCCCTCCACCATGAATTGGTCCAAACTGGGGTTTTTAGAGGCTCCCTCCACCATGAATTGGTCCAAACTTGGCTGTTTAGAGGCTCCCTCCACCATGAATTGGTCCAAACTGGGGTGGTTAGAGGCTCCCTCCACCATTAATTGGTCCAAACTGGGCTGGTTAGAGGCTCCCTCCACCATTAATTGGTCCAAACTGGGCTGGTTAGAGGCTCCCTCCACCATGAATTTTCCCAAACTGGGCTGTTTAGAGGCTCCCTCCACCATGAATTTGCCCAAACTGGGCTGGTTAGAGGCTCCCTCCACCATGAATTGGTCCAAACGGGTTTTTAGAGGCTCCCTTCACCATGAATTGGTCCAAACTTGGCTGTTTAGAGGCTCCCTCCACCATGAATTGGTCCAAACTGGGGTGGTTAGAGGCTCCCTCCACCATTAATTGGTCCAAACTGGGCTGGTTAGAGGCTCCCTCCACCATTAATTGGTCCAAACTGGGCTGGTTAGAGGCTCCCTCCACCATGAATTGGTCCAAACTGGGGTTTTTAGAGGCTCCCTCCACCATGAATTGGTCCAAACTTGGCTGTTTAGAGGCTCCCTCCACCATTAATTGGTCCAAACTGGGCTGGTTAGAGGCTCCCTCCACCATGAATTGGTCCAAACTGGGTTTTTTAGAGGCTCCCTCCACCATGAATTTGCCCAAACTGGGCTGTTTAGAGGCTCCCTCCACCATGAATTGGTCCAAACTGGGTTTTTTAGAGGCTCCCTCCACCATGAATTGGTCCAAACTGGGCTGGTTAGAGGCTCCCTCCACCATGAATTGGTCCAAACTGGGGTGGTTAGAGGCTCCCTCCACCATTAATTGGTCCAAACTGGGCTGGTTAGAGGCTCCCTCCACCATTAATTGGTCCAAACTGGGCTGGTTAGAGGCTCCCTCCACCATTAATTGGTCCAAACTGGGCTGGTTAGAGGCTCCCTCCACCATGAATTTGCCCAAGCTGGGCTGTTTAGAGGCTCCCTCCACCATGAATTTGCCCAAACTGGGCTGGTTAGAGGCTCCCTCCACCATGAATTGGTCCAAACTGGGGTTTTTAGAGGCTCCCTCCACCATGAATTGGTCCAAACTTGGCTGTTTAGAGGCTCCCTCCACCATTAATTGGTCCAAACTGGGCTGGTTAGAGGCTCCCTCCACCATGAATTGGTCCAAACTGGGTTTTTTAGAGGCTCCCTCCACCATGAATTTGCCCAAACTGGGCTGTTTAGAGGCTCCCTCCACCATGAATTGGTCCAAACTGGGGTGGTTAGAGGCTCCCTCCACCATTAATTGGTCCAAACTGGGCTGGTTAGAGGCTCCCTCCACCATTAATTGGTCCAAACTGGGCTGGTTAGAGGCTCCCTCCACCATGAATTTGCCCAAACTGGGCTGGTTAGAGGCTCCCTCCACCATGAATTGGTCCAAACTGGGTTTTTTAGAGGCTCCCTCCACCATGAATTTGCCCAAACTGGGCTGGTTAGAGGCTCCCTCCACCATGAATTGGTCCAAACTGGGGTTTTTAGAGGCTCCCTCCACCATGAATTTGCCCAAACTCTGCTGGTTAGAGGCTCAATCCACCCTGATTTTCAAAACAAATGTTGGTGCCAACCTCAACTTACTACAAGGGCCAAATTCACTGCTGGTGACAAGCTCTCCTCACTGCAAGTGCCAAATACACATGTTTCAAGGTGTTTTCCTACTGTCAGAGAGGTGGTATTGAGTGTGTAAAGTGTGTAGTTGTTAGGCTGTGATGTTGGGGTAATAGAGGGTCTTTGGTGTGTTAGATGCCCCCAGACATGCTTCCCCTGCTGTCCCAGTGTCATTCCAGAGGTGTTGGCATCATTTCCTGGGGTGTCATAGTGGACTTGGTGACCCTCCAGACACGGATTTGGGTTTCCCCCTTAACGAGTATCTGTTCCCCATAGACTATAATGGGGTTCGAAACCCGTTCGAACACACGAACATTGAGCGGCTGTTCGAATCGAATTTCGAACCTCGAACATTTTAGTGTTCGCTCATCTCTATTGTTTAACAATTTTTGTTTGTGGTCTCAAGAGTATATTATAAGATGTTACCGGCCCATAAGTGAAATATTCTCCAAGGGCTTGGCAGGATATAGGAGGTCATGACATCCAAGATCATCATAGCCTCTCTTATGGAGCGACTTATCTTTTGATAGAAAACTATCACTCTGAAGAGGAGACTTTCCTGTTTCTCCTCTGTAAGAAAAGAAGCCTGAAAGGAAAGACTTAGAAGAATGCCTAAAAAGATTATTTGTTTTTTTGAATAGATAAATTAGATTTTTCAAAATTTACCATCGAACACAGTTTGTACAAGAGATAAAGCACTAGGTCTCAGTATTCCTCCAGTTTGGAAGGATTGCCTGCCACTAACAGAAAATCACCTAGATAAGTTATTATGATAATATCGTTTTCGTAAGATATTTTCGCTTTACACTTTGCAAGGATCCTTGGAGATGATGAGATGCTGAAAGGAAGGCAATGGCTTTGAAAGTGATGAATTGAGGAGTCCAGCTTCATGGCAAATCTTATATACAGGGTGGCCATAAAATAACCTCAGGTGTTTGGAGTCATGTGCAGGCTGACCCAATGGACGGAATTGCCTGAAAATTTGAATGTGTGCTAATCAAGGCATGGGGAAACGGACGGCATGAAAAAAAAAAAAAAAATCAATCACAGTAGTGAGGTACAGGACAATGCTGGAAACAGTGGTCGTTCCCCAACTCCAACAGTGATAGTGTCTGCAGACGATCACCTTCATGCAGGATGGAGCCCCTCATCACATCGTAAATCCTGTGAAGAACGCTCTTCGTGCACATTTTCCCGATGACAGGATTTTGAGCCGCTCATTCCCTACAGCGTGGACACCGCGCTCTCCGGATCTCACTCCTTGTGATTTCTGGTTGTGGGGACACTTGAAGGAGCGTGTTTATTGGGGGAATGTCGAAAGCCTGCCTGTCCTCAAAGACTGCATCACGTTGGAAGTGTGCAGCATCTCACCAGAGACGTTACATGCAAGCGTCGTGCACGTTCTGCATAGGATGACCATGCTCACCATGCATGTTGGCGGCCACATTGAACAGTCATGCTAGTCAGTGGTCTAAATGGGACATCCCCAAGTATCGACAGACGGGTTTTGCACCGCGCGCTCACTGTACAGTGCCACATTATCCCCCTGGTGGGGAGTTTTCGTATTATTATTATTTTATTTTTTTCATGCCGTCCGTTTCCCCATGCCTTGATTAGCACACAAACAAATTTTCAGGCAATTCCGTCCATTGGGTCATGCCTGCACACGACTCCAAACACCTGAGGTTATATTATGGCCACCCTGTATTTCTGGTATATTGGGTGAATGGGTATGTATTAGTAAGCATCTTCCAGATTGGCTCTATCCAAGCTTATTAAAGGTGTTATATGAATTGATTCCATTTGAATCTTTGGTACTTGACTGACTTTATAAGAACTTAATATTTAAGATGGTACTGCAGGTGGCATTATTTTTTTTCTTCATTAGAAATAACCTAATGCCCCCCTCAAAGGCTCTTGGAACAGATGCAATAGTCCTCAGGTACAATAGTTTCTGTATGTCATATAGTAAAGTCTGTTGCAGACTGGTAAAATTTTTCAGGAGGAAAATCAAACTTTATCTTGTGTCCCACTGTGATTGTTTGAAGAACCTATGAGATTTTTTAATTATCTGGTTCTAGTTGTTTTGAGAATGTAAAAGTCTCCTTCCCACTAGTGTCATTGTGTATATGTAGCGGCTGCATTGTTAGCTCTCCCCTCCCCAAATGGCTCCTACGTGTCAAGATCACGGGAACGGGATCCTTTTGGAGCTATGGCAGCCTTCTGAAAACTCCTTCCATAATCCCCACTATTGAGGCCTGCCTGTATCAGGGTTCAGCAATTCAAGCATTTTACCATAGACTGCAGGACAGTAGAATAGACTATGCATAGGCTATGTAGTCTATGGTACAAGCAATCTAGTGAAAATCAAATCACTCTCCTATTTGCTATAACACGTATGAAAGTAAAGAATTAGAAACACAAGTTCTTGGTGCAAAGAGAAGCATCATGTAACTATTTTTTAATATTATCTTGTACACATGTCAGCCAGCAGTGTTGTCTTCAAAGGGCCTGACAACAGATTCTTGGCAGCCATAAGGTATCGCAGGCTGGTGTGTTCACCCTAGGACACAAACCTTTTCAAGCATAAGTTGAAGCTACTGTAATGAGACAATAAGCAAAAAGTCGTGAAAAAGTGTCTCCTGCATACGTCAGGGCTATAAAAGATAAAAGCTTCATTATGTCATTGGGATTGTCATGCCTAGACTAATCCATCTTTGCACTCTTAGTTGTATTCATCTTGGTCTTCTGCTAAAACGATCAATTTTTTTATTCCCGTTTTCAGATAATAAGTATATGAGAGGAAATCTGGACTAGTAACAATCCTCTGAGCCATTGGTGATAAAGCTTAAATTGTTGAGCGTCTGAAATCAGAACCTCTGGGAAAAGAAGTGTGTCTGGAAAATGTTTAATCTGTCTGTGGGGTTCTTTAAATATAGCTAGGACTAAAGTGCAGCAATGCTGTAAGCGAGAATACTGGGAGAAAAGCAGTTTATGAAGACTCTTGTACTTTTGTTCTTCAGTTTTACTGCCGCAGTCTGCCAGCTTTTCCTTATTAGAGAGTCTTATGTAAAACAAACAGTTTTTGCAGCTGAGCCTCTTCTAAAAGCAGCAGAGAACAGATGATACTATTACGGGGTATACATTTTTGTGCTAATCGTTTAGTTTGCAATAAATCTGCATATATTGGACAGCAATAGGATTCCGAGAGCTTTACCTTTGATGTTACTCAGTCACGATATTCTCTTTAAAGGGAATGTATCACCAGAAAATGACATTTAAATCAAATATTTCAGTTGGTTTTAATGAGCCAAAATCCCAACTTTAGCTCCAAAAAACTAGAGTACATTCTTTCTGTCACATTTATGTGTTTCAGAGACTTTCATGCACTTTCACTGCATGCACATTCAAGCAAAGTAAGTCTCACATCACACGTTTTTGTTTTTTTTAAAGTAAAAAATATATTCAAATGTCCCTCCTTTTTTACATAACATGGATTCCTTCTCCCTATTCAGCTCTTTAAAGGGGCTCTATCAGCAAAATTATGCTGTATGAGCCCCACATATGCGTGAATAGCCTTTAAAAAAGCTATTCAGGCACCACTAATCTTATTTTAACCCCCCCGCCCGTTTTAAAATAAAACTATAAAAACATATATGTAAATCATACCTTTGCATGCATGCTGGGCAGTCGTGCACGATCTGACGTCATCTTCAGTCCCTCCTTCCTCTTCTTTCTTCTTCCAGCAACGTCCTCCTGTCCTGGCTCTTCTCCGCCTTCATCTTCTTTTCTTCCGGAGTGAAGAAGTTCGCGAGCATACTGCGCTTGCTCGCATAGTTCTAAGGGATACTTAGAACTACAACAAAAATGGTGTTGTCGCGTGCGCAGTAGCGCTCCGGAGGGAGCGCTACTGCGCACGCACGGGATTTGAACACAACCCACCGGAAGAACAGAAGATGAAGGCGGAGAAGAGCCAGGACAGGAGGACGTCGCTAGAAGAAGAAAGAAGAGGAAGTTCATTAAGGAACTTTACCTAAAGATCCTTGAGGATAAAATGATCCCAAAATTAGTTTCACTTTTTCAATTGAATTACTAAAAGAAAATAACTTTCAGATAATATTTTAATAAATTGAGATACACGTGTATCTGTGATGACACCCATGGTGTTCTTTTGATTCTTTCTCAAAGTGCTAGTGGTCTTTGCAGATCAGTCTCAGTACCCGAATAGTCTTGTAGAGCAGGTCAATGATCCCTGCTATTTTGTAAGCCAGTCAATAAGAATCAGAGCACATGAAGCAGTTTCTTTTCACCAAGACTGAACACATTAGGTTGGCGTTCAGAGAGAGAAACAAGGAACACCAGTGGGCACAATAACAAGCATGAAACAGCAGTATATGGACACATTATATTAAAGATGGGCAGAAGTGAAAACTTCTTTGGGATGTTCTCAAAGAATAAATTAATACTGAATCATAAAACAATGTCCACTATGTGTATTTTTTTTTACCATTTTGGATTGTGTATTTTTGTAAAAAGGTCTGTTCAAAAGAAGAACTTTATTTAGGAGACCCTAACCTATCTGTGGGGCTGGGTTGATATGGTGGGTTCTGGTGACAGACTCCGTTTAAGGATTATCTGAGTTTCTCGACATTTTAAAGCAAAGTAACCCATAATGGAAAAAAAGTGTCAACCAAGTAGCCCCCCCCCCACCCCACAAGGTAGCTATTAGTTATCAAAATAATGCTTTACTTGATCCTCCGCCAGTAACTATGTCAGACGTCAACATACAACTAAATTCTTTCCATCAAGGTGATTCACACTACAATGTATCCTTATATGGCAATAGGATCTGTTGACGAAGGTGTTGTTGAGGATAATGGGGTTCATCTCTTGATGGTCAACATGTGATGGGTTCTACTTTGATGTTAAGAAAGGAGTAAAAAAACTAGGAAGTCTCAGTATCCTCTCATCACCAGTAGAATGTCTCCATCAGTGCCCTCACACATAGTAGAATGGCCACTTTACTGCTCCCACACACAGTTTAATGATCCCCTTCAGTGCCCCTACACAATAGGAGGGGGGGTCAGTTAGTGAGCTGCATATCTTATTTGCAACTCTGCTCCATGCTTCCTCTCTGCTCCGAGGTCTACTGTACGGCCGAGTTCACACTGGGTTTTTTGGTCCGGAACCTGAGGTGAAGGCTGTCTCAGATTCCAGACCAAAAAATGGGTAGCCGCGACTGAATGCCGTTGCACTGCAGCGGCATCCAGTCGTGCACTCCGCTCCGGATTAGGCCCAATGAATGGGCCTAGTCGGGAGGAGGGAATGTCTTCAGGCCGAATCGCGAGGTGAATCGGCCTGAAGAATGAGCTCCGAGAAAAAATTACTGACCTGCTACCATTGATTTCAATGTGAGCTGTCTTTTTGGTTAGGATTTTGAAGCAGATACAGCCTCAAAATCCTGACCAAAAAACCCCATGTGAACTTACCCTAACATCAACATTTGGAGCGGGGAGCATTGTGCTGAATTCAGCTCACAGCTTGCAGGTGGAATACCACTGATCTATACTGTGATTGTCCCTGTACAGTAGCAATGTGTCCCCCACCGCCCCAAAAATTTACAACTTTAGTGTGAAAATATTGCCACTGGCACACAGGCCTTAGTAATATGTCAAACTAGACAGAAAGAAATAAACCACAAAATCAGATTAATTACTTAGAAACAGTATATTTATAGAAAATATTTTGTATATAAAGCACTTAAATAAATTATGGAACACTATGTACATATGTAAACCTTATGTTACAAAAGAGCGCTAACTCTTTGGTATGACATCATGCGCACAGACAATTGTAACTTCTCTATTGCACAAAACAAAAGCCAGACATTTGATAGAAATCTAAACTAATCTATACCTAAAATAATAAAGATTGACATTTCTAAATATATATATCTATATATCTATTTATGGTTGAATAAATGGCATTATGCCTTCTGTAAATACAAAATGGATTATGCCAGATCAGGATTTTGGATTTACAAACAGAAAACGGAATAAAGGCATTTAGAGCAAACAAAGCAAAGACTAGAGAAGAATGAACATACTAATCTTGTTTCCCAGCAGTATTTATCAGCCATTTTGGAATCAAATATATCAAACATATGTGGGCTGACACAACCAAAGACTTATCTATGCATTGGACCATTCTAGATTTGGGGTTGACTGCATATTAGACTCTGGTTCTGTGCATAGATGAAGTAGATGCATGACAATTGTGCAGAGAATAAAACCTCTGTATGCAAACAGGCAAAGCATAAGAATCTATCTATTGTGGAGGTTAATAAGTTTGGTGTCTTAGAGGGGACTGACTGCATCTACTACCTGGGAGTGTACAAATCCAGCACTGAATGGAGGGGAAGCCATAGGAGAACGGCTAACTTCTGTAACCACTCTGCTCTATCAGATATAACACACAAAAGTAAGGCAGGGTTTACACTACCATTGAATTCCGTTATGAAGGTGTCCGTTAAAACCCCCTCCCCTAAAAAACGGACATCTATCATAACAGACATTAACTGACACCAACTGATGTTAATGTGTCCGGTTTTCAGTTAGTGTCCGGTTTTTTTGTTTTGTTTCTGCTTTCTGAGCATGCGCAGAAAAAAAACGGACACAATAATGGATAGTAACTGATAGCTATCAGTTACTGTACGTTGCCCATAGACCTCAATGTTTAAAAAAAAAAAAAAAAAAAGACACTTGCTGTCCATTTTATCTAACAGACACAAAAGTCCTGCATGTAGGATTTTTTGTCCACTGGAAAAAAACGGACATGGGTGTAAACAGACACAAGATAAAATCCCATTGAAAAAATGGAAATTTTAACGGATTTCTGACGGTTTGGCTAGTGTTTGTAGCTATTGTCCATTACAAGATTTTAGCAACCAACACTGCTGATGGTCACCAACGGTAGTGTGAACTCTCCCTAAGACTACTTTCACATCTATACTGGAGTCCTTTGCAGAGTCTGGCAAAAACTGACAGAGGTAAAAGTTCTGCACAGAGGACTTTTTCCTTCACCGCTTACATTTTAAAAACTGTGGACACCCAACGTCCCCCATTATAGTCAAAGGGCTCCGCCAGGCTCTGTGTGTAACCAGACCCAAACAACAGAGAACCAGTGCTAGAGTGAACTTAGCGTAAGGCTGGGTTCACACGATGTATTTTGGCTCGTAAAGTGGCACGTAGACGGCGCGGGAGCTTTTGCGGGCCGTATACGCTCCCATTGATTTCAATGAGAGCCGGGACCGTATACGCGGCGCTATTTTGCAGCTGTGATTTTGTGGCGGCCGCAAAATAGCGACGCGTATACGGTCCCGGCTCCCATTGAAATCAATGGGAGTGTATACGGCCCGCAACAGCTCCCGAGGCGTTTACGTGCCACATCACGAGCCAAAATACATTGTGTGAACCCAGCGTAAGACTGTCGCAGTATTCTGCTGCATTATACTACACACCAGCTACAGCGTGCCAGTGACCATGATGATTTCCTGAAGACCCTTACAGAGCTTGGCAGAAATTACTAATAGAAGACAATATGGGAAAACTGTGCATTTAAGAATCATGGGAGAGAGCAAAGAAATAGTGTACAAATGAGCATTTCTAGGCTAAGTAGCATTAACCTGCAGCCAGGTAGTTGTCATTGTATCTGCCTTGTTACACAAGGTACTTATGCAATAAGGTAAATATAGCCTAACACTACTACTCTCATACTGACACTCCAAAATAACAGCAGATATGTTTAGTGATGGCATCACATTACATCACTGACATCAGCCATCTTTAGGACCTAGAGATCATAAATTAGGACAAGCATTGTAACTTGTTATAACTAAGGGACCAGCGATCCGTAATACAATATCTATATAGCTAACTAAATGGCTGGTTGGCGAACTTGGTGGTAGTCATAATTTTGTCATATACAATGTCCTCTATATGAGCACAGTTACAGTGCTTTATAAAACCTCACATACACTTTACTTGCATATACTTCATTGTTTTCTCCAAGTAGTGCCAAGCACTTTAGTACTGCCCAATAGCTGTTATCACACAATGGTGGAATCATTGACTATAAAAGGACCATATAGCAATGTGACTAATTTATCCTAATCTTTATGAAGTGCTTGGACTTGGGGGCAGGGTGGGGAGCTACTTACCCATCGTATGATGGCACTTATCTTTACAAAAAGTAGTTTCCTAGACATGTCATAAGGCATCACAATATAGCAGTGCGTGGAAGGCAATATGTATCTTGAGAATATTATATCTCACTTCAATGCAAGTAGGGAGGGTTACTGTTGCGTTATATAATATAAAAGTGCTGCCTCATCATGCAATAAAGATGTATTATTGGTAAAATAGCACTTTCTATCCTTTAATGTATATTTATGAAAGGTCTGCAGAATTGCAATGAAACCAAGTTATCACAAGTTCTCAGAATATTTGGATTTACAGAAAGAGGTCCAGAATTCTACTTATATAGATTAAATGTTATAAAAATGTGACAAACACACAGGGGTTGATTTATCATATCTGGTACATCAGTTTCTGGTGTACAAGCCATGAAAAAGTCCATGGAATTTGCAAAAATTGGAATTTGTCTAGATTTTGTATCCTACTCTGGAGTTGGGGTGGATGGATGGGGGCAGGGGTGAGGAAGCCGCAGCCCTACAAATTTATTAACTTGCACCAGAAAACCGGCACGTTATAGCTAAAATCTGGCGACACCACGCCTGCTTGGCATAGGTGTCAAGTGTAGTGTATGGGATCTCCTAAGATACACCAGAAGTATTGAGGTGTCAGATTTTTAAAGGGGCATTTCTGAGACTTTAAATAGTTGAACACTGAGAAGCCCACAGCCAGCACATGCACGAACCAGATGTTCGGGGCTTTACTATACAGTGCACAGAGACAGGTGGCTTTGTACACTGTATAGCAGTCAGGCGCAGTTACTGCAGCTCAGTTCTCATTGACGTCAATGGGAGCTGAACTGCAATAATGGCGCTCAGCCACTATACAATGTACAAAGTCATCTGCTGCAGACTCTGTGCACTGTATAGTACAGACACAGCCTGAACCGCTGTTCTGTGCATGGTCCACAACAATTAAATATTTAGGATCCTATCTTAATAAACCAGCCCTACAGTGTGCGAAAATAAATCCAGTAAATGCAGAAAGAAGATTCAATAAAAGGGAACACTTTGGGGAGATAGAACAAAGTAAATGCAGTGGAAAAGAGCAGTGCCATAACAACTAGAGATGAGCGAACAGTGTTCTATCGAACACATGTTCGATCGGATATCAGGGTGTTCGCCATGTTCGAATCGAATCGAACACCACGTGGTAAAGTGCGCCAAAATTCGATTCCCCTCCCACCTTCCCTGGCGCCTTTTTTGCACCAATAACAGCGCAGGGGAGGTGGGACAGGAACTACGACACTGGGGGCATTGAAAAAAATTGGAAAAAGTCATTGGCTGCCGAAATCAGGTGACCTCCATTTTAGACGAATAGTGGATTTCAAATCCGGGTCATATGAGAATGTGAACTTTGTGACTATGAGACAGGGATAGCTGTACAGGCAGGGATAGCTAGGGATAACCTTTATTTAGGGGGGAATGTTATTAAAAATAACTTTTTGGGGCTCTATCGGGTGTGTAATTGTGATTTTTGTGAGATAAACTTTTTCCCATAGGGATGCATTGGCCAGCGCTGATTGGCCGAATTCCGTACTCTGGCCAATCAGTGCTGGCCAATGCATTCTATTAGCTTGATGAAGCAGAGTGTGCACAAGGGTTCAAGCGCACCCTCGGCTCTGATGTAGCAGAGCCGAGGCTGCACAAGGGTTCAAGCGCACCCTCGGCTCTGATGTAGGAGAGCCGAGGGTGCACTTGAACCCTTGTGCACCCTCAGCTCTGCTACATCAGAGCCGAGGGTGCGCTTCAACCCTTGTGCACACTCTGCTTCATCAAGCTAATAGAATGCATTGGCCAGCGCTGATTGGCCAATGTATTCTATTAGCCTGATGAAGTAGAGCTGAATGTGTGTGCTAAGCACACACATTCAGCTCTACTTCATCGGGCTAATAGAATGCATTGGCCAGCGCTGATTGGCCAGAGTACGGAACTCGACCAATCAGCGCTGGCTCTGCTGGAGGAGGCGGAGTCTAAGATCGCTCCACACCAGTCTCCATTCAGGTCCGACCTTAGACTCCGCCTCCTCCGGCAGAGCCAGCGCTGATTGGCCGAAGGCTGGCCAATGCATTCCTATGCGAATGCAGAGACTTAGCAGTGCTGAGTCAGTTTTGCTCAACTACACATCTGATGCACACTCGGCACTGCTACATCAGATGTAGCAATCTGATGTAGCAGAGCCGAGGGTGCACTAGAACCCCTGTGCAAACTCAGTTCACGCTAATAGAATGCATTGGCCAGCGCTGATTGGCCAATGCATTCTATTAGCCCGATGAAGTAGAGCTGAATGTGTGTGCTAAGCACACACATTCAGCACTGCTTCATCAAGCCAATACAATGCATTAGCCAGTGCTGATTGGCCAGAGTACGGAATTCGGCCAATCAGCGCTGGCTCTGCTGGAGGAGGCGGAGTCTAAGGTCGCTCCACACCAGTCTCCATTCAGGTCCGACCTTAGACTCCGCCTCCTCCGGCAGAGCCAGCGCTGATTGGCCGAAGGCTGGCCAATGCATTCCTATGCGAATGCATACTTAGCAGTGCTGAGTCAGTTTTGCTCAACTACACATCTGATGCACACTCGGCACTGCTACATCAGATGTAGCAATCTGATGTAGCAGAGCCGAGGGTGCACTAGAACCCCTGTGCAAACTCAGTTCACGCTAATAGAATGCATTGGCCAGCGCTGATTGGCCAATGCATTCTATTAGCCCGATGAAGTAGAGCTGAATGTGTGTGCTAAGCACACACATTCAGCACTGCTTCATCAAGCCAATACAATGCATTAGCCAGTGCTGATTGGCCAGAGTACGGAATTCGGCCAATCAGCGCTGGCTCTGCTGGAGGAGGCGGAGTCTAAGATCGCTCCACACCAGTCTCCATTCAGGTCCGACCTTAGACTCCGCCTCCTCCAGCAGAGCCAGCGCTGATTGGTCGAGTTCCGTACTCTGGCCAATCAGCGCTGGCCAATGCATTCTATTAGCCCGATGAAGTAGAGCTGAATGTGTGTGCTTAGCACACACATTCAGCTCTACTTCATCGGGCTAATAGAATGCATTGGCCAGCGCTGATTGGCCGAATTCCGTACTCTGGCCAATCAGCACTGGCTAATGCATTGTATTGGCTTGATGAAGCAGTGCTGAATGTGTGTGCTTAGCACACACATTCAGCTCTACTTCATCGGGCTAATAGAATGCATTGGCCAATCAGCGCTGGCCAATGCATTCTATTAGCGTGAACTGAGTTTGCACAGGGGTTCTAGTGCACCCTCGGCTCTGCTACATCAGATTGCTACATCTGATGTAGCAGTGCCGAGTGTGCATCAGATGTGTAGTTGAGCAAAACTGACTCAGCACTGCTAAGTCTGCATTCGCATAGGAATGCATTGGCCAGCCTTCGGCCAATCAGCGCTGGCTCTGCCGGAGGAGGCGGAGTCTAAGGTCGGACCTGAATGGAGACTGGTGTGGAGCGACCTTAGACTCCGCCTCCTCCAGCAGAGCCAGCGCTGATTGGCCGAATTCCGTACTCTGGCCAATCAGCACTGGCTAATGCATTGTATTGGCTTGATGAAGCAGTGCTGAATGTGTGTGCTTAGCACACACATTCAGCTCTACTTCATCGGGCTAATAGAATGCATTGGCCAGCGCTGATTGGCCGAATTCCGTACTCTGGCCAATCAGCACTGGCTAATGCATTGTATTGGCTTGATGAAGCAGTGCTGAATGTGTGTGCTTAGCACACACATTCAGCTCTACTTCATCGGGCTAATAGAATGCATTGGCCAATCAGCGCTGGCCAATGCATTCTATTAGCGTGAACTGAGTTTGCACAGGGGTTCTAGTGCACCCTCGGCTCTGCTACATCAGATTGCTACATCTGATGTAGCAGTGCCGAGTGTGCATCAGATGTGTAGTTGAGCAAAACTGACTCAGCACTGCTAAGTCTGCATTCGCATAGGAATGCATTGGCCAGCCTTCGGCCAATCAGCGCTGGCTCTGCCGGAGGAGGCGGAGTCTAAGGTCGGACCTGAATGGAGACTGGTGTGGAGCTATCTTAGACTCCGCCTCCTCCAGCAGAGCCAGCGCTGATTGGTCGAGTTCCGTACTCTGGCCAATCAGCACTGGCCAATGCATTTCTATGGGGAAAAGTTAGCTTGCGAAAATCGCAAACTGACAGGGATTTCCATGAAATAAAGTGACTTTTATGCCCCCAGACATGCTTCCCCTGCTGTCCCAGTGTCATTCCAGGGTGTTGGTATCATTTCCTGGGGTGTCATAGTGGACTTGGTGACCCTCCAGACACGAATTTGGGTTTCCCCCTTAACGAGTTTATGTTCCCCATAGACTATAATGGGGTTCGAAACCCATTCGAACACTCGAACAGTGAGCGGCTGTTCGAATCGAATTTCGAACCTCGAACATTTTAGTGTTCGCTCATCTCTAATAACAACCCATTAGATTGCTGCTTTTATTCTCCAGGAAAAGGGCCAAGAAATACTGTGAGGTGCAGTCTGACTGGTTGCCGTGTGACTTCTCCACTTTTCCTCTGCACCAGTTGTGCTACATCTCCCGATGTCATATTATCATATAGACTGGTTTGCTTGTTAGTACATGGAACAAAATTGGTGCTAGTCTTTGAATAATTTTCAAACATGTAACAAATTACAAAAATCTCCCCCATAAACAAACCACATAATACAGCGACTAATGTAACAGAAAACAATTCCATTCACATAAATGTCAATTAATGTTTTTTATGTTTGGAAGTGAGAAACAGCCATGTCTTAATGAACATCTTCCGATAAATGATGGTGGTTGTGGCACCTAGAAGATTGACATTCCAGTGCTGCCACTAAAGAGGCTTACACATTTTGCTTTGCTAATCTTAAAAGAGGTTGTCCAGGATCAGAAATGTTAGGGTCGTACAATAAATATCTGATACTTACCTGTATCCTCCCCTCTGCTCATGCACTGGGCCAGCCGTCACCTCCGCTGCTTTGTTTGTATTAAAAGCGTCTGCGGCAGTGGCCTTATGTCAATGGGCCTGTTACAGTCAATCACCTCTCTCAGTGTAGTATACTGCTAAGATACAGGTGAGTATCAGTGCAGAGTTATGCTATAAACCTCCCTTGCTGATTGCATTAACATTTCTGATCCTGGACAACCCTTTTAATCTTGCAGTTTGAACACAGGGTTGCAATAAATATATAAACAGCTTTGTTACTAAGGATGTCTGAGCAAGTTGCAGCCGAGTCACTGCACCCTGTTGGTCAGCTGGCGGAATTGGTGAAACATACCCGCTTACTTTTACAAATACTTTTCCCATAATTAATTTTTACACCATGTCATATCTCTAGAGAGCGTATCTTAATCTTGGAGTTGGTGGCTTTCCTAAATCAAAACTATTTTATAGGGGTTGACCAGTTTCAGCAAATAATGATTTTGTTTCAATGTTGAAAAGTTGCACAATTTTCCCAATATTCTTTCTGTATTAATTCCTCACAGTTATCTAGATCTCTGCTTGTCTTCATTCTGCTTATTCCCAGTGAATAAAACCCATTCCAAAGTCATGTGATGGACACATAAGTGAACAGCTCTTGTAACAAGCCATGGACCGGTGTGTACATCACATGACCATGGACTGATTTTTATCCACTGGAAGTAAAGAATGACAGCAAGTGGAGATCTAGAAAACTATGAGGCACTTTTCATCATAGAAACAATAACATCCATTTGCTGAAAACAGACAGCCCCTTAAAATTAATAGGAATGAAACATACGCTGCACAGCAATGACAGATTCAGCCTTAGCAGCATGTGTTATAAATCTTATGTGTATGACCCCTACAAACATCAGACTCTCGTCCGATTTCACCAACTTTAACTGGAAACACCAAAGATCTGCAGATAAACATCTTATGTGTATGGCCAGCTGTAGATGATACTTTAGCTGTATATTCTCAAAACCAATGGGTGTCCCAACTAGTAAAGCTCCATTAATCTAACTCTTATAATGAGCCTCATTGACATCTCATGAAGCTTAACTATGGGAACGCCCTTTAAAACAAGATGTAAAGTTGATCAAAGGTTCCAACAGAGCAGCTGATATGATATACATGAAGATCCCCTGAGAAATGGTTTCATTGGTGAATGTATACAGATAATGCAATGTTTTGTGCATAATAAACAACGCGTGTGACTAAATATCCAGCCCTAGGTTGGCTGACTGTTTCTTTCACCTCCAGCAGAGTTTAGATTACAATGGTTGTATAGACGATCAGTTCACTCTATGTGACTAATAACCTGATGTATAGTCATGGCACCTGTTTTCACATTCGTAATGCTGAAAAGGCTAAAATGGAAATAAGGAAAATAGACATTCATCTTATATCAGAAGGAATGTGACAAGGTCCACTTGGAGAAACCAGGATTCTAATCTGCTTTACATCTCACAATAAACCAAACTAAAGTTATATATTGCTCTCTAAGAGGGAACCACTTTCTAAGTCATCATGTAGTAAGCGGTGATAGTGACTTGCTGAAATATACAGAACTGAAGGACTGGATCTAACTCACAAGGAAGCTAAACATGGCTCCGAATAGCGATCGATTCTGAGTGAATGAAAGACATCTTGTCATCAATAGTAGCAGCTTTTTTTTTCCAGCAAGTCAATATTCTCAATAGGTATGAAGGTAACCATTCTGGAAGCCAAATGTATATAGTTACTATCTTGGAAAATGCTCTATGAATGGAGGAACTGTGCAATATTGGTTTTGACACTAGAAAATGGTCCATCTAAAACCATATATCGGAACTGTACTGTACAAATATAACTCTAAAAACATTCCAAAGGAAAGCGCTAGAAAAGTTCAGAAAGCAAATGCCCACGACATTCAATGAGAAACCTGTTTGAACAGTTGTTGGTCAGAAAGTGACAAGTCTACAGTGCGGCGTTATTGTCCTGTATCACAGTATAGAGTTTCACTCTCATTTCGAAGGGTATGGGAATTTCTTAAAGGATCCTGTTCCTCAACAGTGTTTTATATTATAAGAGGCGACTTTATATATTCGGTTAGGACAGGACTTTGCTGTTTGATGATCCATTTTAAGAAGATGCATGTCATCTCCCTTTGGTGTTGCGTAACACAGTGCAAAAATATGGCCACAACTTAAAAAGTTTGTAAAAATAGAAAAAAAAAAGTCAAAAAGAAAATAAGAGAACAAAAAAGTCCCAGTTATGGTTCCATACGAATTATAATTTAGAAATCTTGTCACTGCTGAAGCTATTAAAATTCTCTGCCGTCTTCTTTCGTAGATTTTCTATCCAGCTTGTGCTGCTTAGCATTGTCCTTGCTAAACCAGATGAGGAATGAGGTTCATTTAACCGCATATTTTTACCAGAAGTAATAAGTTCACCGTAGCCTTCCTGATGGGCGAAAGCATATCCAGATCTCCTGGAGCTAGTTCTATGCACCCGGCGCATGTGGTTCGCCAATGGCTTCCGTTTCTTCTTAGCCTGCTGCAAGTATCGAACCTTTGTTGGTAAAAGAGAAAAAAATAAGAAAAAAATTACACACATAAATACTAAAAAATAAAATAAAATTAATGTTACAAATTTTTACTGAAATTTCATTGACAAATTTACTAAAGAAAATGTGTCAGAATTCTGGTGAAATTCTGGGCAATTTGTTCCATAACACTGGTGTACCTACATTTCAGTGCTTTATAATACATTACTCCACACCTCTAAATTGTGCAAGGCTATTTTTGCACCTTGTGGGGGCAAGGTGTGACAGGAAACAGGCACGTCTTAGGATGCAATATCGTGCGCCAAAACACGCACCAAAAAATTGTCACTTAAAAAAAAACAAAACAAAAACCAACTACGCTAACTTGACAAATAAGTGGGCTAAAGTTAGATTTGGATTTACCATGAGGAATGAGCCAATGTCATAAATCATTATTGTATTGTAAAACTGTCTATTAGATATTAGGAGATTAGCACATTAGAAGGGGCATGTTAATAGCAAATGTATAATAAATCATGTTATAATACTGATGTAAGAAGTGAATAATGTATACTGTAATTCTGTAAAATAATGGTAGGCATTCATAAATATCAGTATATCTAGCAGCACCATAATTTTATGGGAAGAGATTCATTATAACTTGTCATTTATCCCCTGAAATATATGCTTCCTCTTTGCTATGAAGGAGACGGTCCTTTTCAGTGATTGACAGCCTCCCATCTATCTCTATACATACAGAGATAGCTGTCAGTCACTGATTTTTTTCATAAAAAAATACAAAATGTACTGATTCTTTCCTTATTGGCCTATACATCAAAATGCTCCGCTACGCCTGCTCTATGACATGCTTCCTGCAGAGGGGTGCTGGATGATGAACCCTCACTGATAAGTCTTAGGCAATAAAATAATACGGCCCTGGCCTTACATTAAGTTTTTCTGGAAGTAAAAGCAGCTCACAGGTGGTAAGTCAAATAAATCTTATATAATAATATAAGTAACACAGATGCTGTACGATTTACCTTGTCCCTAAGTGTTGGTCTTAAGTCCACCTTTAAGAAGCGGTAAGTCAGCACAGGCATGACGCAGATCACAGTGGTAAGGAATATTACTAACCAAACACTTTTTTGACTTAGGGAATTTCTAGCATTTCCTGTTGCAAAAAAAAAAAAAAAAAGTTAACAATGGATTTACATATTCAATAACATTTCTGCTGTTATAAAATTGCACCAAAATATATTTTAAGTAGAGATGAGCGAACACTAAAATGTCCGAGGTTCGAAATCCGATTCGAACAGCCGCACACTGTTCGACTGGATTTCAAACCCCATTATAGTCTATGGGGGGAAATGCTCGTTTCAGGGGTACGCAAAATTCGATAAAATCATACATACCAAGTCCACGAGTGACGGTCGGGCTGGATTCTGCTTTAAGTCTTCTCCTGGCGCAGGGTCCCCGCGTCTTCTTCCGGGTGGAATTCACTCTGCCTAGGCATCCGGCCTAGGCAGAGCCGACTGCGCATGCACGCGCATGCGCAGTCGACTCTGCTCAGGCCCGACACCTGAGCAGAGCCGACTGTGTATGCGCGTGCATGCCCGTGCATGCGCAGTCGGCTCTGCCTAGGCAGAATGAATTCCACCCGGAAGAAGACGCGGGGACGAAGCGCGGAGAAGACTTCGGAAAGGTAAGAGAAGAACCAGCGTTGATTGGCAATGTATAGCATTCTGCCAATCAACGCTGGTTCTGCATCGAACCTTAAACTTCGAACAGCTAGTAGTTTTCAATCGAGTACGAGTATTTCGAATACCGTAGTATTCGATCAAACACCTACTCGATCGAACACTACTCGCTCATCTCTAATTTTAAGTAGTCATATTCCAATGTGCTTTCGATACAGAGGGTGACAATGTCTGATCATTGGGAGCCCCAAGCACAAAAAGGATCCTGACCACATCCACATTGTGAATGCAAAAACAGTCCTGCTGCTCCACTTAAAGTATATAGTACTGAAAAGAGTCAACTACAGAGCTCAGACACTTCCTTCAGCAACATGGAATTGAATGTTTCAGAAAGGCACATGCTCCATTTAAACATCTCCTCACTGCAAAAATGTAAAGCTCAAGACCCTAATGATGGGGCCCCCATTGATCAGACATTGTCACCTATCGTATGGATAAGTGATTGTATATGTCAATTCAGGGAAAATATAATAATATACAATATTAGAAGGTTACCTTGCAACACATAAATGTACTCAACAAAACTAGAAAAATCTAGTCATCAGCTAAATGTTTGGTGAATGACCTGTGAAACATACATACCGGTATATAAGCAAGTGCTACATAGTCAACTGAGCCAGCTACAAGTATTGAAGAATATTGAACATTTAACAGCACGGTGGCTCAGTATTCACCAATTCTGTCTTGGAGCACTGGGGTTCTGGGTTTGAACCAAACTAAGAACACCAAGTGTGTGGTGTCTGTATGTCCTCCCTATGTTTGTGTGGGTTCACATTACATTCTGATTTCCTCCAAAAACACAGTAATGAGCGAGTTTCACAGAAAACCAATCAATCTGAGAGTGGGTGTGAGACATCAGATACAATGTAGCAATAACACTGGAAAACACGCTGTGGATATCTTAAATGTCAGTAAGTGTTTCTTAAGCAGTTTTTTATGCTGATTTCAAATCTGAAAACCGTTTTGCTGTATCAGGTCAAATTCTTAAGATATTGTCGAATAAATGTTTTTATTTTGCTTAAATAGAACTACAAGCTCCTGGCCGTATACAAAATTATATTATATAATACATATATACAGTATGTTCTCTCTCTATATACTACATCTGCCCGCGACTTTGTCTGCGTGTTGCTGTTGGCAACGACACGCATAAGATCGTGGCTATTTCAAGAATGGAGGGTGATACAGAAAAACAGTTTGCATATTCGAAATCAGCATGTTCAAATCGACTATTGTATACCAAGATATAAAGTATTGTATACCAAGTTTTTTTTGTTGTTGTTTAGTGTAACCTATGTTCCACACTGAAAAAAAAAAATTGTGTACTATATAAGCTGAAGGAAATAAATATATAATCATTTATTTGACAATTGCTGGATGAGTGTTTAATTCTGACACTGACCACCTTATCAACAAAGAGAAGCTATAACACTGTCAGCATTGAGAAAAAGGGGCAAAAACATTTTATAACAATTTAAAAATACTAAATTCAGTTTTGGCTAGATATATTATTAGTTGCAGCTAAGCCAGAAGAAAGGTTAGTGAAGGGCTTATGTACTTTTAGGAAACATAATGACACTACAGGGTGATGTATTTGGAAAGTAATTATCAGTACATGACATTATAAATATATTTTACAGTTGGTGACTAACTACATCTATCATAATCAAAGCAATATCAGGAAAAGTATCATACCTTTACACCGTATGCTACATGAAACTGAAATTAATTACAGTATATAAACATGCAACACATTCTACTTACCTACAAAAGGAAAATGACTTGGAAAAATATCAAATATTCCATCTCCATGCATGGCAAATAAGATAGAGAAGTACACAGCCAGGCTGCCCCATATAAAGAAATGGTTAATAGCTGTCCAGTAGCTGGTGTCCAGGCCAATCTGTAATACAACCACACTGCTTAGCAGATACCATATGGAGGAGGTGTCTGAAGGGATTCTATGCTAAAGAATCGCTTACAAAAACTCTAGAAATCTTTGTATACAGGGTAGAAAACTTTAGTCAGGATCCCATGAAGGTTGAGGCCCCACGTTGTAGACACACAGCTTTTTTGTTGCAGTTTTTTTAGTCAAAGCCAAGAATGGCTGCAAACAGAATGGAAAGTTCTTACACTTTTTCTCTTCTGTTCAATCCACTCCTAGCATTGGCTCAAAAAAACGCAACAAAAATTCAGCTTTTCCGCAATGTGAGGCCTTAGCCTAGAGAGTATTGTCTAAGATTAAGCCAAGGGAGAGAAACCGATAAAAAAAGGGTCCAGTACTTACCAGGTACATCTGAACACAATGAAACCAATCTTGTGTATTTTGTTAATTTTAATTGTAAAAGGGGCTTGATATGACATAAAAAACACAAATAACAACAAAAAAAGGCAAGCGTGTGCCTGGGTGATCACAGAAATTATCAGACAAAACCCAGCCAAGTGCTTTAATAGCTGAACAAACTATATAAAATGAAGTTAGATTTCAATTGTAAAACTATGATACAAACATAATGCAAGACAACTAGAAACAATTTGCTGAATATTGTAAAGATCACACACTGTAAAATGTATACAAAATATGAAGAAAAGATATCTCACCTGGACGCTGACAACTATCACTAAACTTGTAGCAACAGTGACAGCAAAAGACTGATAGTCTGCTATGTGTTTCCCATCTTCACCGGCCGTGTTAAAAAACGCACCAAATGGTATAAAGAACAGGGCAAAAGAGGTGTAAATGCCATGTAATACGCAAACAAAAAAACGCCGCTTGTTGAAAAGTAGATTTAGTTGGCCTGGCTCATATAGTTTAGTGTAGTCCATACAGTTTTGCTCATTCACATCCTACAAACAGATAAATAATATCAGCATGTATTTTACAGTCTGATTCAGATAAAAAGGTTATGAAGACGATAAAGTATTCGTATACCTGATCAAAGAGTCCCATCGCTAACACAGGAAGTGACGTGTACACAATATTGAAAAGTGTAATAAACCACTGGTCATAGACGGTCTGGGGGAGAGAAGAGGGTGGAAATTGTCTTATTTCATAGAAGTAGAAGCATCTATAATGGTATAATAAATCGATCAGCAGGAACAGAAATGTTTATGCCAAGCAGGATTTTTTTCTCTGCATACACGCTCTGAAACTGGGGGGATGGGATGGGTCATGGTTATTTTATGCTATATGATGAAATTGCTCTTTATGCACTATCCTAATACACTTGCATTGTGAGTTTTCATATATTGATCATGGTGTCTCTGAATGTTCATTATCCATAATCACAACATGATTACCAAAGTAATAGACTGAGCAGATTTCTGATGTTTTCTTCATTTAGGTCAAAAGCCATATTTATGAAATACCCCTAAAATAGCGTATATTTAAAGCTTTATTCACACCTTGTCTGTGGTACATTGTTGCAGATAGGTAGAAAGAATCTACCTATACAAAAGACTTTAATTGTTAAACATTTGCCAAAAAAAATGTTCTTTTGCTATATATTGTTCTATAACTGCTTTATAGGAGGACCCTAGCAGAAGTCCGGACATGAAAAGAATAGGAGGCAACTTATTTCTACAAATGCCACTAACCAATGGTTTCCAGATAGTGAGTCTAAAGGTGTACTATAACTACAACACCCATGCTCAGACAGTAGATGACTACTGGGGCACAAGAAGGATTCCACTACACTAACAGCAACAGAAAGGACTGTATTACAACACTGTACTGCCCCTAATCCATAGCTTGTAAACTTTCACTGAGACAAAAACTCCACTTTATATGCTGTATCTGAAACATGCAAAAAAAAAAAACAAACAAAAAAAAAACGACCACATGTTTCAGATCAAGAAGAGAGATTCTGTTTCGTTTGGTGACGCCACTATTTGGCGGGTATATACAAACTGTCTATAAATGAACGGGTAACAGTGAAATCAATATATGTGTGTTTATTCCTGTAGAAATCTTAGGGCGTTATATTGTTTGCATCTTTAAAGATCACTAATATTTTCATATGGTTTTTATTACAAAAGGACCTCAGAGCCAAACTCACCTAAATAGGAGAAAATTGAATCGTGTTGTATAACTTTTTTTTTTTTTACACTTACGACATGATTTTATCACTTACTATTCCTAGACGTCAAGTGTTGAAGGGTGATGCAACCATCAGCAATGCATCATTGAGCTTTTTTGTGATTTTGCCTATTTTGGTGTCTTTTGAATCAATAAAATGTATCTGCGTCTGCCAAGTATTCTATTTCTGTACAGACCAACATGGCTGCTCCAGCTTTATCTGTGTCTGATAGTCGACTGTTAATACACGCCAATGTAATTTCATTAAAAGAAACCACCCACTGAGATATTTCTTCTAAAACTGTTTGGCACTAAACCAGCTCTTTCCCAAATTGGATAATTAATTTCAGACAGTGCGGGGATCAGTTGTAATCTATGAGGTGCTATTACTAACAAATGACGACTAGTCTCTTCTGGAGAAACAGACAGCGTGCTCGAGCCCATGCTGTTTAAGCTAAATATCAACCTGTTCCTAAGGACACAGAAAAAAGGTTATTATTTTAGCAATTTGGGATGGATGAGCAAAAGTTTTGTTATATATAGCTTGTAACTTTATTGCTGGTTGCAAGTCTTGATACCAGCTGTTCCACATACAATGGAGAAGAAAAATTGACCCCTCTAAGTCTTTAGGAAAGACGGTTTTACTCTCATCATATATGAGGGTTCTTCACAGCAAGTGTCTTGAGCCTAAGGAAATCACTGCCATAAGATGTTGTGATGGATAATACATTAAAAACATTCAAGAGCTAAATGCCTTTTATAAAAAAAAATATATATACTACAACTTATGGGTGAATGGGTGATGGATTTCTGGAAAAGGGACAATGATCAAAGAAGTTCAAGACACCTGGGGAGTGCAGCTTTGCTTATTAAGGCTGAGTTCTCACCGAGTTTTTTGGACCAGATTTTGATGCGGTGGCTGCCTCAGAATCCGGTTCAAAAAGCAGCTAGCAGTGCAGTGCACTGGTATCCAGTCGAGGCATTCTGCTCCGGATTAGGCCAAAATGAATGGGCCTAGTTGGGAGGGTCTTGCTGCAGATGCCACGGCAGATTCAGCCGCAGAATTCGCGTTAAGATAGAGCAGCTTGCTTAGTGGTCAAAAGATGTGAACGGCTCACATTGAAGTCAATGGGAGGAGTTTTTTGGAGCCAGATTCTGAGGCGGATTCCACTTCAAAATCCAGACCAAAAAAACCTGTGTGAACTCAGCCTTAGGCTGAAGTTGTACATTGAGGAAACATAACTTTTTTGTTGCAGATTTTGCTGTGGTTTTTTGAGCCAAAACCAGGAGTGGATTGAGAAGAAGGGAGAAGTATAAGAACTTACTATATATTTCCCATTCCTTTTGTAGCCACTCTTGGCTTTGGCTCAAAAAAACGGGGTTTCTGGGCCAAATATACGAATGAACTATCTTTAGGATAGGTCATTGACAATTCTGGGACAAACTGTATAGAGAGGTCATGCTTAGGATAAGCCCTACTAAAACATGTAGATGTTATAAATATGGGTTCCCTACTCATAAACCAAGAGGTCAATATCTTGGGCAAGAAAGAAGGTCATCGCTCTCCTCAGGTGAACTCCATTGACTATAATGGGGTCTGTCAGATAAAAATGGCAAAGAAAAAATCCTCCGTGCAGATATTGATTTGAGTTGAGTATGAATGTTTTCTTCATTAGCTCTAGGGTACAACAAATCAATACAAAGAGCAAACTCAGCAAATACAAAAAAACATTTGCAATACATAAATATTAATAATACAAATTACCATTATACTATATATTACGGTTTGTAGTTTCAACCTCTGTTATTTTCTATAATATTGTCACTCACCTGTGCAGAGAACCCACAGAAGAATCCAAACCAGAAATGCACTAGTGTGAAGGCAAAATTTTTATAGAAGAAATAGCAAAGGAATTTACACATTCGAAAGTATGACCAGCGCCCATGAACTAGCAGCAGTCTTTGTAGGTACCTAAACTGAGCAAATGAGTAATCACTGGCTAACACAGCCTGCATTCCCTCCTGTCCGCTGATGCCAACACCTATGTGAGCACCTGCAAACACCAAAAAGAGAAAACAGGCTAAGAAATAAGATTCTCTTAGAAGAAAGCTAAATAAACTTGTGATCTTCTGTTATCACAATTTCAGACAATTTATGTGATATAAATTATAGCTATGTCTTATTCCATGTTCTGAAGCTGCATCAGACACTTAGGCCATGTACACAGGTTTTCTCAGGATTCACTAATAAGTGCATGGGGTATTGAATACCATATTCACACACCCTGAATGTGCTATGGACTATAACAGAAGTAAATAACATCAAATGCATCTTACGCTGCCGTCGGCTTACTTTTTATCATGCTGATATCATTAGCACCATCCCCAATGGCCAGAGTGACTGCTTTTTTATACTTTTTCACTAATTCAACCACTTGGGCTTTCTGAAGAGGAGTCACTCTACAACAGATCACAGTCTTGCACATACATGCAATCTCCAGAAATTCCTTCTCCATATCTGCTTCCAGGGCATGGGCCTATGAAGACAAGAACATAATTCTGTAACAAAGCAGGTAGTACCTAGTAATACACTACATAGAAAATATTTGTAATACAGTCAATGTAAAACTTTTTGAACAAGCAAATTAACAATATAAACAATATATAGTTCTTATATATAATTTATTAGTGAGCTATTCAAGAAACTCCACTTCCTTTTTGGATATTTGTAGGGTGCACCAAAGAATACAGTGGACTCATACATAGCTTACAATATACTGGATACTAGGAGTACATAGCTGTACAGTGTTGCAATGTGATGCCCTTATATATGGAAGAATAGTCAGCTGAGACACTTGCTTTAAATATACATTATCAACATTACAAAAATAATGTATGGATGTTGAAAAATCTCAAGGTTCATAAGACTGACCTGGGTGTAATACACTACAAGAAGGATGGGCAAGTAGACACCAATGTGACCCAAACACTGGCTCAGCAACCACTGATGGAGTTTTAAAAGGTTAGAAATAAAATTGTCTACCTGAAACACTGCCACTTTTTCCATTGGAAATATATCTGGTATTGCAGCTTAAACCTATATACCTTAAGATGTTTCTCAGGATTATGATACTGATGACTTACCATTAGGATAGGTTATGAGTAGAGATGAGTGAACACTATTCGAAACAGCCGTTTCGAATAGCACACTCCCATAGAAATGAATGGACGTAGCCGGCACGTGGGGGGTTGAGCAGCTGGCCGCTGGCAAAGTCTGCGTGCCAGCCACTTCCACTCATTTCTATGGGAGCGTGCTATTCGAAACGGCTGTTTCGAATAGTGTTCGCTCATCTCTAGTTTTGAGTATAAAATTTCTGAGGGTTGGGCACCCAGCCCCCCATCAGCTGTGTGAGGATGCTGCATTGCTCTGACAAGTGCTATAGCCTCTTCATTGCTTAGTAAGCACAGGGCTCTACATTATATAGCAGTTGTGCTTGGTATTGCCCCATTCACTTGAATGGGATGGAGCTGAAAACAGACCATGCAGCCAATGAATATGATGTCACTGGCCTGAAAAACTGCAGGGACTGTCACTTCAAACAGCTGACTGATGTGGCTGCCTGCCAATCTGATACTGATGATCAATCCTAAGCATAGGTCATGACTACTTAGGTCCGGGAAACCTCTTAGAATAGTGGTGGTGTTTTTGCAATGTCATCTATCACCTTTGGCAGGTTTTTCTTTTTGTATGAGAAAAGTATACATCAAGTCAAATATATTCTAATCTAATTTATGTAAGATCTACAGTTCCTCTGCACATATCCACTGAGACATTGTAGAGAAAAACCCAATTTTACTGCCTTCTCTAAAGCCGACTTATTATTGAAACATTTTATCATCGACTGGAGAATTACGTCAAACATAATGATGGGGTGAAATCCTTGATTATAAGCCGTTCTCCGCACTAAATCGCGTTCCAATATTAGTACAAGAAACACATTCCCTAATGAAAACAAATTTCTTTTGGCAAGAGGACGAGCTCTAGATTTACTGGAATCTCAGTGCAGGGATTATAGCCATAATACACGGGTTATCGAGACTCTTTTACAATATTTAAAGGTCAGTTTGTTCTCTTGAATTTAGAAATAAGAAAGGCTATGCATGCAACTGAAATCAGGACTGAGTACACTGTATATGAAGGGTATCAATAACCTGTTAACAAAGAACGTTCTAGGAATATTTTTTAGAATTTTATAGGATCATACACTGCAAATGTTTTTCTTTTTGTTTGTTTTTTTAATATTGAACACTTCACGAATTTGCATGTCATCCTTGCACAGGAGCCAAGCTAATCTTCTCTATATCGTTCCAATTTTATTATATGTGCTGCCGAACCAAGCACATAAATTTTTTATTTAGTCATACATAGAGGACATAATGTACAAGACAAAACCCCCCAGATACTTACCAAACTATGACCATTGATGACTAAGGCATATTCACCAGTTACAGTTTCCTCATAGACAGACTCGAGCTTTGTTTCGCTTGTCTTCTCAGAGAACTGATGGCCATTGAATAGGCTCCTACTATGTCCAAATGTGCCCTCCTTTGCTTTCCTAGGATATATAGATAGAAAGTGAATTCTGGCACTTATATCAGTTAATTTCATCTGATGTTTGTATGACAGTAATAGTAATCCAAGCCAAGTACCTTAGTTCTTCTCGGACCTCAGTTACTGTACGGCCAGATACTATGAAAATATCATTCATGTCGTCAGTAAGCATGTGGCATGAGTAGCCAATATTCATGGCCGTTTCTATAAAAAAAAAACAACAACAACAAAAAACCTATTATCTAAACATCATGGTGTACAATCAAATGCATTAAATGATATGGCAATTTTTATTAAAATCCAATGCTGGTCATGCATGATACAGCTTTTTTGCAACATGGAGCCATAGCCTTAAAGCAATGCTAATTCCTAAAAACAATTAAAAACTATCTAGGGCATCTAAAACTAATCTACATCTTTTATTAATAATGTTGGTATTGAACATCAGAATTCTGGGGTTAAAAGGTCATGAAGTAGAGTTTTGCACCTTTTGAAATTATTTGCATAAACATTTTACATTTCTATACCACTCAATCTTTAAAAGGGGGTGGTAAAGTGTACAAGGTTAGCCTTTCTAGCTTTCTGTATATTAACTGCAACATTCGGAAGACACCAAAATTGTCTCAATCTCACTCCAGTAAGAGGAAGGCATAGAACATTCAGGAACATTTTAGGATAGATATGTTAGACTTATAGATGAACCAAATGTGTATCAGACCTTGTGATAAACTAAGTGCAGATTAGGAATAATGAGAAAAGCCAAACATTGTTGTTTTACGCTGTTCCCGTAAATCCCATAGAGGAGAATGGGAGATACAGAAACAGATCTAGCTATTTTGTTTTCGTAACTGTGAACCTACAGAAACCGCATAGCTAGATGTGCCATTCTGGAGCTCCCATTCTCATAGAAGTTACAGGAAGAATATGTAGCAGCACTACTCAGTCGTTCCCATAAGTTCCAGCCACAGGCGTCTGTATGGGCAGCAACTTTGGTAACCTTTTGCCCTGTATAGAAATGTTGCCAAGGGTTGTTGTAACTTTTGCACCTCTGTACACAGTTACTGAGTGAGAGGTAGGAATAGAAGTAAGAAAGAAGAAAGAGATGCAGGATTTCACAGAAAGGAGACAAATTTTGTTATTAAAGTATATTACAAAATATATTAATGACACAAATACTGTCCGAAAGTTTAGTTATGCTCGAAAAACTCATTCAATTTTTTGCACAAAATTTCTGACTTCCGAAGAAAAAACGACAACATTTTTCATGGCTTTTACAGCAATTTTTTGGAGCATGATCAAGCAGTCCCAATGTTTTGGGTTTTTTTTTGTATATAGACAGTCGCCCTCCAAAGTAAATATCGCTAACATGCCATGTTGTCAGAACACTGCAATTTCGCAAACATTTATTTTCTTTAAATTAGAAAAGGAACAATGAGATCATGGTCATATGAAATTTGAGATAGCGGCCCTTACAAATATTAAGATATACTACTGACAAGGTTTGTATTTTTGTACAATTTAACTTCTTTTCCTACCTAATGTATAATGCCAACAAACATCACTTATGCCTAGTCAGAAGCTGAAAGTCGTTATTTTTATTAGCATGCTAGAAGCAATGAGGCTGTACATACATATAATTGTAAGCATTACCCTGCTTATCTCCAGTTAGAATCCACAACTTAATGTTTGCCAGTAGGAGACTAGCGATGGTATCATTCACTCCTTCTTGTAGCTTGTCCTCTATTGCAGTAGCACCTAGTAGCTAAAGCAGATCACATGATAGCAGCCATGTTTTATAAATAGCATTCAATGAAGATGATCAATGACACATGCAATCACTTCCATTTATCATGCTAATAACATTGCACCATAAAACCAGAATATCCATTACAGAATCAATGGCCATTTTATTAACATCTGCATATTAGATATAGATATTATAAACATCACAAGGGAAAATACATAATAAAAATGATCATTCCAGCAACCCTACAGTATGTGACAAAGTTTTCAAAGTAATCTGAGACGACTAAAATGTTCATAAAGAGTAGTAGTTGTCTAAAGTGGCAGCGGCTGTGCAGAGTTTTCATTACAAAGCCTGCAATATGTATTTGTCACAACCTATAAGTGAAGTAATTGGATTCATGGTCATACAATGGAGTAAATGCATGTTTTATTGTTTTACCATCATGTCTCTATAATCAAACTACAAAGAAAAAAAATGATATTCTGACCACAGTCTAACCCTTATTTGCCGATTCTAATACATCAGGAAAGCTCCTTGTATAGTGGGGAGACTTCACAGACTCCCAGATGGGTCCCCAGACATCTCCCAGAATGCAGTGCCACAATATTCAGTATGCACTGCACTCTACTTTCTCCCGGAAAGCACTTTTTAAAAGTTGGTTAGTTTGATCTAACCTGCCTGCAGGATTCAATCTGCTGGGGTTTTGTTTTTTTCTCTCTTTCTATGAAGACATAGCTCTGCATATAAGCTTTAGAATATATATATATATAATTTTTAATGCAGACTATTTGCAAAGTTGCTTAATTTTTCATTTACTATGCAATGATGCAATAAAAAAATAGGTGTGAATGTGGACAGAGTACTTAAATGGGATCGGTTTTCAAAAGCAATTGCTTTTTTATTGCAATAACTAAGGGCTATGTATCTATAAATCTAGAAGGCAGAAAGTTAAAACCTACCTCATGCATTTATTCCACAACTAGTTATTAAATAAATAGGTGTTTCAGATATTTTGTCTACCCCCAGCCCCTCTCTATCAACATAGTGACTCATTGCTTCCTACTGCTCTGTGCTTATATTATGGCTCTTGTTTTTGGAATATGTGTATTTTTTCATTAACTAAATCAACCTAGTATATAAACTATCCATGTTCATTTACATTAACCTGCATAAACAATCAACGCAGTGAATTAATAACATACCGTCATATCACTTTCTATTTGTTCATATGCAGCTGCTAGCCGCTCCTCTCTGTTGTCCAGAGCAGTGCTGGCCTCATGATGGATCTTCAGCCACCACCTGAAGTAATCTTCACTGAGATCTTTGTACGCCAGGGCTAATGTCCGCAGGCCCTCACCTGCAAACTCCTGAACAAACAAGGATTTATTTTTATTTTTTATAACTATATAGTTAAACAGGCCACTGCAGTTTTATGATCTACACGATCTACAGAAAGCAATGAGGATTAAAATAAAGGTGAAAATGTGTGGTATCTTTTATTTTTCTACTATGCAAAAGTATTAAAAAAAAAAAAAAAAAAAAAAACCCTGAGAATTCACAGTACAGAAGGTTTACACATCTTTTTATTGAATGGGGTGTATTATCAATAAATTACAATACAGAGGTGTAGTGTGCCAGCTGTAGTCACAATACAAACATTGTACAAACAGATTTTGGAAAGTTTTGATAGAACCCCTTTAATGTCCAATAAAATTTTTTTCTGTTTGTCTGTCCCTGCAACTGTATGAAGGCTTTTTTTTTGGTGTAAACATAATATCTACCCTTGTAAACAGATAATGTGCTGTTTACATCACGTCAACAACTGCTTCTCTGTCACGCAGCGTTCAGCAGCCTATATGTAGGCCTTTCAAATATGTGCAGTTAGATTTGCTGTCAATGTATTGTCAATCAGCACTAAGTAAAGGGATCCTATCATTTGAACACATTTTTTTCTCATTAACACATCAGAATAACCTTAAGAAATAGCCTTAAGAAAGGCTATTCTTCTCCTACCTTTTGTTGTCTTCTCCGCGCCGCCGTTTGCTTGAAATTCAGTTTTTTGTCGGTATGCAAATGAGTTCTCTCGCAGCAATGGGGGTGGTTCGCAGCGCTCAAACAGCGCTCGCCCCCAGTGCTGTGAGAGAACTCATTTGCATACCGACAAAAAAACGGGATTTCAAGCGAACGGCGGCGCGGAGAAGACAACAAATTGTAGGAGAAGAATAGCCTTTCTTAAGGCTATTCCGATGAGTTAATGAGAAAAAATTGTGTTCGAATGATAGGATCCCTTTAAACTCATATACCCTAGTTTGATATACCCAAAAAGGTGCTGCCGAGCATTTGTACTGCTTTCCATTCAAAATCTATTAGGCTGATGGAAACAGCCTTGTACAACAGCCTACAAGGGGTTATTTAGAGATGTATATAACCCAACTATGTAAAGAATGCAGCATAAGCAACCTCACATCAGTCAGACATCAATGTTTCAACAGACAAATTACTAAACAACCATCACCTGTTACTAACAGAAGACATACTCACATTAAGATGTTCTGAAGTTATGTACATTAATTCTTCACTGCTGACATGAAGCCTCTCATATAGGATAGTGTCTGCACCTTTGCAGTAAAGTTTAATTTGTCCTTCTGGGTTACGAACTGGAAAAACCCCCACAATTGTTACTGATTGTACATGTAAAAAATATGTAATTTGTTTTATATAACATAAGCACAAGCAAACCAAGCAAAAACAAAAAACGTTGATGGTATGCAATTATTAGAACTGTTACCCTCTACAAGTTCTGTCTGTAGTTTGCAGTTCTCCCTGAGCTGGAGAGTAGAGATTAGCTGCCAAATACTGCACACAGTAAGTAAAGTAGAATCTTCTGCATAATAGTCTATAACTCAGAATCAGTCCCAGGACCATGAGAGAAATACTGCCCTGTGCTGGTGTGATTAAAATAGAAAGTAGGTTTTGATAGAAAGCTCCTATTTAGATCCAGAATGGGAATAAACTGCTCTTGTTTCTGCTTATTCTCCCTCTCTGTGTCACGCGACCTACAGTCCATCTCAACACAAATGTAACAGAGATTTTCAGAGTGAAAGTCAGTTTAGCACAGATAGCGGGGAAGTGATAAGAGAAAAAAGAAAAATGTTTCTCTGATGTATGCAGTCTGTAGGAATGACAGCGCCTACTTGAACATGCAGTAGCTTTTGCTGTATCTGTTGCATCCTATTTTCATAACAACAGCAGGTAACCATTAGGGTAGTTTCAAACATACAGCCAAAAGTATGCTGAAGCCAGACGTGTATACAGCAGAAAGTCAGAAGTCGGAAGTGCCAAAAGTGATTCCAGCAGGAAAGGAAGGTACAAGCCCTTCCTTTATAGCTCCTATTCTTTTGAATCCATTTCAGGCTTTGGCTCAAAAAACAACTGCATCAAAAATTGCACAGATTAAACTATTATGCGCTTGTAAACTCCATATCGACACAAACTATATTACAGGGAGTATTTCCATTTAATTGTTAACAACTATAGAAAGTGTTATTTATAATGGCTTCAATTTGTAAATCACTAGAAAATGTAGTGTATGCATATAAAACCAACTATAAGATGGAATTGTCTGTCTTCTACAGATTCTACCCTGCTTATTCCCTCTTATTCCCAGTAAACATATGTTAACTAGTCTCACTTGTCTCCATGCGGATTAGCAGACACGAAAAGGGTGGATAGAGAATTGTGATGAATAACAGAGATCTCTTGTCTATTCATGGTTTTGGTTAGAAAACTCTAAGGACAACCGCAGCTTACAGCCAATTTGTGTTTTAGAAGCTGAATGGTTTTTTTTTTTCCGTGTGGCCCATATAAACCATCATCGTCTAAACTGTAAGAAACAGCATCTATAAGTAATGGGTTTTCTGGCTCACAATGAGGAATGAATTGAAAAGTACAAATATGGGAGAATTAGGACTCATAATGTCGGAAGGAGCAACTACTTTTAAAATGTACCCTTTACGCTAAATATTTTGAAATTATCTGCAATATTTGTGATCCCAAGGCTCTCCCAATCTGCAGACAAACTTAATTATTCACAGAGTGGACAGCGTGATATATATGTGAATGATTGTCTACAGATGGTGAATGCTGTGGCATCTTTTCTATTACCACGAATATTACAGACTGTACTTTTACGAAACCACAAAGCAATGGACTTTGCATGACGCTGGATCCGGTACGGTTCGGGTTGTTTAACTTACAAATGGAACACTCTGCACACTAAAGATTAGCGCCGGTCCACAGTTCTGTTTCTGCCATTATGATTAAGCATACACCGGATCAATTTGATGATATCAAACTGTCTGCGGTATCAAATTAACTAAAATGTCTTCTAGAAAGGAAAGGTTTGGAGACAGAGACAGACTGGAGGAGAATATTCAGCCAGAAGTGTGAGAGGTACAGGCAGGGAGAAGAAGATGGATTAAATGTGAGAGCAAGCCAAAGAAGACTTTCACAGTTCTAGGAAGAAAGCAAGACAAAATCTTATGGAGACAGAAATCAAAGAGAATATGCATTTGCTAAAGTTTTGTTTTTTTTCAGTAAAAAAGATCTGATTTTGATCAGTTTGGAATTTTTATCTCACAGAACACAATGTAGTTCCTGCCTATTCAAATGATGGCAAAATATTTTCTGCCAGATGGGCAGACATTAAACTTGGCTACGGCTGAGAGGTCCCACGCAATTTTGTAGGGTTTACAGCGGATGAGCCAAAAGTACACGTTACTGTGCTCTGTTCTTTGGGGGAAATAAAGTAGTAGAAGAAATTAGATTTTTTGTTTAACTGTTTATTTAATTCACCATGTTAATAGGTTTAAAAGGAATCCTATGGAAAACAACCAATAACATACAGAGAAATCAAAATGCAAACGCATCTCTTTTGGCCTTCATTATCAAATGGCAATAGCCAGTTTAGGCTAAGGCCCCATATAGCGAGCCGTAGCAAAAAAAATGCTGCAGAAGGCGGAAATGCATTACGTTATTTTGTTTTTTTGCAGAATTTTCACAGAAAGTCTACACAATGTTCAACAATAAAAAGAAAGTCTACAGAATTTTCCTCTGCGGACTTTCTGCCCCTGTTATACCTATACAGAAAACGCGTCCTTAGGTCTAATTGACGTGCTACGATTTTCAGCTGCAAATATTTTTCTGCAATGTGTGGATGGGATTAGCCAGAAACCCATCCACTTTGCAGGTACAGTTAAACAGCGTTATTTTGTTGCAGCATTTCCGCTGCAGCCAAAACCGTGCTATTTTCGCAACGTGGGGCCCCAGCCATACATTATTTAATAATTAAGATTTAATAATTACATTTAAAAAATTTTTTACTTAAATTTAATGTTAAAAGTTTCTAAACTTTTTAGCATTAAACTATATTTGTAAGATAGAAATTGTCATATTTTTTTTGGACAGCCAAAGCTGGAGAGGTGGAGTCGTGAGGGGAAAATCGGGGCTAGTTGTGAAATCAGAGTTGGAAAAAATTATCGCTTCCAACTTCAAAATCATATAACTATTTTAATTAAAGGGTTTTTCCAGGCAATTTTTTTTTTATTTAAAAAAGGTCTGTTAGTGCTATTAATGGGTTAATAAATGCACCCAAATACTTTTAGCAGCCTTTTGAGTGATTTCTGGGTGTCTCTGGGAGCTCCTGGCGTCTTCTGCATTTGTTTGCTGCAGCTCCCTGATATGTAGCTTCCACACAAGTTCCCTCTTACCTGACTCCCCCCCCTCCCCCAACTTTCTCTCTCCGTTCTTCCTTACACCAGAAAAATGATGTAAATGAATATTAAATCTCCCCCCAAAATGCACAAAATAAAAAAAGGGGAATTGAGAAGCTGAGTTTATCTACTCCTGTCCTTGGACTCTGAAGATATAAAATAAAAGCTCAACTCTTTCTCTCTCATTGGCTTCATGGTCTTGTGTCAAATTGTAAGATAACTTGCTGGAGCAGGTGATTTCATGGTATGACCTGTCAAACCATGTCAATTCTTGGTACTCAGCAGCCAAAGAACAAACTGATCAGGAGATTATCGTTGGGTTTTGTGCAGGCTGTCTGTATCAGAATCATGCAATAAATTCTGTATACTGACAAATAATAAGGGAAACTATATTTCTTGCTTACGTTAATGAAACACAGCTATGAAACCAAATAGCAATAAACGCACTGAAACAGCTGAAAACTGTTTTTAGATGTAACCATGTTTACACAGTTAATTTTAATATTTCATTTAGATGAGCCTGAAATCCCCACCCCCCATCTTATATGTGACAGTATGTGACAAGAAGAAATAGACAAGTATCTTCTTTTATCTGCTTAACTAGTGGTGTCTACTATACAATTAGGCTGAGGCCCCACATTGCAGAAACACAGCTTTTTTGTTGCAGATTTTGCTCTCGTTTTTTGAGGCAAAGCCAGGTAGTAGTATAGTTTTATACCTATTTCCCATTCCTTTTGTAGCCATTCTTGGCTTTGGCTCAAAAAATCGCAGCAAAATCTGCAACAACAAAAAAGCTGTGTCTCAGCACTGTGGGGTCTCAGCCTTCAGCACATTATAGAAAAATACATTACCTATGACAGACATTCTTTTTCTGACATTGTTGAAATCTAATATGGCTAACAGCTGGTATGTTACGATTCTTCCCATTTCCTGAACAGTGATAGTCTCTGGTGTACGAGATTTAAATATGAAGCCGAAATTCCTTGCTGCAGTGACCAATGCTCCTTCATCTGGGGACTGAACTTGATAAAGAAGTTCCCCTGCGCAGTAATAAATTTAAAAAAAAAAAAAAAACCCAAGAAAGATAAAGGATTAGCTGATTAGAATAAAATATTCCTTGGACTGTTCTCATACACAGTGTCAAAATATATGGAGTTTTTAAGCATGTTTATGTTTTGCTTTTTTGTGTTGCCAGATGTTACTTTAACTTTATAGCGCAATATAAAGTGCACTAAATGCAATTCGCTTTTTATTTTGTTTTTCCCACAGACTCTTTCATATGACTAAAAAAGCTTTAGGGAGACTTCACACGGAGTAAACGCTCCGCTAATTCTGAACGTAAAACTCGTTCAGAGTGAGCGGCGTTAAAACAAATCCCATTGATCTCTATGGGTGCCGGCTTACGCGCACTCCCCATTGAAATCAATGGGAGGCTTTTTTACCTATTGCTTTCAATGTGATACGCACGTATTCCGGAAAAACTATGATACAAATAACAATCAAAACACCAAACAAAAATGCATGATGCATTTCGTTTTTTAATGCGGGCATAGTACTATGCATTTTTTTTGTGCATTTAAAAATACAACTGTGTGAAAGAATCCTAAAACTTTCCCATAGAAAAGGCATTCAACATAAGAGAATACATTGGGGCAGATTTATTAATGCTGCCTAACCCCTTGTTCACATTTGCATTTGATAATCCATTTGGGGAGTCCACATTCACTTTGCAGGCACTGTAAAACATAGTGGTTTTTGCCACAGCAGTTCCACATGGCACACTGCATTTTCATAATGTGCGGTTTTAGCTTAAAAGTGTTATATGAAATCAAAAATACAGGTAAAAGCATGAATCTCATGTAAAAAAAAGTTGATAAAACATAAGCACTAGAGATGAGCGAGTACTGTTCGGATCAGCCGATCCGAACAGCACGCTCGCATAGAAATGAATGGACGTAGCCGGCACGTGGAGGGTTAAGCGGCCGGCCGCCGTGAAAGCGGTAGTACCAGGTGCATCCATTCATTTCTATGGAGCGTGCTGTTCGGATCGGCTGATCTGAACAGTACTCGCTCATCTCTAATAAGCGCGTGTAAATCAAACTATCTTCTACTTGAAAAAAAAATGTACTTGTAAAAATAAAATCTAAATGAACAACTACTGAAAAAATCCATGATCTAAGCCAAAGAGAACTGTGGTTTACATAGGGGAATCTCGTAACATGCGTGCGTTTGTTCTATATGACTAATAAAATTATAAGGATCAACCTTAAACGGGAAGGAAACTAAACATTTAAGTTTTGCAATATCTATAAACGTTTGGAAAACATCCTTTTTTGGTCAAATAAATGCCAGTGAAAAAGGTCACGGGAAGATGTGTGGGACCCATTCATAAACATACACATCATGAGCAATTTCAATGGTATCAGAAATGAGTCACAGCAATTCTGAAAATTCCAGAACTGCAAACACGTGTCTAACCTAAAAGCCACGAGGTAGCTAAATTATAAATACTGGGAGCAATTTCAGCATAACTCCTGTATGGTACAATACATAGCGAAGACTCACGGACAGTGAATTCTGGATTCTGGTTAACCCTTATGTCTGCTAAGCCTACACTTCATTGCAACATACAATTAACAAAAACGGAAGTGCCTTAAGTTATCTGATGTATGGTACCCATTACACTGGTATTTAGAAGTGAACAAAAATAGAAAAGTTATGCAGAATAAGAATGTATACATAATTCTGACAGCAATGTGTTGTCCATGCAGTTTAATAAAAGTCTATAAGGCACAGTGGGGTATATTTATGCAGGGCTTAGTGCCAGATTTGTGGCTTAAAAAGCTTAGCCATTCGCCTGATCAGTCATGAGGTAATGGTTCCTACATACTCTCCACTCTCTTCTTACGCTGTACTAACCATATTAACGTGTACTGGTATAACCATATGTATGTGAATGTACTCTGGAGTATTGTAAGGTTTTCAGGTTTAAAAATTAAAACAAATACAATGTGCAAACTTTTTACGTGGTTTACATTACTAAAAAACACTGTCACTGACAGCGATATATATCTTATTTATATGAAAGTACTACAAACATTCATTAGATACGAAATACGAAGATACCTTCCAATGCAGACTAAGTCGCAAAACTCTGCTTGGCACATGGTTGCCTGCAATAGGTTACAAATAAGTACTTACTGTATTGAACAGGGGTGTTCACACCTGGAGGTTTTGCCATTTTAACACTTGAAACACAGTAAGCATTTATTTGCAACACACTGTAAGCGGCTGTGTGCCAAGTGGAGTTTTGCTCCATAGCTTGCATTTCAAGGCATCTTCTGCTACACCACCTGGGCAGACGGGCAACGTATCAGGTAGAACTCTGGACTACATTCTCTATTTACTGGGCATCTATTCAATGTTTTTCGCTTGAGACACCTTCACCATCGGTGAGTACCCACCCACGCTTTCTCTTCCTGCTATATCCCCATATTGCGGTCTACAAACATTCTCATATCTCATAGCAGTGGTGTCTGGTCCACCACTCATGAACGTTGTGCTAGACTACAATGACTCCTGCTCCCTGCAGTTGGATGTCTATTGTTTCTTTACCCTCTACAGAACCATGTCTAGCTAATAAATTCTTCAGTTCTAAGAAACAAAAATTGACCATTATCACATCATTTACACTGACAATAAAGACTTGCCAAGGAAAATGTTGAAACCAAACTTAGGGATCATTAAATAATCGTTTTTTTTCTCTAAGGAACACTAAGTGCAAGAAACGGAGCCAATAACTTTGATTGGGTTGGGAAATAAAATATTACAGTAAAATTCTGATGAAAGGACATGGCACTGTAGACTGGATGATTCCAAGAGCTTGACATCGCTTTATGGTGACATTCTTGGATCCAGATACTAGTACTGATTCCACTGGTGATGGTGAGAAATACAAACCTGCATTCTTCTCCTCAGACATAACTGTGTGACATAAGGAGAGCAGTCGGAAAAACTCTTGCACATGGTGCTCTTCTAGCTTTATAGCCTCGATTAGACTGTGATCATAGAACTGAAACTTGCTGTCAGCAAGAGGGTTGAAGGAAAAGTCCACTGGAGCAGTTTTCTGGAAAATAAAGACATGAACAAAACGAACACAATTACATTCCAGTAAATTCTGATGAAATTTTGGAAATAAACACACTGGATATTAATCTCCAAGGAATAAGAAAATGTGGAGGAAACTGTATACGATCCAATACCATGCCACAATCATAATTCATAAGTGTGGACAGCAAAATGTACGACTGCCAGAAGAGAAGTTAATCCCTATTTATCTTTAGTGACTGTGCTCTGGATTGCCCCTTGCTTGAACAGTCACTGACCCAAAATGTCACAGAGTTCTCATGAGAATCAAGTGTTATAATCTAAACCCAAGTTTAGATAAAGCAGCTGTGCTTGCAAATCAACATATTATGGTCATATTTTTTATGACTAATGAGTCTTTTTATTGCATATATTCACAGATATCCAGCAGCCACACCTCGAGACATAGAATATGTCTTTTCCTGGGGCAACATGGTGGTTCAGTGGTTAGCACTGCAGCCTTGCAGCACTGGAGTCCTGGGTTTGAATCCTGCCAAGGACAAACATCTGCAAGGAGTTTGTATGTTCTCCCTGTGTTTGCATGGATTTCCTCTCATACTCCAAAGGCATACTTATTAGGAAAAATGTATATTCTGAGCCCTATATGGCTCCAGATGGGGCTCACAATCTACATAAAAAAAGAATATGTCTTTTCCTTGATATTATAGTGCTGCTACCTTACAATTAATCTTATTCCAGTTCCACACCTCTTACAAGGCTCTTATCAGAAGTTCTATGTTGGTGCCCTTTTTGAGGGAATACATGTGGTATTGTCTGTACCTACATAAAAATGTTTAGTAATCAATTTCCTTGAATGATTTATTCAACAGTAAGAATTACATTATAAGAAATAAGATGTCTGCAATCTCAATGGTTTTTCCTAGCCATAAACACTGTATTACAAGTTATCAGCACCATTGCACTACTGTTTGTACTATTAACCTGCATAATAAATACAAAATGAATCAACTTTCTAAACAGTCTTTATTACAATTTGTGCAATTTTGCAGCTGTAGAGTCTGTGAAACACCTTCATCAAGTTAAAGGGGTATTCCCAAATGGGCTCGGTATGTATAAAGTGACAAAAAGGACATGGGGAGGGGAAAATCACTCACTCGATATTAAGATCTCTCAAAGGTTATAGAATAAAAAAATTAGCATACGAATAAAGCTGTGTTGATACTCAAAGACTAGTGAAGGCATCAGCAACCTGGACGAACAAACCTCACATCCAGCATGTATTACTGACGCTGGGTTTACACTAGTGTTCAGCAGTCCGTTCTCAGGTTTCCGTCTTCTGCATGCAGAAGACGGAAACCTGTCATGCCGAGTCCGGCCGTGAGCACCGGTGAGCGTTTTATGCTCTCCATGGCAAAACCGTGGTTTGAAAGAGTTCTGCAGCTTTCCGTCTCCTGCTCTGTTTTGTACAGGAAACGGAAACCTGCAAAACGGACTCCCGGGCGCAGATGTGAACGAGCCCTGAGAAAGACACATTAAAAAAAATATAATGGTTTATTTACGTGACAATGAAAAATGACCACTTCTTTGATGGCCAGAAATAAAAATCTAGTTAAAAAAAAAAATTACAAAAATGGATACACTTCAGAGGTTTTAAAATGGCTCTGTAATGGTCATTTAACCCCTTCCCGACATGCGCCGTAATAGTACGGCGCGTGACAGGTCTGTAACTATGGCGACCGCCCGGGAGCCGGGCGGCCGTCATAGCCGCCGGGTGTCTACTGCTTTAAGCAGTAGACAACCGGCTCTAATGCCTCCGATCGGTCCCCGGACCGATCGGAGGCATTAACCCCTCCGGCGCTGCTGTCAAAGGCGCCGGAGGCGCCATTTTCCCAGCGGCGCATGGGCGCCGCCATTTTGGCAAGGATCGCCGGCTCCTGGAGCATGCTCCAGGGCCGACGTCATGTTGCAGTGACAGCCGCGAGCCTTGTTAAAGGCTCCCAGCCGGTCTGCAAATTCTCTCTTTTGCAGGCTGGTGTATACAGCCTGCAAAAGAGATGATGCTTTTTTGCAATGCATTGCAATGCATTAGCATTGTAATGCATTGCATTAGTGATCAGACCCCCTGGGGTTCAACACCCCTAGGGGGTCTAATAAATGCAAAAAAAAAAAAAAAAAAAAAGTAAAAAAAAATATAAAAAAAATATAAAAAGTATTAAAAGTTCAAATCACCCCCCTTTCCCTAGAACAAATATAAAAGTAGTTAAAAACTGTGAAACATATACATGTTAGGTATCCCCGCGTCCGAAATCGCCCGCTCTACAAATCTATAAAAATATTTTTCCTGTTCGGTAAACGCCGTAGCAGGAAAAATAGTCAAAAGCGCCAAACTGCCGTTTTTTCACTGTTTTAATTCTGATAAAAATTTGAATAAAAAGTGATCAAAGCAATAACATTTCCCGAAAATGGTATAACTAAAAAGTACACCCGGCCCCGCAAAAAAGACGCCCTATGCATCCCCGTACACCTATGTATAAAAAAGTTACGGCCGTCGGAATATGGCGACTTTTAGAAAAAAAAATTTTTAACACCGTTTTGGAATTTTTTTTAGGGGTCAAAATGTAAATAAAACCATATAAATTTGGTATCCCTGGAACCGTACCGAAACACAGAATATAGGGGACATGTCATTTTGGCTGCACAGTGAACGCCGTAAAACCAAAGCCCATAAGAAAGTCGCAGAAATGCATTTTTTCTTCAAATCCACCCCATTCTGAATTTTTTTCCTGCTTCCCAGTACATTATATAGAATAATTAATGGTGGCATCATGAAGAAAAAATTGTCCCGCAAAAATTAAGACCTCATATGACTCTGGGAGCGGAAAAATAAAAAAGTTATGGGGTTTAGAAGGAGGGGAGTCAAAAACGAAAAACGAAAATCAAAAAATG